>NC_142653.1:69006250-69375000 GCF_055504915.1 Nelumbo nucifera
ATAGAAATATTGGTTACAAATGAGGAGTGTTAAAGTTTATTTTAAGTTTTAATAGTGGGTGGGACCCACTAGTCAGATCGTAAAAAGGGGATGTCAAAATTTCCTTTAATAGTGGGTTGGCCAAACATACCAGGAGGATTTAAACTTGTCTTAATAGTGGGTCCCAATAATCAGATCATTTAATTCTGTTTTTGGTGGTGGATGGGACCACCAAATCAGGTTGATTAAAATCTGTTGTGATAGTGGGAATGGCCCAGTTGCCCACTAATAAGAGCATAGAAATTTGTTTCGTCCCATTATCATCATGTTTTATCGTTATGGTGGGTTGGCCCAACAAACCAGAAGGATTAAAAAGCCTTTTTATTTTTAATAGTGGTGAGACCCACCAAACCAGGATGATTAAAATCTGTTGTGACATTGGGTATGGCCCACTAGTAAGAGCATAGGAATTTGTCTTGTCCCATAATCATCCTGTTTAGTGGTGGATAAGACCCACTGAATGTGAACTAGTCTAGGAATTGTTTATATATATTTGAGTAGTCAAAAGTTCTCTCGTGAGATAGGATTATATATAAGGGTGTCCACCAAATATAATCCTAATCTCAGGGAGTTAAAACTTCAATCGTTATCACAACTACTTTCTTACATGGCATGTAGCCTAAAGATATGTGTATGCCTTAAAACAAGACAATAGTCCCCATGCCCTTCGACTCTTTGAGAGTTACGTAAGGATTAGAAATGGAAAGAAAAACAAATGCCTAAGAATAAGATGTGTGGACAGGATATAAGGGGAGAAAGAAAAGAGGATAGGCATTACCTATACTATCTAGAATAGTGGAATTATCTTTATCTTCTTTCTTCCTTTGTTTGACTGCTTCAACCCTCTCATCCTCTCTGTTCTCCCTTCCTTTTCTTTTTACAATAGCAGAATTATCTTTATCTTCTTTCCACCTTTGTTTGACAGTTTCAACCCTCTCACCCTCTCTGTTCTCCCTTCCTTTTCTTTCTTTCTTCTTCTTCTTCTTCCCCCTTTATATAGATCAGAGTAGTTATGAGGAGTTAAAATAACCTCCCTTCTCTTCATACATGGGATTGGTTATTTAACTCTCTTTCATAACCATCTGATTTGAATTTTAAACTATTTCAAATTCAAATTAGGTAAGTCAGATGAGCTGAAGTTAGTGGGCCAGCAATCATGTCTAGCCCACTGTTAAATTATGAGTCTTTTAATCACTTCTTACTACTTAAAACCATGTTGTTTTTCATTTCCTAGCTCATTAAGCTTGTAACAGATGGACGTGGTAGGTTTTAGTGTTTTAAAACATGGAGGAGTGACATGAGGTGTTCCACTACCTGCAGGCGTGAGGCGTAGTTTAGAATGTACGAGGTGTAAGCCTCCCGAACACAAGGAGGTGTAAGCCTCTTTAAGAGGAGGGGGATGAGGAGGAGGGGGAAGAAGTGGAAGCAGGATCTCATTCTTCTTTATTTTTAATACAAATATTTTATATTAAGAAGAATGAAGATGCATAACACTAGCTGAAGGTGGGGGGGTTGTTGAAGCGGAAGCGAGTGAGCCGGGGTAGAGCAAAACCCCCTAGCACAAAAAAACCAAATTGGGCTTGCATTTGGGGATGGGGGCTTGTCCCCAATGCACTTTTTTCCCCCTTCTCTTCCCTTCCCTTTTCTTTTTCTTTCCCTTTCCTTTCCTTTCTTTTGTTGTTTTTTTTTTTTTTCATTCTTTTTCTGTCTTTTTATGAGGTGTATGCGAGGCACACTAGGTGTAGCCTCTAATCATGAAAAGGGTGTATGAGGCATATGCCTCTTGTGCCTGAGGTGTATGCCTCAGAGGTGTTGGCGCCTGGCATACGCCTCAGGGTGTTTTGAGGGCATTTCGCCTCCAAGCGTACACCTGCCATGCCTCCCATCCTTTGAGGCGTACGACGCCTCTGGCATATGCCTCAGGGCGTTTTGGGGGTGCCTTGCCTGGAGGTGCACGCCTCCAATGCCTTTTAAAACACTGGTAGGTTTGGAAGTTCAAGAAAGTGAAGACAACTGGATTCTTGATCCAGTGAGATCAGTTGGGAAGAAATTTGAATTGGACAGAGTTATGGATGAGGAAGTGTAAGTAAAATTATGGGTTGATTTTCTTGGGTGGGGAAGAGTTTGAAAGGAAAACTTTTATGGAATTGGAAGTTACTACTCATGAACGTGGAGATGGAAGAGTAGTGGATAGGAATTAGGTCTGTTTTGATGGTTGGGGCGTGGTTTCAACTTTCAAGGGCTGGGAGGGTTGGGTGAAGTGGAATTTTGGGAGTTGGGCAAAGTGGGAATTTTATTGCCTTTTGGGTTGAATTTGTGGGCGGTTTATATAAATTTCATGTTTGTTTGTTTTTTTTTGGTTTTGGGTGATTACTCACTACCTGATTGTATTTTTATGCTTTATATGATTTTAATGAATATATTTTTTATTTATTTTCAAAAAAAAAAAGAAAAAAACAGATCACTTCTTATAGGTGTTGTAGGTGGTCTTCTTTGCATGTGACTAAATCCTCTTAGTCTATTTTACCTCATTTTATCACCTGATGAAGGAAGATTTGGCCCGACCTCGTAATCACTCAACACATGGCAAAGGCAAATAGCTCGGCACAACAGCGCACCCAAGGCGCAAGCACCAAAGGGAAGAAACCAGCAGTCCGAACTCCCTTCTAGGAACCTGAACTCCCTACGAGGAGCCCGACCTCCCTACGAGGAACCCGACCTCCCTACGAGGAGCCCGACCTCCCTACGAGGAGCCCGAACTCTCTCTTAGGCCCCGAGCCACACAAGGCAGTAACCCGAACTGGCCCGCCTCATGGCAGTTCGGGACACTCCCCTATCCGAACTCAAGACTTCACCTTGTTCGCCTCTCCAGCACTTCGCCTCCGAGGCGCCGAACTGAACAAACGTACCATACCTAACACCGAGGAGGTCCGTACCCAAGGGCGGCGCACCTGACTGACTTGGGATCTGACGCTTGACAGCCGCACTTCAACGGTCACCTACCACCGCCACCTGCCACCGTCATCGACAGTCGCAGAGACGGCTCCGACAAATGGGAGCAGTGGCGGTTCTGTCCAGTAGAGGGGATGACACCCGAACTGGTAGGAGACCAGAGGTAATCGTACCCGACCTGATAGAAGCTTAGGAGTGAGTGCTCGAGGTGGATATAAAAGGCTCCCTACCCCCAAGAATAAGGTACGTGAACTTTGCGCCATCTGGTTTTATCTTGCCTAAGAATTCTAACTTGAGTTTCGGAGCATTCATACCGGGTTCCCCCCGGAGCTTCCCCATCTTCTCTGTTTTAGGCTCCCAGCAGCTCCGTTCAGAGGCAAGGTTGTTGGCAGGTAGGACCAGCTGGATTGCGCACCATCAATTGGCACCGTCTATGGGAACGCTTCAAAAAGCCTCCCTCTAAACTCTCATAACCTCTTTTCTTCAAAAAACCCAACGCTCATGGCTTCTTCCAGCAACGCCGGACGTGGCACGGAGACAAACACCACCGGGGAGCAACTTCAAGTCCCCGTGGTGTGCGTCGGACAGTTCACCATCCCCCTTTTGGTGGATGGAATCCCCAGCTTGAATGCGCCACAAGCAGTGGCGCCCGTAAACCTTCCTGCCATGAGCATCCCCTTTCCCCCCCTATCGAGACAACCTTTACTGAACCAACTGCCGTCCCCCTGGCAACCAGCCAAAACCGGTTGGACGACCTGATGCAATGCATGCGGGCAATGCAAGCCCAAATGCAACAGTTCCAGCAACACCAGCTCCAGCAGCACCAAGTACTGCACATCTCCCAGTATCACTATCAACAGCAGTTCCCCCAACTGCCGCTGAACCAACCACTACGAACCGAACTGTCAGACCCGTTAGACAGAAGAAACGCAACTTAGCCCAGAGCGCTGGAGGGCGGTCGACGAGGAGGTCGAAAAGCTCCTCGCAGTAGATTTCATAAGGGAAGTCCATTACCTGAGCTGGGTAGTCAACCCAGTGCTGGTGAAAAAGGCAAACGACAAGTGGCGCATGTGCGTTGACTACACCGACCTGAACCGAGCTTGCCCAAAAGATTGCTTCCCCCTCCCCAGAATTGACCGCCTAGTGGACGCGACCTCGGGACATGAGTTGCTAAGCTTCCTGGACGCCTACTCGGGCTACAACCAAATCAGGATGGACCAGTCCGATGAGGAAAAAACCAGCTTCATAACCGAGTTCGGCTTGTACTGCTACAAGGTCAAGCCCTTCTTTAAAAAATGCCGGGGCAACCTTCCAAAGACTTGTAAATAGGCTGTTTCGGCCCTTGATTGGCACGAAGATAGAATGTTATGTAGACGACATGGTCGTCAAAACGCAGTTTTCACAGGAATTAATACAAGACTTAGATTCTGTCTTCCAAATCCTGCGTCAATTTAGCATGAAACTGAACCCTAACAAATGTGTCTTCGGTGTCACCTCGGGCAAGTTCCTAGGGTTCATTGTCAACCAGCGCAGTATTGAGGCCAACCCGGACAAGATAAAAGCCATCCTAGATATGAGACCACCTTGAAAAGTAAAGGAAGTTCAGAGGCTAAACGGCCGCATAGCCACTCTAAGCCGCTTCATGTCCAAATCAGCAGACCGCTACCTGCCCTTCTTCAAAGCAGTCAAGGGCAAAGGGTTCGAGTGGACCCGAGACTGCCAGCTCGCGTTCGACGAGCTAAAAAGCTACCTCGCTAGTGCGCCAACCTTAGCCCAGCCCGAGGAGGGCGAGGTCTTAGAACTGTACCTCTCGGCAAGCGACGAGGTGGTCAGTTCGGTACTAATAAAAGTAGACCGGGTCCAACAACCCATCTATTATGTTAGTAAAATTTTGCAGGGAGCAGAGACAAGGTACTCGCAGATAGAAAAGCTACCATACGCACTAGTGATAGCAGCTTGGAAACTCCGCCCGTACTTCCAGGCTCACACCGTCATCGTCCTGACTGACAAACCTCTAAGGCAAGTTTTACTCAAGCCCGAGGTTTCTGGTCGACTGACGAAATGGGCCATCGAACTCAGCGAGTACGACCTCTAGTACAAGCCAAGAACTGCTATTAAGGCCCAAGCCTTGGCAGATTTTATTGCCGAGTGCACGTTTAGCCTCGAAGTCCCTGAGCCGGTCGAGCCCGAGATCCCCAGTTCGGGCGAGCTCGGAGCTCCCAAGCCAATAGAGTCTGAACCCTGTGAAGTAGCAGCCAGTGTAGCATCTCTCCTAGTTAGGCTAAACGCGAACTGGGATGAGGAGCCCTGGATCCTTCACGTAGATGGCTCCTCGAACCAGCAGGGCAGCGGGGTTGGAATAGTGCTACGCGACCCGAGCGGAACGAAATTGGAATACGCACTACGCTTTGAGTTCGCGGCATCCAACAACGAGGCCGAGTACGAGGCACTGATAGCCGGGCTGAACCTAGCGCGTAAGGTCGGAGCAAAGCACGTAGTTATCTACAGTGATTCCCAGCTCGTGGTCAACCAGGTCACAGGCGAGTACGAAGCACGCGAGCTCACTATGATTGCATACTTGGCAAAAGTAAAGGAGGCTCTACTCAACTTCTAGTCACACTTCATCAGGCAAATTCCGAGGTCAGAGAACACTGAGGCCGACGCCCTGTCCCGGTTAGCCAGCACGAGTCACAATGCCATGAGAACCGTGTACATAGAGGACTTACCTCGGCCCAGCATTCTCGATGGGGTAGAAGGGGTCGCTCCCGTCCTTGAGGTAGAGCCGAGCTGGATCGACCCACTCGCGAGCTTCCTGCTAGATGGAACCCTCCCTACGGACCGCAATGCAGCCAAGATGGTGCAGCGCCAGGCAGCCAAATACGTCATAATAGACGAACGGTTGTACCAACGATCCTACACGCTCCCCTACCTGCGTTGCTTGCGACCTGCCGAAGCCGAGCTCGTACTCCGCGACACTCATGAAGGTCTGTGCGGCGGACACCTGGGGGGCAGAGCCCTCGCCCAAAAGGCACTTCGACAAGGATACTACTGGCCAACGATGAAGGCAGAAGCGTCGAGTTTGTCAGAAAATGCGACAAGTGTCAGAAGCATGCCAATATCCACCATCAGCCTGCTGTCGACCCCAAGTACCTCACCAGTCCATGGCCCTTTGCAGAATAGGGTATCGACCTTCAGGGGCCATTCCTGCCAGCAACAGGTGGGAGAAAGTTCCTAGTGGTGGCAGTAGATTACTTCACAAAGTGGATAGAAGCTGAACCTCTAACAACAGTTACAGCTCGAAACATACAGAACTTCTTTTGGAAGAACATAGTATGTCGCTTCGGGCTACCTCGGGTACTGATCTCCAACAACGACAAACAGTTCGAGGATATCAAGTTCCAAGAATGGTGCCAAAATATGGGAATTCGTCAGAACTTCACGTCGGTCGCACACCCGCAGGCAAACGGTTAGACAGAAGTAATGAACAGAGCCATCCTCCGCGGATTGAAAGCATGACTAGACCGAGCTAAAGGGTTGTGGGCGGACGAGCTACCAAGTGTCCTGTGGGCTGATCGAACTACGGGAAAAACCGCCACGGGAGAGACCCCCTTTAACCTCACGGCACCGAAGCGGTAATCCCGGCGGAAATCGAAATACCTACACTGCGACTAGAAGCATATGATGACCAGACAAACAGAGACAAGTTACGCACCAACCTCGACCTACTAGATGAGGTAAGAGACCTCGTGCACATTCGGACAGCGGCCTACCAGCAAAATGTAGCCCGGTACTATAATGCCAGAGTAAAGAAGAGGAACTTCCGCGTCGGCGACCTGGTTCTCCGTAAGATCATGGTACCTGAACCCGGCGTAGGCAAACTCGGACCAAATTGGAAAGGACCCTACAGAGTAAAGAAAGCACTCGGGGGGGCATACGAGCTCGAAACCTTAGAGAGTAAGCAAGTACCCCGAGCATGGAACATCGTCAACCTAAGGCGATACTACCTATAGACCACCAAGCGAAGTGGATAAAATCACCACCAAAAACAGGCCGTGCGAGTGCGGTAACCCGGGCAAGAAACAGATCAGACGTATGGTCAGTTCGGCAAATACGTTCAGTTCGGGAGAAAGAACAACCAACACTTAACCAAAAGAAAAGTCATTCCATTTCAAAGTAAGGTAGTACATTTCAAAAAAAAAAAAAAAATTTTTTTTTTTTACAAGCTCGGAGCTACTTCTTCATTATCAGAAGGCACTTCAACGATACTCGAAGGCCCTGCCTCGCCCTCGGAGTCTGGCTCACCATCAGCAGCATTGGCCATCTCCTGAGTTATGCGCGAAGTGGATATGGCACTAATATCGAGCTCGGGGTACGTATTCCGGATCATCCACCGGCTTAGCTTGAAACCCCTTCGGTACGAATCCACCATTAGGTCGTCAAAGCTCGGCGAGGCGATGTACTCATCGACAACCTTTTTCTTGGCATCTTCAATACCTTGAGAAAAGATCTGCGTCCTCTCCCTAATGTCCTCCTGAAGGTATTCGACTTGATGCTGCAAATCCAGCCTCAGGTCCGCCATGTGCTTCACTACGACTCCCATGGCCTCGGCATCCCTCTGAGACCTCGCCTGCCTGGCCTCTGCAGCACGAGCAGCCGCCTCAGCAGCTCGGGAAGCCGCCTCGGCAGTTCGGGAAGTCGTCTCAGCAGCACGAAGAGACTCTTCAGCAGCTCGCGCCTGCCTCGAGCTCCTTTCCACCTGGGCCGCCAAGGCGTGAATAGAAGAGTTCACCTACCAAAAAGGACGAATGAGTAACAGCACGACAAGAAGGATAAAAGCAAAAGAGCTCGATAAAAAGTCTGACTTACCATCATGGCATGAGTAACAGCACGACAGGCCACCTGGTGCAGAGGGAGATCAGTCCACGCCGCGACCTCCTCGGGGAAGATGGCCTCCTTACTCTTCTGAAGAGCGTAGGTCGGCGACAGCACACTCCTGAATTCCCCTGAGGCCCCCGAGCCCGAGGGCCCAGCTCGCGTATGAGCAGACCCAGAGTAAGCAGGAGCACCAGAGTAGGTGGGAGCCCTCGTGTAAGTAGTCTCAGCATGCGGGCCCCCTGTCGCTTCTTGCATTGGAGGAGCCATCTCGGGCTCCCTGGGCGGTTCCCCCGACGGGTAGTCCGGTACCTCGGGCTCCGCATCCTGGGGCAGCTCGGCGCGAGTTCGCTTGGCGACTCGCTTCCTCCTCTTCATGCCTTGAAACAAGCGCCCACCACGAGTCCCTCCTGAGTCCATCACACCTACCCGAACTCAGGCCGGCTGCAAAGAGCTTGGCCTCCGTCAGATATTGTTGGCACTTTAAGCCCAAGTCGCGCCCATTGCTGGAGGCCCTTCACCGTCTCTTTGTCAAGCGTAACACCGGAGTCAGGGGCAGCCATCCCCCACCCGGTCTGAAACGGCCACCTTCGCACACTTCGCACCCCAAAGTAGTCCCGCTTCCACGCCGGGATCTTGTTGGGAAGATCATGTAAAAGTTTAAAACCCGGGCGAGGAGACAGGTAATACGCCCGCCTACGCCCGGGGAGGAGACCCGCTTGCTTCTTAAGCATTAAGATGGAAGAAAAGATCTCCAAGTCTAAAGGAAAGCCCTGTTCGCTAAATAGGGAGATTGTCCCCACCAAATTACGAATGGAGTTCGGGTGAAGCTGACCGATCGTAACGCCGAAATGATTCAAAACCTTGACGAAGAGGGGATGAAAAGGCAATCGCAGCCCCGCAGCGAGCTGCTCACGGAATATCACGATCTCATTAGGACCGTGTTCCCAAGGAAAACTACCCGAAGGTACAAAATAAGCGTACTCCCCAGGCAAATTGTAATAAGTAACAAGGGATTGGAGTCCCTCAGGCGTCATGGTTGAGGGGCCAAACTTGTCTAACGTCCGACCCCGACGAGGTGGACGCCAAACTACCCGAGGCGACTCGACCTACGGGTTCGAACTCTTCCTCGAGCTCTACCTTCGGCTCGCTAGGACTATCGGGGGATGCGACTCGGTTCGTAGAACCTGCATCTGGCCCACTTGAAGGACCGTCTGAGCATTCCGAGCTAGACATGGAGGAGAGAGGGTGGATTCCAGGGAGGTACTCACCCGAAAAAAAGCTTCAACAAGACCGAGAACTTGAACGAGCGAAAACCTAAAAACGCGAACTGAAAGCCTGGGCACGAGCTGAAACTTGTACGCGAGCTCAAGAGGCAACACAGAAGTGAAAGCGACTGGGGTCCCCCACTATTTATACCCGCAGTGACGAAGAAGCAACGGCACATATCAAAGCCAATCCAATGGCCCGCAGTCGCGCTGACTGCACGTCCCCTGAGACCGAGACGTGATTGGCGCACGTCTTTCTGAAATTGACAGGGCGCCGGCGCACGTCTTTCCGAAACTGACAGAACGACAGCGCACGTCTCTTCACATTAAAAGCGGCAACGGCACGTTTTCAAAATTTGAAAGAACGCCTGCTGTCACGTCTCCTAGCGGCGTGCCTTTTTTGATTTTAAAATAAAGCACGCGCTGTCACGTCTGGTAGCATTTATAGGCAGGTCGGCACGTCTTCCGTCTTCTGGGCGCTCGAGAAACTAACCCTGACAACGCACCTCGTGCTACCAGTCAACCGAGATTCAAAGTACGGGACAAATCCACCTGCCACCTTGCGAACTCCCCGCGCCAAGGCAAGACCCTTAGCACGAGGAGTGGGGGGCAATTGATGAAGGAAGATTTGGCCCGACCTCGTAATCACTCAACACATGGCAAAGGCAAACAGCTCGGCACAACAACGCACCCAGGGCGCAAGCACCAAAGGGAAGAAACCAGCAGTCCGAACTCCCTTCTAGGAACCTGAACTCCCTACGAGGAGCCCGACCTCCCTACGAGGAGCCCGACCTCTCTATGAGGAACCCGACCTCCCTACGAGGAGCCCGAACTCTCCCTTAGGCCCCGAGCCACACAAGGCAGTAACCCGAACTGGCCCGCCTCATTGTCACGGGGGTAGTTCTACAGCGGAAGAAACCCGTGCGGCGTCCTGGCCAAGGCAGGCCAGGACAAGCCTTTCTGCGCTTAGAGGCTAGGAGTTGCCCGATGGGATGGCTCCACCAACGTCAGTAGCACTGGATCATGACCTCAAGTCCAATGGCCGGGGCACTCTCCTGGCTCAGACCGGTCCATGGGAGGCGCCGCTTACGTGTTAAAGGGGGACAACCATAATGGAAGGCGACCATGCGCCGATGAGGTGACTTGGCACCGTTGTGAGGGGTCTCCTGTATGCCGATGATGACAGGCACCTGTGTGCCCTGATGATAGGCAACCGCTTGGGCCGGAACACACCCGTGCGCTAAGGGCAACGGGATAGCTCAATCAGCTTGGGCAAGGGGCTGGCGAAGTGAAGGGACATGCTTGAGCCAGGCCTGCATGCCAAGCCTCCCTTGAGTATCGGTAGCGCAGTGCCGGTCCAACACTGTCCCCATGAGCAAGTGTGCGCCCATGAGGAACCCTGGTAGCCATGCTAGCCGTTAACCAGGGCCGCCCCGCAAGGGGATGAAGGTCTAGGAGTGCCAAGGTTAGGCACCCAAGGAGGTCGACCACCCCTCCTCAAAGAGTACGTTAAGCTTTTGGTGGTCTGCCTGAAGATGACATCAGTTCTCCCAAAAATCTTACAGGCGAAAATGACGGGCATGTCTCTAACGTAAGCCTGCCAAGCGTAGGCAAGGCTAAGCCTGTGCTGAACCGTAACAAGCTCCCCCACTCAATCCATTGTCGTCCTCGACAATGGGTCTTCCTCGTGAATGGGCGTCTGTGTCCCGTGCCATTCACTTCCTTGCCAGTTCCAGGGCTCGTCTGGCTAGCCCGGGTCTTGCCTATATTGGTGTCCATTTCTGGGGACGGAACCATTTCACCTTGCCGGCCTGCCTGGACTTCACCCTCAATGTCGAGGTTACTCAAACCGCGCAATGGCTATGCCGTTGAACTGTGAAAGAAGGGCCCTCGAAGAAATGTGTGTGGTGCTTCGCGGAGGTCCGCCCCATGTATCATCTTACCTCAAGGCTCAACCGTCTTCTTGGTAGCTTTTCAGTGATGCTACCGAACACGTTGATAGGTCTACTCCTCATGTTGGCGATGGATGCTGGGTGTACCCTTTCACCATGCTGGCCTGCGGTCTTCACCTCGCCCTGCGCGGGTTACTCAAACCTAGACATGGCTTATGCTCTCACAGCCCTCGAAACTACGCTTCACCTCGCTGGTTTGGGCTACATGATCACTCCGAGGGGGCCCCACGCTGCTGCCTCAAGGAGACCTGACCGCTTCAAACGCGAGTGTGGCAACTTTTACCCATGAGTTGCCGAACATGCACTCGCCTTAAGATGAGCTTCTGCTGCTGCAAGTGTTCAACCTGAAAACTGAGCATGTCCACCTGAAACTTTGCCGGTGTAGGGCCGCCATGCTCCAACGGCTAGCGTAATTGCATTCCTAACAAGGCCCACGCGTCTGCCCCCGCATGAGTACAACAACCAATGCGTCTGCACCCGCAAGGGAAGCTGTTTTAAGGTCATTGGAATGGGAACGCGAACATTGAATGGCCTCTTGATAGGCCTGATAAACAATCTGCTCGGCAGTGTACCCACATTCCTATCAAGGCTCACGCGTCTGCCACCGCATGAGGACAACAACCAAAGCGTCTGCAACCGCAAGGAAAGCTGTTTTAGTGTCATTGGAATGGGGACACGAACTATGAAATGGCCTCTTGCCAGGCCTGATTTGAAATCTGCTCGATCCTGGGTGGAGGTGACTAGGGACCGCACCCCACAAAATGCTGCTTGTCGAAATGACCGCTTCAACTGGCTCTGGGCTAATCTGCTGAAAACCAACTGCTGTTGCAATTAGCCAACTTGCTCTGATACCAACTGTCACGGGGGTAGTTCTACAGCGGAAGAAACCCGTGCGGCGTCCTGGCCAAGGTAGGCCAGGACAAGCCTTTCTGCGCTTAGAGGCTAGGAGTTGCCCGATGGGATGGCTCCACCAACGTCAGTAGCACTGGATCATGACCTCAAGTCCAATGGCCGGGGCACTCTCCTGGCTCAGACCGGTCCATGGGAGGCGCCGCTTACGTGCTAAAGGGGGGACAACCATAATGGAAGGCGACCATGCGCCGATGAGGTGACTTGGCACCATTGTGAGGGGTCTCCTGTATGCCGATGATGACAGGCACCTGTGTGCCCTGATGATAGGCAACCGCTTGGGCCGGAACACACCCGTGCGCTAAGGGCAATGGGATAGCTCAATCAGCTTGGGCAAGGGGCTGGCGAAGTGAAGGGACATGCTTGAGCCAGGCCCGCATGCCAAGCCTCCCTTGAGTATCGGTAGCGCAGTGCCGGTCCAACACTGTCCCCATGAGCAAGTGTGCGCCCATGAGGAACCTTGGTAGCCATGCTAGCCGTTAACCAGGGCCGCCCCGCAAGGGGATGAAGGTCTAGGAGTGCCAAGGTTAGGCACCCAAGGAGGTCGACCACCCCTCCTCAAAGAGTACGTTAAGCTTTTGGTGGTCTGCCTGAAGATGACATCAGTTCTCCCAAAAATCTTACAGGCGAAAATGACGGGCATGTCCCTAACGTAAGCCTGCCAAGTGTAGGCAAGGCTAAGCCTGTGCTGAACCGTAACATCATGGCAGTTCGGGACACTCCCCTATCCGAACTCAAGACTTCACCTTGTTCGCCACTCCAGCACTTCGCCTCCGAGGCGCCGAACTGAACAAACGTACCATACCTAACACCGAGGAGGTTCGTACCCAAGGGCGGCGCACCTGACTGACTTGGGATCTGACACTTGACAGCCGCACTTCAACGGTCACCTACCACCGCCACCTGCCACCGTCATCGACAGTCGCAGAGACGGCTCCGACAAAAGGGAGCAGTGGCGGTTCTGTTCAGCAGAGGGGATGACACCCGAACTGGTAGGAGACCAGAGGTAATCGTACCCGACCTGACAGAAGCTTAGGAGTGAGTGCACGAGGTGGCTATAAAAGGCTCCTTACCCCCAAGAATAAGGTACGTGAACTTTGCGCCATCTGGTTTTATCTTGCCTAAGAATTCTAACTTGAGCTTCGGAGCATTCATACCGGGTTCCCCCTGGAGCTTCCCCATCTCTGTTTCAGGCTCCCAGCAGCTCCGTTCAGAGGCAAGGTCGTTGGCAGCTAGGACCAGCCGGATTGCGCACCATCATCACCTATTACTATTAGGTTTCCTCTAATGAGTTCAGTTCTGAATCTGTCCTCTACTCGTTTTGTGGACATGTTTCTTAACTGTGCAACTTTACAAAGCATTTCTGGCCTTACAAATTTCATTTTTTGCTCAAGTGGTATTCACCTATCACATAAGACTCTGGATGCGTCCCTCCATTTTGCTCATCCTTTTCTAATTTATTTGGTGGTGCCCTCTTGAATCTCTCCCTTGTTATGGATTATTGAACCAAAGGTAACAGAAGAAATCGCATTGAGTTACCTCTTGGTCTCTAATTCTATTGCATTAATATTATTACTTTTTTGATGAGTACTACTATTGATTTGCTTTATTATTATGGGTAAAAGACTTAAACCTCCCTTCGAAATTCTACTAAATACTAAAACCTCCCATTTCCTTTTCAAAAAGACTAAGACCTCCCCTATTAAATTTATTTCTAACAGAGTCATCAAAAGGACTCCTTTACCCTTGCTAATTTTTCAAATTTCCAAAACAGTGGAATAGTTTCTTTGTCCATTCCATTATCTTCGGTCTTGGCCTATGCTTCGTCAAGTTTTCATGTTGATTTACTGGTTTCTTCCATTGATCGGCCTCTCTAGTCCCCACTCCCTAACGTGCATTAATCTCCCAGACTCCATATTGTTGGTTCTGTATCTTTAAATGTCTTCCTATTTGCTAATGTATTGAAAGATTCAGCTTGCAGATCAACCTCTTACCCTTATTTTTGCAAATCTGTTCTTCCGCAAAATGAGAGTAGCAATATTTTATGGTTATGAATGGTTTTCTGTTTGCCAGTTTGTTTTTTTGGCCTTGGTTGATCAATACCTCAAAAATTAGTGGACCTCATGTGTTTCCTCCTCTGCCCCCACCCCTTAACCACTCTGTAATGTAATGTAATGTATTTGCATCAAATGATTTTCTTTTTCAATTTTTTGTAGCACCAGAACTACAGAAACGTTATTAAAAAAGGTGGGGAGGAGTTTCAGACTGACAAATTAAATTGAATTCAGTTTAGATCATAGACTTGCATCTCTACTTATGGTATTGGATGCAATACAATGCTAAAATAACATTCAGTTGGGTCCCCCTACCTATGTTTCTGTCAAAACAAGAAAAAAAATGAAAAAGACTGTAAAGAAACAAAGGAAAAGAAAAATTAAATGCATCTCACTACAAATACAGAGAATATATTCTCTTCAAAAGGATATGAAATATTTACAAGAATCTAAATTAAGATTACTTGGGCTTAACTAGCAGAACAGTTATGATTGGTCACCATATCGCAGTTGTTACAGCAAATGGTTTAGTGGTTGCTTGAAGTGACCAAGGCCAGTTTTCCATTCATTGGTCTCTTTCAGCTGCCAGGATAAATCAATCAAATTTGTCCCAAGTACCCAAACCTTAAAAAGGGGCAAAATTGGATTTTTAACTAAATTTCATCCACGTTTGATGTTGTATGCAAATGGATCTTCACTCATTGCTAACCTAGGGGAGGCTGTTGTCCAATAATATTATCTGACAGGGGTCTTAGTCCATTATAAGTGAAGGGAGGTTTTAGTATTTAAGTGAAACATGGAGGGAGGTTTAAGTCTTTTACCCAACATCATCATCATCATCATTATTATTATTATTATTATTATTATTATTATTATTATTATTATTATTATTATTATTATTATTATATATTTGATTTTAGTCCTATTCTGAAACCTCTTTGTCCATAAACCTGGTCTTGCATTTAATCAATCGCTAGTTTCATCAATTAATACAATGGGGTTTCTTTGCTGAATATGTTTAGTCAATTCATCCATGACTAATGCAAATAAATAAGGATTATTCCGTCTTTGACAAAATTCTGTGGTTGAAAGGCTGGTTGTATATAAGAAAGAATACATGCTCGATTCCCTTGAGAGTTCATAAGGTTTATGTTTCTGAAGGTAACCAGGATAACTATGGTATGGGCTACGGGGTTTTGTGTTGCAATGAACTTTGAATGATTAATGGGCAACTCCAGAAAAGAAAGAGTTGTCAAAAATTTTGTTGCCATTCTTATTTTGTAAGTGAAGATTCCTACTATCTTGAAGAACACAGGAAGTTCCATACAAGGTGCTGTTACAATCCCAAACTTGGTCCAGTTAATTACAAATCCCTGCTTTATCTGAGAAATGCAATGTTTCACACCCTTTTACTGTCTTCCTTGTCCTTTTTGAGGCCTCTTTCTCAACTTCATTTGTAGTGTCCTAAGATTTGTTTGTAACATTGGAATAACTCCTTAGAATCTCTGTTTCCCCTTTTACAGGACAAATATATGCAGAACAGACTTGTGAGGCTTGTATGTGTTTTCTTACAGAGCCTAATCCGCAATAAGATAATCAATGGTGAGTCTATACAAGTAATGTACATTTGCCATTCTGATCACTTGCAATATTAATTGTGTTTGTTGAACCCATTTTAGGTTTGCCATCTAATCCATGTATAATATTCCATATACTATTTGTATACAGATCAAGGTACCTTTGTTTCTTAACATGCATAAACATACCACCCTGGTGTGCTTGCCTAAGTGCTTCACTGCTGCTGGGTGATCTGACTGCCTAGGAATATTAAGTAATTAATTGTGTTTGTTGAACCCATTTTAGGTTTGCCATCTAATCCATGTATAATATTCCATATACCTATTTGTATACAGATCAAGGTACCTTTGTTTCTTAACATGCATAAACATACCACCCTGGTGTGCTTGCCTAAGTGCTTCACTGCTGCTGGGTGATCTGACTGCCTAGGAATATCAAGTAATTTATTTTATTGGGATGTGTAATAGTTCTTTTACTGATTATGAGGATGCATTAAGCAATACAAGCAAGAACTTTATGGAGTACTACCCACCGTCATCATCATTATCTAAGCCTTGTCTCAATTATATGGGGTCGGCTACAAGAATCCTGTTTCTCCATTATGCTATGTTCTGCTCAGTGCAATAAAATTTTTTGAGAGGTGAAGTCACACAATTAATTAATATGGCAAAAATACACAATATTCTAAAATACTAAAAAGCTAATTAATTAACCTAGTTGATCAAACAAGAGATGGGTATAAAAAATAGAGCAATAGGGATTAGGAGGCATGTGGATTAAAATGGGTTGACATGTAGAGCCACCAATGGAGTAGGGAAAGAAGGAAAATGGAATCATTTGTGTGGGGGTAGAGTAAGAAATCAAGATTGAAAGAAAATGGATAGGAGTTGATAGAGAATTAGAGTGATTGGGGAGGTGCTGATTAAGTGTCAAAAAAAAAAAAACACAGGAGTAAAGGTAGAAATCATCATAAATTATCAAAAAAAAAATGTAGAAATCATCATACCCGAATTTTATATGGTAAATATGGATGGAGTGCTCGAGTGTTTTGGATGTATCTTGTACCTGTAGTTCTGTACTGGGTTAACTTGATCCCTTAGAATTAATTGCAATTTTGTTACTATGTGAATAGGTGATGGTTATATGTTGCTAATTAATTATCCATCTTATAATGCAGTTCAAGATCTCTTCATTGAAGTCCAGGCATTCTGTATCGAGTTCTCACGGATTAGGGAAGCAGCTGGACTGTTCAGACTCCTTAAATCGTTGGAATGAATCATTCCCTTTGATATCCATCTTATTGTTAGTCTCCAAAGTTACATGCCTTCTCATTTTGCTCTTTAGTTTTCCATTTATTTTGTAATCAGTGTACCAATTGGACGCCTTCAATCTATTTCATATTCTTAGCCAATTAGAGTCTTAATTAGATCTGCTATTTCAATGAACGGCATGGTTGTCCATCCAAGTGCCATCATTTCATGGTAGGGCACTAAGTACAATCCTGTGGAAGCTGTCGATAATAAGACCATCTTAGCTTCGACTCCCGAGTGTTAATCTCGCATCCAGGTTTTGCTACTCCAGCTGAAATAATCCTACTGATCGAGACTTAGTGTATGCTGGAAATTTTATTGTGTTGATTTTTTATTTGATTACGTGTCAACAAGTGGATAAAATATCGCAACATAGTATCGAGTCTCCGGGTCACCGATATGTGCAGTACGTGGGGATCGATATGCTGGAATGTAATGATACCAGAAAAAACTTGATACCAATCTACTGGCATCGTAGGATACCACGGATATTTGTAATTTTAAATACTAATAATCCTTTACACATATATCTGCAAACTAGTGGGGACTGGACACCGGAGTTATGCATGGGCTTTGTTAAGCAAAAATTAAATAATAAAAACAAATAAGAGTAGACAATTTTTTATATTTTAACTTTTTAAATATTTAATAATCATTTATGTTTCATATATTATTTTTAATAATGTTTTACAATATGAAAATGATAATAATAATAATTAATTTCAGTTCACCCTCTAATAACTAGTAAAATAAAATAAATGCTGAAAATATAATAAAGTAATCAATAAATAGTGTAATCTTTGATAATAGTTTGATCTTTAATAACCAATAAAATATAATGAAAATATATAATTATCAAAAAATTAATTTACAATATAATTACAATAAATCTAATAAGTACAATAAATTAAAGTTCAAAAAATTAAATAACAATAGTTGAATCTCTAATAATTATTAAAATTTTACTATTAAATAATGATCTAAAAATAGATTTATACATAATTATTAAGAATAGATTTATCACATAAATATAATAAGTATTATTTTTAGAACATAAATAAATATTAATTTTAAATATTTATAATTTAGTTGTTTATAATATTATTTAGTTATTTAAATAAATTCATTATTTAAAACTTTAAAATATTATTTATTTATTAAACTGAAGAATCCATAAATAATTTTGTAAATACTTATTATATCACATAAATATAATAAGTATTTATGTTAAATACTGTGTTATTTAAAATACTTGTCTCTTTAAATATCTAAATAATATTTAAAATATTTTATATTTTTTATATTAAAATTATTACATAATAATAAATAAGTATATATAATTATTTAGCTATTTTTAATATTTTGTTATTTAAAATATTTTATAGTATTAGAATTTTTTATTTTTTAATTTTTTAGTTAAATAGAATTTAAATGATTTTATTATTTAAAATTTTAAAATATTATTTAATTATTAAGTTGAATAATCCATATAATTATAACATATATTGTTATTACATAATTTTGTTATGAATTTCATAAAAATATAAAGTTATTAATAATTTGAGTATTGCTAAATTTACTATAATTATTTTGTGTTTTTCATAAATATCTTTATTATAGTATTTATTTAATTCTTAAGTTTTTTAATGTGAAATTGGGAATTACAGATAATTTATGATAAATTGGCAGATAGTAAAAAAAAAAAGGGGTTTTTACTGTTTAGTCCACCCCAACAAGTCTTAGTTCCATCGTATTGTTGGGGTAGGTGCCAATTTGGAATTGATGCCAATACACGGGCAAGTATTGGTGTTATAGGTGGAGGTGTTTGAAATTTTGAATTGTTGTAGGTCTACAGTGGAATTTAGAATTCTGAGGAGTGTAGTGTACTTATCCCAATAAAAAAGTAGTATATGATCACAAATCCATTAGTGAATTAGTGCCTTGAACCACAAAGTGGAGTGTTTGGAAGGACATGGAATGAGTGCAAATAAATTCGATTCGCCTTAAAAAATTGCATCCTACTCTCTACACCTTACATGTTGGTTTGACATGGTAGTTCTAATACCCCTATATCTTTGAAGCTTTTAGGTAGCATTAGGGAAACCACTCTTGGTGGGTATTTAATTTGTCTCTAGGCCCATAGGTGAAAGATTCATAATGTTTTGCAGAGGAAATTAAAATAAGGAATCTTGATAATGCCAAGATCGTGTACATGGTCATGCATAAAACCCTAGTTTGAAATGAACTAATCTTCTTATCTCTATGGAGATCAAATTCAAATAAGGCTATCTAGATAATTGTTTTGGTCCAATTTTTGCAGTCTCAAATGTTTGGCCTCCAAGATAGTTTACAGGAAGTAGTAGTAGATCAAAGTGTAAGTGCGGTGGTGAGGCTACGTACAGGAGTCTCCCTGAAAGACAAAGGAAACCGGATGTAGGAGGTGGGCAAAAAGCTAGGGCAAATGTGAATGATAAGATGATCTTTTCATTACGAGATGGAATGAGCCAAAAGCGTTTGATTCCCACTAGGAAAGGGAATATTGGATTCGCTGTCAGTTGTCAGGGAACACTGCTAGGGTTTTGCCACGTGTCTTAAGAGATATCTCCAAGATAAACTTTCCTTTCGTTTGAGGATTCTTATAGTCCGCGTGTGCTACTTCCTTTCATGATCCATTTAACCGGCGTGCCACGATTGATGTCATCATTTAGTGGGCGCGCCTTTATTAAGCCCACGGGTGTCCTGTCATGTGCATAATTTAAAGACGCACGTGTAACTAATATTTATTCTTGGTGTACAATAATTTTACGTTTATCGCGGTTTTGCAATAACTTTGAAGCCCATCACAGATCCACACGTATGCAAAGCTCATCACGGGATCGCGCATGTTTAAAACTCATCGCAAATCTGTGCATGTTTAAGGTTCATCGCAGATTTGTGCGTACCTAAAGCTCATTGCAGGTTTACACTAGCCAAAGTTCATCGCGACCTGTTTCGAGTACGAATTTGTCGCAGTCATGTGATGAGTTATAAACTCATCGTAGATGTCCGATGAGTTATGAGCTCATCACAAACATCCATGTGGTATTAATTCGATACCCTCTGTACTCTGATGGTCTGAACGATCACTATGTACCTACATTAGCCCCTTGCTTATCAGTAAGTGGAATCTTACCGATAAGAATCTTTGTCCTTGGATTTGTCTTGAGGTTTTGTGATGGAGTAATGTAGAGAGGGATCAATGTGTGTTGTGGCATGCTGATCTTTGTGCGTTAAGTCTAGTGATCGTCCCTTTCTTGATTGGATCTTCTGCGATCAAGGAAAAATTCATTTGGATCTGTTGTCAGCCCCTTGCTTATTGACAAGTTGCGAACCAGTCAATAAGTAGTCATACATTCGGTTTAGTGGTATCCACAGATGGGAGCCAGGGTGTTCGTTTTGGGCTAGTTTTTCATTCACTCTATGATTCAGCCCCCCTGTTTTTTGACAATTTGCTTTTTGTCGGTAGGCAGCTCTGTACTCAAGTTGTTTGCAGAGTTCAGCCCCCTACCTATTGGTAGAAAGTGAATCACCAAAAGACAAGTATTAGACATCAGTGATTGGGCTTCCAACTCCCCTTTGGTCAGGGGAAGTTATCTTCTTTGAAGTTTTAGCCCCTTGTTTCGTGATAGTTTAATGCTTTACCAAAGACAAGTCAAGTGGTGGCTTTGAATTTCAGCCCCCCATCTTTGGTGAAGTACCCCTCGTGAATGCTTGGTGTGAAGTAGGAGTGTTTTGTTTGGGTGGCTTTTTGCATTCGATCGCTGCTGGAATGATGGAGAAGTTGTTATGCGCCGGTGACGTGGCAGTCATGATTTGGGCTTTTTGTAGCTATCGTCTTTGCATAAATGCATTGTGTTCACATGTGTGGCTCGGAGAGAGGATGTGATATTTAAAGTGGTGGTTGCCAACGTGGCACCACTTTTGAATTAATGCGCCAGTTTGTTCCACTCGAGTAGGGGTATAATTGTAATTTATCTAGTTTACTTTTTCGTTAAGCGACGATGGGGGAGTTGTAATCATATCGTTTCATCTTCCCCGATGTCATTTAGAATTCCGGATGCGTATGGGGCTTTTACAAAGGAGTAGTACGCCTACTACCATTCCTTTTTGCGTGTTCTTTTGTTCTTAGCCAGATTGCCCTCTTAATTTCTATCTTTACCTTTCTAGCAACCATTCTTAGTCTATTTCCTTCTTTGTTCCTTTATCCTTTGGCAATGGCTCCACGCCAAAAGGAATCCGAATGCCCATTCATGGATTTCATGCGTGAAGTAGATATTGCAGAGATGCTATCTGAACATGAGGCGTCTAGGATGGGTGACGGTGGTAAGGGCTTGTGGCCTCCTATGCCAGTATCAAGGGGGAAGGATGGGGATTTTGATGTTGTTGATGGGAGTGAACTAATGTGTCTTTATGGGCGTTTGGATCTGTTGGTTTCATTCAAGTATCGGGAGCCTAGGACTGATAGCTCGAAATCATTGAATAGCTATTCTAGCTGGGCACGCCATATCTTAGGGAATCCAATGTTTTTCCAGTTTCTACAGGATGTTGGACTTTTACGTTTTGTAGACTGTTTTCTTGATCTCCCTAGTAAGGAGGGAGTGAGTTATCTAAAACCTCTATTGGATCATTGGTGTTTCCGTACTCACATGTTTGTGGGTGCATTCGGTGAATTTGGTATCACTATCGAGGATGTTGTTACCTTATTGGTATTACTAATCGGTGGGTTGGTGTCTACACACCACCTACAGTTTCTTAAGTCCCTTCCTGCCAACTTGTTGGGACTCTATGAGGAATTGATGGGGGAGATTGCTGAGTTCAAGTCCCAGGTAGACCAGTCAATTACCCGGGGTAAAGTGCCACTTGAAGCATGGATGGCTTATTGGTTTGAGGCCAATAACAAGGGAGATGTAATGGTGCACAGGGGAGAGAGAAAATGCCATCTTGCGGCATTTATTTTATACATCGCGCCTCGTTTCCTTTTTCTCGAGCTGCTTGATTATGGCCTTTGCACGGTGCTGGTCCCCCTTGTCGTGCTGGTTGCTGGAGGTCACCATCTTCCGTTAGCATCAGTGTTTTTGGGGTACCTATTCGAGCAGATGGTGTTAAATAGTGTATGCCCTTAGCTCCAATCAGATTGATGTACATTATGCCATTTATTGTAAATGAATAAAGTGCATAATTGATTCTTGTTATTATGGCATGTTTCTGTGTAATACCCTTAAACTGGACACTTATGAGACTTGTGTTAGTTTAGAATCTTCACAGCCGATGGATAGATCTGGGGAGGTTTATCCTGCCAAGGCTGACACTGATGTGCTACCAAGTTGGTTGGGGTGGATTGTCTCAGTTGCCAGGGTGAGACCTAAGGTACATGTAGTGTGGGTTTTCTTGAAACCCTAAACCAGACCAAATTCTAGTATTGCCCTGGACCTTGGAGATAGAAGGGCAAAGCTGGAATGTTACACCTGACCCCTAGACTCGATTATGGTATTGCACTAGGTGTCGGATTGGGCTATCTTTGATATGCCAATCAGTGAGATCCTTAGAGGGGTCAAAACGTAGGTATGTTGGGACAGTCCGAGAATTCATCTGAGTGGGTGAACATAGTGACAAGATCAGACCCTTTGTCGGACAAAGTGAATGATCAGGGAATGCACTCTCTCTGATGGAAACCTAAATTGTCGGCAGTGGATTTCAAATGTGTTTGAAATTTGATTTTGTAAAATATATTTATATAGAAATATATTTATATATTATGGTTTCAAATTGTTTGCATAAGGTTTTAATTCACGAGATCCATGTGAGCAGAGAGTGTAGCACTGTACCTTGCATCCAAGGGAGAGGTCCTCTCTTGTCAGGCAGTGTTTGATCATTAAGGGCTGAGAGGTTAAGTGTAAGACCATTGAGGGTTATACCTGATGGGCTAATCTTGCATATGCCCATAGTCCTTGGGTTTTGATAAGGTAGCTGGACCCAAGGACCATTTAGTGTAAATGTTGGGCCTGTTAAGAGCCCATGGTGATGGACTCAGGGGTTCACTGTGTCCTACAGTGAATTTGGCCAGGCCTTGTAACAGAGGCTGGGTTGAACCCATGTGGCTGATGTGTAGATCGATGTTAGGGTCCCACGCCATACAGAGAAAGCCAAATTAGTCAGCAGATTAAAGGGTAAGTGAGGTATGTGACTTAATGGGCCAAAAGCCCATTTCGAACTGGGCTGAAGTCAGTTAATTAAATGGGGGCGAAATCTGATTTATTACGTAATTAGGATTAGATAAAGGATAAGATAAGTCTTATCCATTTAAGAGTCTAGATCCAAATATCAGATTTGGATTAAGAAACTCTCTCCTAGTTGGATTAGGAGGTTGATCCAAAGAAGGCTATAAATAGGGGGCAAATTCCACAGTTTATACACACTAAGCAACCTATAGAATTCTCCCCATCTCTTGCCGCCCCTACCCAGTTCGATTTCCACTTGTGGAACTGATCAAGAAAGGTTCTTGATATTGTTTCTAGCTAGAAGAAACAATCTGAAGTTGTGCTCACCAGCCCTTGTTCGATTCTTACTGAAGAATTTAGGTTCTTGCTAAAGAACCATCCTGCTGATCTTGCTTTACCATACATTGTGTCGTCTTTAGTGGAGGCGGGTTTTGGTCTTCTCCTTGGGTGTGAACACCTACATTAGGAGTTATTGTTAATTCGTATCAGGTATATTTCTCTCTTCCCTTTTGGTTTCAGATCTGGTCTAGTTTTGATTCAAGAACGATATTTGAAAATGTAATTTTCTAAATTAAGAAATACGATTCCCGGATGGGAGAGAATGGAATTTTTGAAATTTCGCCCAACCTTCCTGTAGGGTTCAGCCATCCATATGATGGATCTCCCATCCCTTCATGAATGTGTGTGCCTGGGGTTGCAAGGGCCTTTGCATGGAGCATGCAGGCATCATGGAATCAGCCATGTCATCCTAGAACCGGCCAGGGTATGAATGTAATATTATGTATATATAGTAAGCATGATCAAGGAGAATTTATCACACAATTTGAAGTCAATAATATATTCATTCAAAATATATCATATTTTCATCGCACAATTTAGAGTACATAATATGTTATATTTTCATCGCCCCATTTGGATCACATCATACTTTTTCAAACTGAGTATGCATACAAAGAATTCAAAGAATTCAAAGTGCCCTATGTTCTGAGTACAACACATCTTTCTTATACAAAGACATATGACAAATTCTCTTTCAAAAATGTGTAAAATGTTTACAACATGCTTTATTTTCGACACAAATATACATAACATGCTTTTCTTTACAGTGTTATTCATAATATGGTTTCAACCAGTGACTGTTCACAGTTTCATCTTCTTTTCCTGTGTTTGTAGTTTTGAGTACGTTGTATCCCGACGGGTGAGCTTCTTGGTTTCAGAGCCAATCCCTTTAGTGGTATTAGAGCCATGTTCACATTCTTGAACCAAAATCAAACCTGATTTGAACCTGTGCAAATAGGCAGAATCGGTTCCACCCGATTTGCGCATATTAGGGTTTTCTTTGAGAATTCGGTTCTCAGCTATGGGCGAATGATCTGAAATTAATTTTTATTTATTTGCAATCATTATAGAAGTGTTCTATATTTATTTCTTGATTTATGGGCTGTTTGTTTGGTGGAGATCGAAATCTTTTATTGGCACCAAGAATTTGCGCACCTGTTGTATCATTCTATTCTATTCATTGTTGGTCTGTAAAATATTTTTTTGTATTTTTAAGATGGAATGTATAGGATTTATTTTGATATAAATTAATAGAAAAATTAGGTTTTTTCTATTTTTTTCATTGGAAGAAGTGCTGGTTCGCGTGGAGGAGATGAAGATTGTGCAGATAAAATATCATGCATTCTGTGATTTGTAGAAAATAAATCTGTAAACCGTGACGAACCTCTTTCTTGTAGGTTTGCAGCCACACGAACAACCCACTATTATGTTTGATTGTTGATTGTCATTTATCAGCCATGATTAATTTTAGATCATCTTCTTGAATTGGATATTGAATTAGACACCAAACCCTAGACACATTCGACCCAGATAGGACCAAACTAGTTGGACCGAATCTGTGGCTCAATTGGACCAATCGGCCCATGTCCCTAGATAATGCTATGGGCTCTAATGTGCTGATACTAATTTAACCTAACTATTTTAGGGTTTTACAGATGATTAAAATTGATTAGATCAATTGTGGTTTTATTCCATGCATGTGATGTATGATGTGTGATGCGTTACATACATGGGCCATAAGCACTTGGCCCATGTTAATTCGATAGTGGCTCTTTCGCACACCATGGCTGAATGCACATCATTGCCATGGAGTCCTTAAGATCATTGGATGATCTCCCTTCTTGATGGGCCCCACATCAATTTCCTCCCCAAGAGGAACTGTGCGGAACCCTAGCCGTTTAGGGCCCATTTGAATATGACTTTAAGAAAGTCAGTGGGTGCCACTTTGGTTGGACCTAAATAAGAAGTAGGGCGTAATTATTCATTCCCTCCAGTAAAATATAAGTGCATTTGATAGAGAGATTCATATGATGAGCTCTCTAAAGATCTTCCATCATTAGCATGAAGATGGGTCATTCAGTAATGAGGAGATGCACCATAAAATTGGGTTATCCATTTGCTATTGGGTCTGTTGGATTATTTCATAAGATGATAGGGGCGTCATAGACCGATGTGGGAGGGGCCTATCCTAGAATGGAAGACTCTCTCACAGTACCTTGGCATTCACGAATATGATGGGTAAGCACTTTCTTGACTGAAAGGTTTAACCTAAAATGGCAATGAACCTTGTTTGACAGAGGCCAAAGAGAAAGCTCATAAGATGAGTGGATATGATCATTCACAGAAGGTGGTAGGGTTATGCAGCTAAAACAGTTGGCTCCATGCACTATATGTGATTTCCCACATTTCCAAAGACATATTTCGTAGTCTCCATCACTGAGATAGGAGGGAAATCCTAGAGATGAACAAATGGAAATGAAACATAGATTAAAAGCCATATCTATTAAGCAAACATGAATCAATTTAGGTTGTGGACTAATAATCTGCCTTGCCTTTTATCAAAAATGGCAAACAGACAATTCGCCAAGTTGTTGGACGATAACAAACTTAAGGGCCCAAATTATGCGGAATGGTTTCGTAAGCTTATGCTGGTGTTAACGTCTGAGAAATTGGACAAGGTTGCTAAGAACCCTGCACTGGATCGTTCGGGTGATAGGGCTTTTAAGGCACATGGGAGAGAATATCAAGAATGGAAAGATAAGAACATTCTTGCCCGGTGCTATACCATTGCCTCCCTCAACAATCCGATACAAAGACAATTCGATCAGATCAAAGTGTCCAAGGATATCCTGGATAGTCTGAGGACCATGTATGAAGAGCAGAATCGTTCTACTCGATAATAGGTCTTAAAGCTGTTTATGACCGCAAAAATGACCGAAGGCGAGATGATTAATGACCATTGTCTAAAGATGATGGGTTACATTAATGAACTAGAGGCACTCGGGTCAGGGCTAGATCATGTCACCAAAGTTGATGCCATCCTAAACTCTTTGCCACCCTCCTTCAATCAACTTATCAGGAATTATATCATAAATAAGCTAAATGTTAGCCTTTAGGAACTCAACAATATGTTGTAGAGGGCTGAAGAACTAATTAAGAAGGATAAACCGGTAGCCATGTTTATTGAAGGTTGCAATTCGGGTAAGATGAAGAGGAGGGCAAAGAAAAAGCCACTGAAGAAGACTAGCAAACCGAAAAAGTAGAAGAAGGGCAAAGCGTCGGATGCCTGTCACTTTTGCAAACAGACCGACCACTAGAAGAGGAACTATCCTCAGTATTTGGAGACTAAGAAGCAAGGTAATTTCAAATCTTTTATCATAGAGACCAATTTGTTGGTCACTGTTGCTTCCTGGTGTATTGACTTTGGGGCTTCAACTCATGCATGTAACACATTGAAGGGTTTCAAGACAAGTAGAAGGCTGAGTGACGGAGAAGTAATGCTCCTTGGGAACTTCTACAACAGTTGCAGCTACAACTATAGAAACTGTAGAACTAATTTTCAGAGAATAAATAATTGTACTTAAAGATTGTCTTTTCGTACATAATTTAAGGAGAAATTTGATTTCTATTTCAAAATTCTGATTGGATGGTTATTCTATCTTATTTAGTAATGTGATTACTATTAAACGAAATAACAAATTCCTCGCATACAGAGAACTTGAGAATGGTCTCCATGTTCTCCATCCTTCTCTAGAAACAAACATAACCAAAACTATGTCAGAAATAATTCAAAAGAAAAGAACTTGCGATACAATTAATCCCACGTGCCTGTGGCATTACCGACTTTGCCACATTAATATAGATCGTATCATAAGGTTGGTAAAGGATGGTCCTTTGGAGTTTCTAACTGTAGAAGATCTTCCAACCTGTGAACCTTGCCTTCAGGGTAAGATGACGAAGTGGCAATTTATGGGAAAGCCTGAAAGATCTATAGACACACATGACCTTATACATACTGATATATGTGGTTCCATGAAAGTTAGGGCACGTAACCAACACGTTTATTTTATAACATTTACTGATGGTTTTTCACGGTATGGTTATGTGTACCTAATGAGACACAAGTTTGAATCATTTGAGAAGTTCAAGGAATTCAGACAAGAGGTTGACAAACAGTTGGGGAGAAATATTAAAGCCCTTCGATCAGATCGAGGATGTGAATATCTCTTTGACGAATTCATGGACTATTTAATGGAAAACGGGATTGCATCACAACTGGCTCCTCCTGCTACACCACAATTAAACGGTGTGTCAGAGAGGAGAAATCAGACTCTATTAGACATGGTTCACTTCTTGTCCACTCTGAATTACCCATATCCTTTTGGGGTTTTGCATTAGAGACTATGATTTACGTGATGAACTGGGTTCCAACCAAATCCATTCCTAAGACTCCATATGAGCTATGGACCGATAAGAAACCAAGTGTGAGACACTTGAAGAGTTGGGGTTGTCCAACACATGTTAAAAGAACTAGTGCTGACAAATTGGAATCCAAGACCAGTCGTTGCCTATTTGTAGGTTACCCCAAAGGCTCTAAAGGTTACTTATTCTATGATCCAAAAGAGCAAAATGTGTTTTATAGTCGAAATGCCTACTTCCTAGAGGAAAATTACATCCTGGATAATCTTCATCAGGAAGTTATTTTTGATGAGGAGAGCCAAGGGATAGTGGGAGATGTCCCACCAGCTCCAGAAAATAATCAACCTAGAAGATCTACCTGGGTTTCCAGGCCTCCAGTTTGTTATGGCTTTGACCATGAAAGTTACTTGGTGGAAGTCATGACTAGTGAGGAGAATCCCGTGACTTATACGGAAGCTATGCTGGACATAGATTTTGTAAAGTGGGTAGTTGCCATGAGAGCTGAGATAGAATCAATGGAGTTTGGACTTTGGTAAATCTGCCCCTTGGGTAAAAGCAATTGGTTGAAAAGGGATCTATGAGAGGAAGATGGGCCCCGATGGTATGGTTGAGACCTACAAGGCTCATCTTGTGGCGAAAGGGTACTCTCAGAAAGAGGGAATCGACTATGAGGAAACCTTTTCGGTCATGGCCATGCTTAAACCCATTAGGATCCTGCTAGCTGTTGCAACATATCGTAACTACGAGATTTGGCAAATGAATGTCAAAACCGCGTTCCTGAAGGGAGATCTTACTGAAGATATCTATATGCAGCAACCACAAGGTTTCATAGTTATAGGTCAGAAACACATGGTATGTAAACTTAACCAATCCATATATGGACTTAAGCAAGCTTCTAGGAGTTAGAACATTCGGTTTGACTCTACCATCTAACAGTTTGACTTTGAGCAGAATCCAGATGAGCCCTGTGTTTACAGGAAGACCAGTGGGGATAAGGTTACGTTCTTAGTTCTGTATGTAGATGACATTCTACTTATTGGGAATGATGTATGAACGTTAACTACGGTGAAAGTGTGGCTTTTGTAGCAATTCTCCATGAAAGATCTTGGAGAAGCCTCCTACATGTTGGGACTTCGACTCTATAGAGATAGATCGAAGAGTAATAGGATTATCCCAGTCTACTTATATTGACAAGATTGTCAAAAGATACAGTATGGAGAACTTCAAGAAAGGAAATGTTCCTTTCAGGAATGGAGTCACTCTCTCAAAGTGTTAGACAATGTATGCCCTTACCTCCAATCAGAATGATGTTCATTATGACATTTATTGTAAATGAATAAGTACATATTTGATTCATGTTATTGTGGTGTGTTTCTGTGTAATACCCTTAAACTAGACACATATGAGACTCGTGTTAGTTTAGAATCTTCACAGCCATTGGATAGATCTGGGGAGATTTATCCTGCCAAGGCTGACACTGATGTGCTGCCAAGTTGGTTGGGGTGGCTTGTCTCAACTGCCAGGGTGAGACCCGAGGTACTTGTAGTGTGGGTTTTAATGAAACCCTGAACTGGACCAGAATTCCAGTATTGCCCTGGACCTTGGAGATTGATGGACAAAACTAGAATGTTACACCTGACCCCTAGACTCAATTATGGTACTGCACTAGGTGTCGGATTGGGCTGTCTTTGATATGCCAATCAGTGAGATTCTTAGAGGGGGTCAAAACCTGGGTATGTTGGGACAGTTTGAGAATTCATCTGAGTGGGTGATCATAGAGACAGGATTAGCCCCTTTGTCAGACAAAGGTAATGATTGGGGATGCACTCTCTCTGATGGAAACCAAAGTTGTCGGCAACCGATTTCAATCGTTGAAATTTGTTTTTGCAAAATATATTTATATAAAGATATACATATATATTACGGTTTCAAAATGTTTGCAAAACATTTTAATTCCCGGGATCCATGTGAGTAGAGAGTGCAGCACTGTTCCTTGTAGCCGAGGGAGAGGTCCTCTCTTGTCGGGTAGTGTTTGATCATTATAGGCTGAGAGGTTAAGTGTAAGACCATTGAGGGTAATGCCTGATGGGATAATCTTGCATCTGCCCACAGTCCTTGGGTTTTTATAAGGTGGCTTGACCTAGGGACCACTTAGTGTAAGTGTTGGGCCTATTAAGAGCCCATGGTGATGCGCTCAGGGGTTCACTATGTCCTACAATGAATTCGGCTAGGCCTTGTAACAGGGGTTGGGCTGATCCTATGTGGCTGATGTGTAGATCAATGTTTGGGTCCCACGCTATACAAGGAAATCCAACTGGGCAACAGTTTGGAAGGTTAGTGAGCACATAGACTTAATGGGCCTAAAGCTCAATTCGAACTGGTTTAATTTGATTAATTAAAGAGGGGCGGTTCTGGGATTTAGATCAGCAGATAGGATAGGGAGTTATCCCTATCCACTCAGAGAGTCCAGATCCAAATACAGATTTGGATTTGGAAACTCCTAATAAAATTAGGAGGGTTGATCTAATCTGCAGATAAGACAAGGGCTTATCCTTATCTCTTAAAGAGAGTCCAAATTCATATAAGGATTTGAATTAGGAAACTCCTAATGAGATTAGGAGCTGATCTCTTTAAGGATATAAAAGGAGGAGGAGGGCAAACCTCCAGTCACTCAATATGATCTCAGATACAAGAGAGAAAGAAAGCAACAGTAAGACTGCGCCATCTTCTACTCTTGTCTTCTCCTCCTGCTTCCACCATTGCTAGTTCATTCTCCACTGTAGGAGCGATCAACAAGTGTTCTTGATATCAACTTTTGGAGAAAAACTGATCTGAAGTCGTGCTCACATACCCTCCATCGAATTCTTGCTGAAGGATTCGGTTCTTGTGAAGAACCACCTGTTGATTCTGCTCCACCGTACACTGTCATTTTCAATGGGAGCAGTCTTTGGAGATCTCCTTGGGCATGAACACCTTCATTGGGAGTTATTATTTCTCTGTCAAACAAAGTGAATCATCGGGGAATGCACTCTCTCTGATGGAAACCTAAACTACCGGTAGTGGATTTCAAATGTGTTTGAAATTTGTTTTGCAAAATATATTTATATAAAGATATACATATATATTATGGTTTAAATTGTTTGCAAATGTTTTAATTCCCGAGATCCATGGGAGTAGAGAGTGCAGCACTGTACCTTACAGCTGAGGGAGAGGTACTCTCTTGTCGGGCAGTGTTTGATCATTAAGGGCTGAGAGGTTAAGTGTAAGACCATTGAGGGTAATACCTGATGGGCTAATCTTGCATTTTCCCACAGTCTTTGGGTTTTTATAAGGTGGCTGGACCCAAAGACCATTTAGTGTAAATGTTGGGCCCATTAAGAGCCCATGGTGGTGGACTCAGGGGTTCCTATGTCCTACAGTGAGTTCGGTCAGGCCTTGTAACAGAGGTTGGGCTGAACCCATGTGACTGATGTATAGATCGATGCTAGGGTCCCACGCCATACAAAGAGAAACAAGTTAGTCAGCAGATTAAAGGGTAAGTGAGCTATGTGACTTAATGGGCCTAAAGCCCATTTCAAACTGGGCTTAAGTCAGTTAATTAAAAGGGGGCAAAATATGATTTATAACCTAATTAGGATTAGCTGAATGATAAGATACGTCTTATCCATTTAAGAGTCCAGATCCATATATCAGATTTGGATCAAGAAACTCTCTCCTAATTGGATTAGGAGGCTGATCCAAAGAAGGCTATAAATAGGGTGCAAATTCTTCAGTTTACATACACTCAACAACTTGTAGAATTCTCCCCAGTTCTTGCCGCCTCTACCCAATTCGATTTCCACCTGTGGAACTGATCAAGAAAGGTTCTTGGTATTATTTATTGCTAGAAGAAACAATCTGAGGTCATGCTCACCAGCCCTTGTTCGATTATTACTGAAGAATTCAGGTTCTTGTTGGAGAACCATCCTGCTGATCCTGCTTCACCGTACACTGTGTTATCTTTAGTGGAGGCGAGTTTTGGTCTTCTCCTTGGGCTTGAACACCTATGTTGGAAGTTACTGTTACTTCGCATTAGGTATATCCCTCACTTCCATTTTGGTTTCAGATATTGTACAGTTTTGATTCAAGAACGGACCTTGAAAATGCAATTTTCAAATTTAGGTAAGACGATTCCCAGATGGGAGAGAAAGAAATTTTTGAAAATTTGCCCAACCTTCCTATAGGGTTCGGCCATCCATATGATGGATCTCCCTTCCCTTCATGAGTGTGTGTGCCTGGAGTTGCTAGGGCCTTTGCATGGAGCATGCAGGCATCATGGAATCAGCCATGACATCCTAGAACCGGCTAGGGTATATGTAATATTAAGTATATTTAGTAAGCATGATCAAGGAGAATTTATCGCACAATTTGAAGTCAATAATATATTCATTCAAAATATATCATATTTTCATCGCACAATTTAGAGTACATCATAATATGTCATATTTTCATCGCCCCATTTGAATCACATCATACTTTTTCAGATTGAGTATGCATTCAAAGAATTCAAAGTGCCCTATGTTCTGAGTAAAACACATCTTTCTTATACAAAGACATATGACAATTTCTCTTTCAAAAATGTGTAAAATGTTTACAACATGCTTTATTTTCGACATAAGTATACATAACATGCTTTTCTTTATAGTGTTATTCATAATATGGTTTCAACCAGTGACTGTTCACAGTTTCATCTTCTTGTCCTATGTTTGCAGTTTTGAGTACGTAGTATCCCGACGGGTGAACTTCTTGGACTATTTTTGGTCCAACCCAGTTAGGTGCAATTTTTTTAGTAGACTTACCTTATTTGACATGGAGTGCTGTTTTAAGAACCTTGTTGCCCTCTTAGAATTTTCTAGGCTTTACTAATTTATTAAAGTTAGAAGCCATGGTTTGTTTGTACTTGATTTGTTTCTAGAATGACTTCTCCCTTTCTTCATCAATGTACTCTAGCCAATCGCTAAGCAATTGATCCATGTCCTCCGTTTGGAATTGTTTTCCCATCGTAAAGGCTACACAGGTAGAGATCATCTGTATTTCTACAAGTAGCATGGCTTCCTGGCCATATACTAATGAATAGAGGGTTGCCTATGTGCTCTTTTTAATCATCGTGCGATTAGCCCAAAGAGTTTCATACAATTTTTCTGACCAGGTTATGTTGGTGGCCTTTGCTGGATCATTCCCTAGCAAGTAATAAGTTGTAGATGTGCCCAGTCTTGCCCCATGCTATCCCAATAAGTCTCGGACTTCCTAATTCTTTATGGATAAACCATTATCTGTCAAAATTCTCATTGGAACCCCGAACTGGTGGACTATGTGCTACCTAAGGAAATTTGTTACGTATTCGACACAAATCCTTTGCAAGGGTATAGTCTCTTCCCACTTTGTGAAATGGTCTGTGGCCACTTTGGAGAAACAATACCCTTGGGAAGGTGTGTTAGACAGTTTTGTATGCCCTTAGTTTCAATCAGAATGATGTACTTTATGAGTTTATTGTAAATGAATAAAAGTGCATATTTGATTCATGTTCCCTTGGTATGTTTCTGTGTAATACCCTTAAACTGGACACTTAATGAGACTCGTGTTAGTTTAGAATGTTCACAGCCAGTGGATCGGTCTGGGGAGACCTATCCTGACAAGGCTGACACTGTGGTGCCACCAAGTCGGTTGGGGTGGCCTGTCTCAGCTGCCAGGGTGAGACCCTAAGCACACACAGTGTAGGATTAATTGAATATATGAATTGGACCAGATTTCCAGTATTGCCCTGGACCTTGGAGATTGATGGGCAAAACTGGAAAGTTACACCTGACCCCTAGACTCGATTATGATACTGCACTAGGTGTCGGATCGGGCTGTCTTTGATGTACCAATCAGTGAGATCCTTAGCAGGGGTCAAAACCTAGAAATGATGGGACAGTCCGAGAATTCATCTGAGTGGGTGATGATAGTGACAGGATCAGCCCCTTTGTCGGACAAAGGTAATGATCGGAGATGCACTCTCACTGATGGAAACCAAGACTGCCGGCAACCGATTTCAACCGTAGAGATTTGTTTTGCAAAGTATATTTTATATGAGATATAAAAGTATATATATTATGGTTTCTCAAATGTTTGCAAAAAGGTTTTAATTCCCGGGATCCAAATAAGTGGAGAGTGCAACACTGTTCCTTGCAGCCGAGGGAGAGGTCCTCTCTTGTCGGGCAGTGTATGATCATTATGGGCTGAGAGGTTAAGTGCAAGACCATTGAGGATAATGCCTGATGGGCTAATCTTGCATCTGCTCACAGTCCCAAGGTGTTACAAGGTGGCTTGGCCCAGGGATAACTTAGGGTAAGTGTTGGGCCCATAGAACCCATTCGATGGGTTTCAGGGGGTGCACTGTCTTTAACAGTGTATTCGGCCAGACCTTGTAACAAAGGCTGGGCCGAACCCATGTGGCTGATGTGTAGATCAATGCTTGGGTCCCACGCCATACAAGGAAGCCCAACTAGGCAATAGTTAGGAAGGATAAGTGAGCACATAAGCTTAATGGGCCTAAAGCCCATTTCGAACTGGGCTATTCATTTAGTTAATTAAAGTGGTGAATTCTGAGATGGATTAGCAGATAGGATAGGGTCTTAATCCTGTCCACTCAGAGAGTCCAGATCTGAATATGATTCAGATCTAGAAACCTCCTAATGAGATTAGGGGAAAGATAATCTACTCTACAGATAAGATAATGGTTTATCCCTATCACCTAAAGAGAAGTCTTATCCAAATATGATTTGGATAAGCTGCTCCAAATTGGATTAGGAGCTAATCATTTTAGGTTAACAAAAGAAGGACGGGGCGGCAGCCTTTAGAAGACACACAACATCATGAAGGGATGAGGCAGAATCAGCAGTGTTCTTCTCCAAAAACTCTGTCCTTCGCAAGAATCAGCAGGATGGTACGTGAGCACAGCTTCATTTCAATCCTTTCACAAAGAACTGATGTCAAGATCCAATCTTGACTTCTCCTACAACTGGAGATCAAACTGGAAAATAGGGCGGCAAGAACAGGGAAGCGGCAAGAGAGTATTCGCAAGGTGCATAATTCTATCATCTTGATTTCAGCACTCAAGAAAATCTGATGTTGTGTGTCTTCTAAAGGCTGCCGCCCCCTCCTTCTTTTGTTAACCTAAAAAGATTAGCTCCTAATCCAATTAGGAGCCGCTTATCCAAATCATATTTGGACAAGACTTCTCTTTAGGTGATAGGGATAAACCCTTATCTTATCTGCAGATTAGATTAGCTTTCCCCTAATCTCATTAGGAGGTTTCTAGATCTGAATCATATTCAGATCTGGACTCTGTGAGTGGATAGGATTAAGACCCTATCGTATCTGCTAATCCATCTCAGAATTCGCCCCTTTAATTAACTAAATGAATAGCCCAGTTCGAAATGGGCTGTAGGCCCATTAAGCTTATGTGCTCACTTATCCTTCCTAACTGCTGCCCAGTTGGGCTTCCTTGTATGGCGTGGGACCCAAGCATTGATCTACACATCAGCCACATGGGTTCGGCCCAGCTTTTGTTACAAGGCCTGGCCGAATACACTGTTAAAGATAGTGCACCCCCTAAAACCCATCGAATGGGCTCTATGGGCCCAACACTTACCCTAAGTGGTCTTTGGGCCAAGCCACCTTGTAACACCCAGGGACTGTGGGCAGATGCAAGATTAGCCCATCAGGTATCTCCCTCGGCTGCAAGGAACAGTGTTTCACTCTCCACTTATATGGATCCTGGGAATTAAAACCTTTTTGCAAACATTTGAGAAACCATAATATATATACTTTTATATCTCATATAAAATATACTTTGCAAAACAAATCTCAACGGTTGAAATCGGCTACCGGCAGTCTTGGTTTCCATCAGTGAGAGTGCATCCCCGATCATTACCTTTGTCCGACAAAGGGGCTGATCCTGTCACTGTGATCACCCACTCAGATGACTTCTCGGACTGTCCCAACCTACCTAGGTTTTGACCCTCGCTAAGGATCTCACTGATTGGTACATCAAAGATAGCCCGATCCGACACCTAGTGCAGTATCATAATCGAGTCTAGGGGTCGGGTGTAACTTTCCAGTTTTGCCCATCAATCTCCAAGGTTCAGGTCAATTCTGGAAATCTGGTCCAGTTCATAGATTCAATTAATCCTACACTGTGTGTGCTTAGGGTCTCACCCTGGCAGCTGAGACAGGCCATCCCAACCGACTTGGTGGCACCACAGTGTCAGCTTTGTCAGGATAGGTCTCCCCAGACCGTCCCACTAGCTGTGAACATTCTAAACTAACACGAGTCTCATTAAGTGCCCAGTTTAAGGGTATTACACAGAAGCATACCAAATCTTGAACCAGTGGTATCAGAGCCATGTGCGTCAATGGGATTGATCTCTCATCCCTTCAGTGGTATCAGAGCCATGTTCAAATCTTGAACCAGTTTGTTTCAGATCTGAACCTGCGCAAATGGGCTGAAGGTGTTCTACCCGATTTGCGTAGATATGGGTTTTGGGAAATCTGTTCCCAAAATTAATGGGCGAATAATCTGAAATTAATTTTACATAAATCTGATTATTATTTATTATTGTTCTTTATGATATTCTTGATTTATGGGCTGTTCGTACAAGTGGAGATCGAATTCTGGTTTGCGCAGGGAACCTGCGATTTTGCAGTTCTTGAATTATTTTTGGTCTGTAAATAATTCTTTTTATTTTCTAGACTCAATGTATAGGTATTCGATCTGATGTAATTATTAATAGAAATAGGATTTCTATTTATTTTATTTTGGATCAAAGATGGCGGCGCAGGAAAGGAGATTTCGCAAAGAAGGAGATTTCGCAGATGGGAGAATCGCTATCTGCGATTTGAAGTTTTTTGAAACTGCATTCTGTGATCTAACCTCTGTTTTGCTGGATGGATTATGCGAACAGCCCTGATTACTGATTCTTGTTTTTCTTTTATCAGTATTTAATTTCAGATTATTTTCTTGAATTAAAGGTTTAATTAAACATCAAACCCAAGACCCATTCGAACCAGGATTGGTTCAAATAGTTTGAACCAAACCTAGGGTTTAATCAAGGCTGAAAGTCAGCCCTAATTTTCCCACTAATGGGCCTAAGGATTGGTTTTAATTAAATTGTTAATTCGGCCCAACCTGTAAAGGCCCAGTTTTAAAAGGTTAAAACTGCTAAAAGCCCACTTAACATTTAAAGCTATATGGGCTAAACAATTCGGCCCACATAACTAGATAATATTAAATGTTAATATTATAGATTTAAAATGGGCTTCAAATGGGCCTTACAGATGATTAATTGATTGGATCAATTTATCCCAGCATGTGATGTATGGATGTGTGATGTGCTACGTACATGGGCCATAAGTACTTGGCCCATGCTCAATCGATAGTGGCTCTTGCGCATACCATGGCTGAATGCACATCATTGCCATGGTGTCCCTTTTGGTCATTGGATGTCCTCCCTCAGTGGTGGGCCCCACACCTCATCAAGAGGTTACGTGTGGAACCCTAGCCGATTTAGGCCCACCGAAATCTGGCTTTATGAAAGTCAGTGGGAGCCACTTTGGTTTGACCTAAAATAAGAACTAGGGCGTAATTAACTGTTCCCTCCGGCTAATATGAGTGCATGTGATAGGGAGATTCATATGATGAACTCTCTAAAGGCCTTCCATCATTAGCATGAGGATGGGTCCTTCAGTAATGAGGAAACGCAGCAGAAAATGGGCTATCCATTTGCTGTTGGGCTTGTCTGAGTGTTTCATAAGATGATAGGGGCGTCATAGACCGATGTGGGAGGGGCTTCAACAGAAAATGGGAACTCTCTCACGGTTCCTTGGCGTTCACGAATATGATGGGTAAGCACTCACTGTACAGAAAGGTTTACCTGAAAACGGCTCTGAACCTTGTCTGACAGAGGCCAAAGGGAAAACTCATATGATGAGTGGATATGATCCTTTACAGAAAGGTGGTGAGGTTATGCAGCTGAAACAGTTGGCTCCATGCACCCTATGTGATTTCCCACATTTCCAGAGACAACCCGTAGTCTCCGTCACTGAGAAAGGAGGGAATTCTCAGAGACGAATAAATGGAAATGGATCGTAGATTAAAATCCATATCTATGAATTGAACATGAATCAAATTAGGTTGTGGACTGATGTTTGCTCTTTTATCAGAAAATGGCAAATGGATCATTTGCAAAACTGCTTGATGACAACAAGTTGAAGGGCCCAAACTATGCTGACTGGTACTATGTTGGTCCTAGTTTCTGAAAAGCTGGACAAAGTGGCAAAGAATCCTGCCCCGGAGCGTCCGGGTGATAGGGCTTCTGAGATCCGAAGGAGAGACTATCAAGAATGGGAAGAGAAAAACTCCCTTGCCCGGTGTTACATCATTGCCTCCTTGGACAACCTGATACAGAGGCAGTTTGATCAGATCGAACTTGCCAAGGACATATTGGACAGTCTCAGGATGATGTATGAAGAGCAGAATCGTTCTACTCGACAAAAGGTTTTGAAACAGTTCATGACTGCACAAATGTCCAAGGGTTAACAAGTTCACGACCATTGTCTTCGGATGACGGGATACATCAACGAACTAGAGGCTCTTGGATCCGGGCTGGACCTTGCAACCTAGATAGATGCTATACTTAACTCTTTGCCTCCTTCCTTTAATCTGTTCATCATGAACTATAACATGAACAAGCTGAATGTCAGCTTGCAAGAGCTCAGCAATATGTTGCAAAGAGCTAAAGAACTGATTAGAAAGGATGAGCCTGTAGCCATGCTTGTTGAAGCTGGCAACACAGGCAAGAGAAAGAGGAAGGCAAAGAAGCCTCAGAAGAAAGCCACTAAGAGCAAGAAGTAGAAGAAAGACAAAGCATCGGATGCCTGTCACTTCTGCAAGAAGACCGGCCACTGGAAAAGGAATTGTCCTGCTTACCTGGAATCCAAGAAAGGTAACTTCGAAACTTGTGTTATAGATACCAATTTGTTGGTAGCTTCTGCGTCCTGGTGTATTGACTCCGGGGCTTCAACTCATGCGTGTAACTCACTGCAGGGGTTCAAGGTAAGCAGAAGGCTGAGTGAAGGAGAAGTCACACTCTACATGGGGACTACTGCAACTGTTGCAGCCACGGCCATAGGAACCGTGGAGTTATTTTTTAAAGAAGGAATAATTGTACTGAAAGAATGCCTTTATGTACAAAATTTAAGGAGAAATTTGATTTTTGTCTCAAAACTGTGTGCAGATGGTTATTCAGTCTTCTTTAGTAATACGATTACTATTAAAAGAAACAACAGATTCATCGCATACGGGGAACTGGAGAACGGTCTCTATGTTCTACCTAATGAGACACAAGTCTGAATCCTTTGAAATGTTCAAAGAGTTTAGACAAGAGGTCGAGAAATAGTTAGGGAGAGAAATTAAAGCCCTTCGATCAGATCGAGGTGGCGAGTATCTCTCTGACGAATTCAGGGACTACTTAAAGGACAATGGGATAGTATCACAATTAGCTCCTCCTGCTACACCACAACTTAACGGTGTTTCAGAGAGGAGGAATAGGACCTTATTGGATATGGTCCGGTCGCTTCTCATACACTCAGAGTTACCCACATCCTTTTGGGGTTATGCATTAGAGATTGTGAATTATGTGCTGAATTGGGTTCCAACCAAATCGGTTCCGAATACTCCATATGAACTTTGGACCGGAAAGAAACCAAGTGTCAGACACTTGAAGATTTGGGGTTGTCCAGCACACATTAAAAGAATGAGTGCAGACAAGTTGGAATCCAAGACCAGCCGTTGCCTATTTGTAGGCTACCCAAAAGGCTCTGTAGGTTATCTATTCTATGACCCAAGTGAGTAGAAAGTCTTCTGCAGTCGAAATGCACCATTCTTGGAGACCGATTATATCCTGGACACCCATTGTCAGGAAGTTGTTCTTGATGAGGAGAGCTCAGGAGCAGTGGGAGATGTCCCACAAGTTCCAGGTAGTGACCAATCTAGAAGATCCACTCGGGTATCCATGCCACCAGTTCGTTATGGTTATGACCATGATAGTTACCTGGTGGAAACCTTGACTAGTGCGGAGGATCCCGTGACTTACGCGGAAGCTATGTTGGACATAGATTCTTAGAAATGGGTGGAGGCCATGAGAGCAGAGATGGACTCAATGGAGATCAATGGAGTCTGGACTCTAGTAGATCCGCCCTCTGGGGTAAAGGCAATCGGTTGCAAATGGATTTACAAGAGGAAGAAGGGCCCCGATGGTAAGGTTGAGACCTTCAAGGCTCGTCTGGTGGCGAAAGGGTACACTCAGAAAGAGGGTATCGATTATGAGGAAACCTTTCCGTCTGTGGCCATGCTTAAATCCATTAGGATCCTGCTAGCTGTAGCAGCATACCATGATTATGAGATTTGGCAGATGGATGTCAAAACTGCATTCCTGAATGGAGATCTTACTGAAGATATCTATATGCAGCAGCCGCAAGGCTTCATTGTTGCAGGACAGGAAAACTTGGTATGTAAACTTAATAGATCCATTTATGGACTTAAGCAAGCTTCTAGAAGTTGGAACATTCGTTTTAATTCTGCTGTCAAATCGTTTGACTTTGAGCAGAATCCGGATGAACCCTGTGTCTATAGGAAGTACTATGGAGATAAGGTTACCTTCTTCGTTTTGTATGTAGATGACATTCTACTCATTGGGAATGATGTAAGAATGTTAACTACGGTGAAAGTATGGCTATCACAGCAATTCTCCAAGAAAGATCTTGGAGAAGCCTCCTAAATACTGGGTCTTCGACTCTATAGAGATAGATCGAAGCGGATAATAGGATTATCCCAATTTGCTTACATTGACAAAATAGTCAAGAGATACAACATGGAAAACTCCAAGAAAGGAAATGTTCCTTTCAGGCACGGAGTCACTCTCTCCAAGAAGATGTCTCCCTAGACTTCTGAGGAGATTGATGGCATGAAAGACGTTCCTTATACTTCCGTAGGGAGCATCTTGTATGCCATGCTGTGCACTCGTCCTGACATAGGTCAGACAGTGAGTGTAGTAAGTAGATTTTAGGCCAACCTAGGGCAGGAGCATTGGACTGCTGTGAAAAACATACTTAAGTACCTTCGAAGGACAAAAGAGTTTTGTCTAGTATTCGATGGTAGCTCACTACAGATCCAAGGGTATACAGATGCTGATTTCTAGTCAGACCCAGATGATAGAATGTCTACATCTGGATATGTTTTCATGATAGGATCGTGTGCTGTTTGCTGGAAAAGCAGCAAACAGGGGTCCACTGTAGACTCCATGACCGAGGCCGAGTACATTGCCGCAAGTGAGGCTGCCAAAGAAGCCGTGTGGATGAAGAAGTTCGTTCACGAGTTGGGAGTAGTTCCGTCCAACACATCACCCATCCCATTGTTGTGTGACAACAATGGAGCCATTGCTCAGGCTAAGGATCCACGAGCCCACTCGAAGTCGAAGCACATCGAGAGGAAGTACCACGTACTGCGGGAGATTGTTGGTAGAGGGGACATCCTGATTCAGAAGGTAGCGTCAGCGGAAAATGTAGCAGACCCATTGACAAAGTGACTATCACAGAAAGTGTTTGAGAAACACGTGGAAAGCATGGGACTCCGGCTAGTACCTCATTGGACCTAAGTGCAAGAGGGAGCTGTTAGACAGTTTTTTATGCCCTTAGCTTCAATCAGAATGATGTACTTTATGAGTTTATTGTAAATGAATAAAAGTGCATATTTGATTCATGTTCCCTTGGTATGTTTCTATGTAATACCCTTAAACTGGACACTTAATGAGACTCGTGTTAGTTTAGAATGTTCACAGTCAGTGGGTCGGTCTGGGGAGACCTATCCTGACAAGGCTGACACTGTGGTGCCACCAAGTCGGTTGGGGTGGCCTGTCTCAGCTGCCAGGGGGTCAAAACCTAGGTATGTTGGGCAGTCTGGGAATTCATCTGAGTGGGTGATCATAGTGACAAGATCAGCCCCTTTGTCGGACAAAGGTAATGATCGGGGATGCACTCTCACTGATGGAAACCAAGACTGCCGGCAGCCGATTTCAACCGTTGAGATTTGTTTTGCAAAGTATATTTTATATGAGATTTAAAAGTATATATATTATGGTTTCTCAAATGTTTGCAAAAAGGTTTTAATTCTCGGGATCCATATAAGTGGAGAGTGCAACACTGTTCCTTGCAGCCGAGGGAGAGGTCCTCTCTTGTCGGGCAATGTATGATCATTATGGGTTGAGAGGTTAAGTGTAAGACCATTGAGGATAATGCCTGATGGGCTAATCTTGCATCTGCCCACAGTCCCTGGGTGTTACAAGGTGGCTTGGCCCAGGGACCACTTAGGGTAAGTGTTGGGCCCATAGAGCCCATTCGATGGGTTTCAATGGGTGCACTGTCTTTAACAGTGTATTCGGCCAAGCCTTGTAACAAAGGCTGGGCCGAACCCATGTGGCTGATGTGTAGATCAATGCTTGGGTCCCATGCCATACAAGGAAGCCCAACTGGGCAGCAGTTAGGAAGGATAAGTGAGCACATAAGCTTAATGGGCCTAAAGCCCATTTCGAACTGGGCTATTCATTTAGTTAATTAAAGGGGCGAATTCTGAGATGGATTAGCAGATAGGATAGGGTCTTAATCCTATCCACTCAGAGAGTCCAAATTTGAATATGATTCAGATCTAGAAACCTCCTAATGAGATTAGGGGAAAGTTAACCTAATTTGCAGATAAGATAAGGGTTTATCCCTATCACCTAAAGAGAAGTCTTATCCAAATATGATTTGGATAAGCTGCTCCTAATTGGATTAGGAGCTAATCTTTTTAGGTTAACAAAAGAAGGAGGGGGCGGCAGCCTTTAGAAGACACACAACGTCAGATTTTCTTGAGTGCTTAAATCAAGAAGAAAAAATTCTGCACCCTGCGAATACTCTCTTGCCGCCTCCCTGTTCTTGCTGCCCTGTTTGCCAGTTCGATCTTCTGTTGTGGGAGAAGTCAAGATTGGATCTTGACATCAGTTCTTTGAGAAAGGATAGAAAGGAAGCTGTGTCACGTACCATCCTGTTGATTCTTGCGAAGGACAGAGTTCTTGGAGAAGAACACTGCTAATTCTGCTCCAACCTGCACTGCGCCATCTTCGGTGGGAGCAGTTTTTGGATCCTTCCTTGGGTGTGAACACCTCCGTTGGGAGATACTACTTGTCCGTATCAGGTATAATTCTCCCCTACTCCTTTTGGTTCAGATCTGATTCAGTTTAAGGTACAAGAATGATCTTTGAAAATATGATTTTCTAAATAGGGAATGTGATTCCCAGTTGAAGGAAGAGAAAATTTTTTTGAAATTCGCCCCTTATTCCGCAATCTTTGGGCGTCCATGGGATGGATCTCTCATCCCTTCACGCTTTTGGGTGGTGACATGGTCGAGGCTTTAGCCAAGGTTCTTTTCAGTTGTTCAAAGGAATCCTGATGCTCTACTGACCACTTGAACTCTACGTACTTCTTGGTTAGTTTCAGCAATGACATCGCCGCGCGCGCAAGGCCAGGGATGAACCTTCTGAGATAAGACACTTTTCCTAGGAAAGTTTTTAATTGGGACTCATTGCCTGGAGGTGGTAGGTATAGGATTTCCTTCAGTTTGTCTTTGTCTGGATGGATCCTTGTCTGATCTACCCTGTACCCCCAAAATTTCCCAGACTGTGCTCTGAATGCACACTCAGGGGGTTAAGTCTCAGGTTGAAAGTTCTGCATCGGTCGAACACTCGCCTCAATACCTTAGAGTGACCCTCCTTCTTCTACGCTTTGACTACTATGCCATCCACATAACACTCGATCTCCTTGTGCATCATGTCATGGAAGACACTCATCATTACTCTTTGACCCATAGTTCTAGCATTTTTTAGGCCAAAAGGCATCACCTTATAGTAGAAATTTCTGATTGGCATCCTAAAGGCCGTGTGTGGTGCATCTACAAGATCCATGAAAATTTGGTTATATCCGCTGTAGGCATCTAAGAAGGAGAACAAATGGTTCCCTGCCGTCGAGTCTATCAGAATATCCATGTTTGGCCAAGAGAATTCATCCTTGGGGCAGGCCCTATTCAAGTCTCTAAAATCGACATAGCACCTATGACAAGGGTGGAAGAAGTTAATTTACAGTATCATTTTGATAACCTAGTTGAGTAATTAGGATGTAAATTCTAACCTGAGTTTCCCTGTCTTCTTTTTGATTGGAATTATGTTGGTCAGCCATTGTAGGTGCGCTATAGGTTTGATAAACCCTAGCTTTAGAAGTCGTTCAACCTCCTCCTTGATTTTCAGGGCTATTTCTGGCTTGAAGAATCTCTGAGTTTACTTCACTGGTTTGAATTTTGGGTCTATGCACAAAGAGTGTCTGACAAGGGCTAAGTCTAGGCTTGACATCTGGTCGTATGATCAAGCAAAGACGCCTTGGAACGCTGTGAAAGAAAAACACAGATTAGTCTACTTCTAAACGAGTTCTGATGTTTTGCGATGAAGAAAGGTTTTGTACCTTTCAGCAAATCGACTAGTCTTTATCTACCTTCAGATTCTAACTTGGTTGATGATGTAGGCACTTTAGGCAGTCCTTTGGCACGTTGACACGTAGCCGAGCTTGGAGCCAATCAGCGCATCATTCAGGGTAGAGGTTAGCGTCTAGCGTGGGACCAATGGCGTGACAACATGCAGCGATCTCGAGTGGCCACTCGCCTAGGGCTAGATCGCATCTTGATCATCCGCTGCGTCCGCCATCAGGTGACCTCAAATATGAATAGGGCATCATTCCCCCAAGGTAAGAGATCGACAACTTGCATACCAAGTTCTAGCCCTCCATCCTCTCGGCGACTTCATCTGAACTCCTCGGACCTCGTCCACCCTCTTTACTTCATCCTACTAACTTGACTGTCGGAATCCCCGCCTTGAGTTTTCACTCGAGGCCTCTGACGTTACCTCTTTCAAAGGTATTCGGCCTCAGCCGACTTCAGCTTGACCTCGGCTAGACTTCACCAGACCTCGGCCATAGTGCACCTCAGACTTAGCAAGTCCTCGCCCTCAATAGCTCTCAGATCCTTCTAGCCAGCTCGTCTGGGAGGCAAAGCAAATTTACTGTGTTGTCCTCAGTCCATTCTGAGCATCAACAATTGGCACCATCTGTGAGAATGACTGGTACGCCTTCTCCCCAACACTATGACTCAGCTTCCAAGGAAATGACTAGGAGCAAGAGAGCTATGCAGAATTTGGCCACTAGGGACCAACTCTAGACAGTCCTCGACTGGATCGATGACCTCACGTAGAGGCTGGATGAGGTGTGACAACCAGCAGGAGGCTGCCCACAGGGTGGCCACCCTCTTGAAAGCCGAAGGCATCATCGTAGACGCCCTTCACGGGCTCCATTGTCTAAGTGCTTGGTCAAACCTCCCTGTCCAACCCCTCAATGTCCGACGAAAGCAGTCCGAGTGTGGGTAAGCAGTCAAGGACCCTCCAACCTACCGACCGAAGGGAGAAGAATGAATCAGTACATCCTCATGACCGATGAGCCAAAAGGAACTGAGATGCAGCCGGCTCGTCCCTCAGTCAGCAGATAGCCGACCTACGGGCACAGCTCGGCGTGGTGAATGATGAAATTCAACAAGTCAAGGAGAGTCGAGGTGACACCTCGACAAGCTAGCACCCCTCCACCAGGATGGATGCATTCACCACCGCCATCACCTTGGAACCTCTTCCGCATTATTTTAAAGCTCCCATACTGGAGACTTACGATGGCACCTCGAACCCAGATGAGCACCTAGAGAGCTTCCAGGCACTCATGCTCCTATATGGGTATTCCGATGCATTAATGTTCCGAGCTTTCCAGGCGACCTTCAAGGGGACAGCTCGATGCTGGTTTTCCGGGCTGCAGCCCTAATCCATCAGCTCCTGGGACTAGTTCGCCCATGTTTTCTACGCCCACTTTATCAGTAGCCGATGACGCTAGAAGAGCATCATCTCACTCATGGTCGTCCAGTAACGACGTGGTGATAGCCTACAGTCCTACATTGATTGCTTCAAGAAAGAAGAGTTGGAGGTCCGCGACCTCGACCCCATGGTTTCCATGTACGCAGCTATCCACAACCTCTTCCCTGGGTCGGCCCTTAAGTGCTCTGTTGCTAGAATGCCACCCAAAACCAAGGCATAATTTTTGAAGAAGGCACAGAAGTATATTACCATCGAAGAAGCCTTAGTTGGCGAGCACCAAGGAGGAGAGGCTGACCTTGGCCCTGGTGACCACCAAAACGAAGACAGACATGGCGACGACCACAATGATGGGAAGCAGTAAGTTGATACCGATCTCATCACCCCATCCCAACAACAGTTGCCTAGTCAATCATTGTTAGTCCCTCGGCCTCGGCTTTACCCGCAAGCTAAACTATGTAATAACAAGAGCTCGACTCTGGCCGACAATGTAAACACCCTTTTTGTAATAAAGCAAGTCTCTCTTACCTCGCCTCAAATCCTCAACATATATGTTCTCATCTCAGTTGAGCGCCCTTCCACAACATACAACCTTTGCCAAGGTTACATGCTTGGACTGGACCTCGATCCAAGGCACACGACCTTTGGAGGTCACATGCCTAGTCGCCAGGTCCCACACCTCGGCTGACCGGATGGCCGAGGTATACAACCTTCACCAAGGTTACATGCCCAGACGGACGTCACCCCCGAGGCATATGGCACGCTAGATGTTACATGCTAGCTCCCTCCCTGTAACGGTGGATCTAGTGGACCTCGGCTGCAGTTGACGAGGCGGCCCTTGATTTTGGGCTCAGCTTCGGTGAGACCCTCCAAACGAGTGAGTTCTCCTCCAAGCTTGAGCGCTGGTATTCGGCCCTTCACTTGGCACCTTAAATGGCAGAATAGACATGCTGAAGGGAACAACTTCACCTCGTTGAGACCAGGGTGGTCCATGGGGCCGGCCGAGCTCACCGCAGCTTCGACCGTGCACGGGTTTAAGCGCCCTATCCCCCATGAGAGCTATGGCGTGCGCCTCCTTTTCCTTCTTAATAAGGAAGAGGGCCCCATATTTTCGGCGGCAAAGCCCGATCTCAGCCTTACCCACTTGGGGGCATTAGCAGGTCGTTTATTGAGCGATGGAATCTTTAGAACTTGCGACCTCTCGGGAGGGGCTATCGACGCCCACATAGAAGAGACACACGTGTCAACTGTTGATGAACGCAATTGAGACCTCGGGTTTGTCCTTCTCGGCCACTCGCCGATGACCCTCTAGGCTCACCTCGCTTTGTCACATCGGACTCCAGTTACACCCCGATGGTCAAACCTCGCCGGTCCCACCCCGTTGGTCACACCCTGACGATCACACCTTGGCAGTCACACCTCGGTGGTCACACCTCGATGCTCACACCTCGGCGGTCACAACCCGATGGTCACACTCTGATGGTCACACCTCGACGGTCACACCTCGATGGTCACACCTCAGCAGTCACACCTTGGCGGTCACATTCTGATGGTCACACCCCGATGGTCATACCTCAGCGGTCACACCCCGACGGTCACACCCCGATGGCCACAACCCGATGGTCACACCACGATGGTCACACCTCGGTAGTTACATCCCGACGGTCACACCTCAGCGGTCACACCTCGACGGTCACACTAAGGCAGTCACACCTCGATGGTCACACCTTGATGGTAACACCTTGGCGGTCACACCCCGATGATCACACCTTGGCGATCACACCCCGATGGTCACACCTCGGCGGTCACACCCCGATGGTCACACCTTGGTGGTCACACCCCGATGGTCACACCTTGGAGGTCACCCCTTGACAGTCACAATCCAATGGTCACACTTCGGCTGTCACACCCTGACAGTCACACCTTGATGGTCACACCTCTGTGGTCACACCTCTGCAGTCACACCCCGATGGTCACACCTCGGCGGTCACACCCCGATGATTACACCTCAGGGGTCACACCCCAACAGTCACACCTCGGCAGTCACACCCCGACGGTCACACCCCAATGGTCACACCTCGGTGGTTACACTCCGACGGTCACACCTCAGCCCCCTCAACAACCACACCTTGGCGGCCCTTCAGCTCAGAGCACCACCATCGTCTCGCATACAGCTGTGACCCGAAGCCCACCTTGGCACGGTCCAAACCTTCAACACCGAGACCTATCTCGTGTGTGGCCATGACACACCTATTCGTCATCTACATCTTACACAGTGGTGTTCAATGCTTGGCCTGCTCACGACTGGGGGGCACGTGCATCTCATACCCATGGAAAACATGGTACCGAGCTCTCTAGAGCCAAAGCCAATGCCTCTGTGCTCTTTGGCCCTCCACAACCTCTTGAAGGAGCAGAATCGACACAATAGTAATGGAAGGCCATCGAAGTCAAGGACGACGTCTATACGCTCACAGGCCCGACCGCCTCCAACGAGGCCTTGGCCGTAGCTGACGACTCCACACTCTCAAGCTGGTCTATCCTCAACAACTACACAATTGGGACCAGCACCTCTTCGCCCAAAGACCGCTCTCTCCAGAGGCAACTTGGAGACTTCGTCTGAACTCTTGGAGACTTCGTCTATCCTCAACAACAACTACACAGAGGCAACTTGCAACCCAAGTTCTAGCCCTCCAACCTCTTGGAGACTTCGTCTGAACTCTTCGGACCTCATCCACCCTCTTTACTTCATCCTACTAACTTGACCGTTGGAGTCCCCGCCTCAGGTTTTCACCTGAGGCCTCTGATGTTACCTCTTTCGCAAGCATTCGGCCTCATCCGACTTCAGCTCGACCTGAACCTAACTTCACCAGACCTCGGCCATAGTGCACCTCAGACTTAGCAACTCCTCACCCTCAACAGCTCTTAGATCCTTCTAGCCAGTTCGGGATGCAAAGCAAATTTATTATGTTGTCATCTACCCATTCGGAGCATCAACATTTGATATGTACAATGGCCTCTTCTCTGTCCCTTTCATGGACACGTTGATTTCTTCCAACGGTTCTTCCACCATATCGATGGAATCCCACATGTGCTTAGGTGGTATTTGAAGCTCTTCGCAATATTCTCTTCTTTTTGTTCTTGTTATTGCAAGTGGATTTTAGTATCTTTAATTATGTTGCTAATTATGTGCTAATATTTTTAGTGTTGTACCTTTGACGTTGACGATATTTGTTTGTGCGATAGAGTATCCTTCTGCGATGTAATCATCACAATGTCCTTTTGTGAAGATTGTCTGGTGAAATAGTTCTAGTAAAACATTATGCCTGAGCATGTCTTTATTGAAAAATGCAATAATCATAGAACATAATCTTAGAGACATATGAGCATAGCATGCGCAACTCGAGCGATATATGATCTCAGGTGCATATATACATAGTAGGTGTCTTGATGGCAATGATTCTTTGATGGTAACAAACATCAGTTAAATTGATTTTGAGAAATACAATACAATTATCAGAAACTATATCATTACTTGCGATTAAATATAAAATCATACCTCCAGGATGGGTTTCTTGGTCGATGGTGTCTCACTGTGCTCGTACTCTTCGACGATGGTATAGTAGCTCTTTCCATCATCACCGGTCATCCGCATGCATCTGGTTCTTTTCTTCTTCTCTGGCATAATCGGAGGTTCACACGTGAGGTTCGACAACTGCGCTCCCTCCACCTTGGCTATTCTCATCTCACCTTCGTTGGCTAGCTTGGTTTAGTAGATCCGCATCCTATAGGTGAGCCTTTGATCTATTGAAGGGAACTCGAGTTGCCGGAATCCTTATCATGCACCCCTTGTGCTTAGCTTTGATCCATTGGTGATATGTCAATGGGACCAGGGCCAGGCCATGTATCAAGGGTCACCCCAATAGGGTGTGATGGTTTTTACATAGGAGGGGCAGTTTTCTTCAAAGTTTACCCTAACTCTGTAAGGTTTTTATGTAGGAGGGGCAATTTTTTTATAGAATCATGGTTTTCATCGAGTTTCTCCTGATTCCGTAAGGTTTTTACCTAGGTGGGGCAATTTTCATCGAGTTTACCCCGATTCTATAAGGTTTGTACCTAGGAGGGGTAGTTTTCTTCAAGTTTATCCATGATTCCATAAGGTTTTTACATAAGAGGGACAATTTTTCTATAGAATCATAGTTTTCATCAAGTTTACCCTAATTTCATAAGGTTTTTACCTACGAGGGGCAGTTTTCATCAGTTTACCCAGATTCCATAAGGTTTTTAACTAGGATGAGTAGTTTTCTAAAGAATCACAGTTTTCATCGAGTTTACCCTGATTCCTTATGGTTTTTACCTAGGAGTGGTAGTTTTCATCAGTTTACCCTGATTTCGTAAGGTTTTTACCTAGGAGGGGTAGTTTTGTAAAGAATCACAATTTTCATCGAGTTTACCTTGATTCCATAAGGTTTTCACCTAGGAGGGGCAGTTTTCTAAAAGAATCACAATTTTAATCGAGTTTACCCTAATTCCGTAAGGTTTTTACCTAGGAGGGGCAGTTTTCTTCAAGTTTACCCTAATTTCATAAGGCTTTTACCTAGGAGGGGCAATTTTCATTGAGTTTACCCTGATTCCGTAAGGTTTTTACTTAGGAGGGGCAATTTTTGTCAGTTTACCCTAATTCTGTAAGGCTTTTACGTAGGAGGGGCAGTTTTCTAAAATAATCGCAATTTTCATAAGTTTACCTTGATTCCATAAGGTTTTTACCTAGGAGGGGCAGTTTTCTAAAGAATCACTGTTTTAATCGAGTTTACCCTATTTCTGTGAGGCTTTTACATAGGAGGGGTACTTTTCATCAGTTTACCCTGATTTCGTAAGGTTTTTATCAAGTAGGGGCAGTTTTTTAAAGAATCACGGTTTTCATCGATTGTACCCTGATTCCTTAAGGTTTTTACCTAGGAGGGGCAATTTTTTTCTAGTTTACCCTGATTCTGAAAGGTTTTTTTACCTAAGAGGAGCAGTTTTCTAAAAGAATCGCAAGTTTCATTGAGTTTACCCTAATTCCGTAAGGTTTTTACCTAGGAGGGGCGGTTTTCATCAAGTTTACGCTGATTCCGTAACGTTAGGAAGGGCAATTTTCATCGGGTTTACCCAGATTCTGTAAGGTTTTTACCTAGGAGGGGCAGTTTTTGTCAGTTTACCCTGATTTCGTATGTTTTTTACCTAGGAGGGGCAATTTTCTAAAAGCATCACAATTTTCATCGAGTTTACCCTGATTCGATAAGGTTTTCTGAAAGAATGGTAGGATCCATCTAATGGACGCCATAAAAGTTGCGGAATGGGTGGGGTGAATTTCAAAAATTTTCCTACCTTCTTCCAACTGGGAATCATGTTCCCTTAATTTAGAATACAATATTCAAGGATCCTATTTGAACCATAATCGAACCAGATCTGAACCAAAAAGAAAAGGGAGGAATTATACCTGATCCAAAGAAGCAGTATCTCCCAAAGTTGGTGTTCATGCCCAAAGAAGACACCAAGATCCGCTCCTGCTGAAGATGACACAGTTGTATGTGGAACGGAACCAGCAGAGTGCGTCCTACACACTGGATCCTTCTCAAGAATCCTCTGGAAACTCTAAGCACCAAATCTTTTTCAGTCTTTTCTGCAGGACTGATGTCAAAAATTGATTTCTTGATTTCTTTCTTCTGAAAAGATCAAATCTTGCCAGAAGGAATGGCGGCGGCTGGGGGAGGACTCCTGGGACGAAGATGGCTGAATTGCTTCTCTTCTCTCTGGAGTGTGAATGAGATCTAATCTCAGTTCGCAGGATGCTTTCTTGCTTACAACCCTTGGTTCGAAATCTGATATTTCTCTCTTAGAGTTTCTCCTCTTTTCTTCTTGATTAAGAAACCTCCTAATTAGGAGTTATCCCAATCCAAATCAGTATTTGGATAGGGGATGATCTTAATCCTATCTGCAGATTAAGTTAGCTTACTCCTGATCTTATCAGGAGGTTACCAGATTCAAATCTGATTTGAATTTGGTCTCCCAGAGTGGATAAGGTTAAAGGCCCAATCCTTTTGCTAACATTAATCTCAGATCCGCCCCATAGATGGGTGATCATATCAGCCTAGCTTGAAATGGGCTTTTGGCCCATTAAGTGTTCAATGCTTAACTAGTTTCCAATCTGCTGCCCAGTTGGGCTTCTTTGTATGGTGTGGGACCCATGCATTGATCTACACACCAGCCACATGGGTTCGGCCCAGCCTTTCTTACAAGGCCCAGCCGAATTCACTGAAAAGCTCAGTGAACCCTTGAGCCCATCACATGGACCCTATGGGCCCAACACTTACATTAAGTGGTCCTTGGGCCAAGCTATCTTATAAAAACCCAGGGACTGTGGGCAGGTGCAAGATTAGCCCATCAGGTACTATCCTAAATGGTCTTACACTTAACCTCTCAGCCCTTAATGATCAAGCACTGCCCGACAAGAGAGGACCTCTCCCTCGGCTGCAAGGAACAGTGTCGCACTCTCCACTCACATGGATCCCGGGAATTAAAACCATTTGCAAACATTTTGAAACCATTCAAATATATATGTATATATTAATTTTGCAAAACAAAATTCCAATGATTGAAATCAACTGCCGACAATTTGGTTTCCATCAGAGAGAGTGCATTCCCAATCATTACCTTTGTCCGACAAAGGTGTTGATCCTGTCACTATGATCACCCACTCAGATGAATTCTCAGACTGTCCCAACATACCCAGGTTTTGATCCCCGCTAAGGATCTCACTGATTGGCATATCAAAGATGGCCCGATCCGACATCTAGTGAAGTATCATAATCGAGTCTAGGGGTCAGGTGTAACTTTCCAGTTTTGCCCATCTGTCTCCAAGGTCCAAGGCAATACCGGAAATCTGGTTCGGTTCAAGGATTCGAGAAATCCCATACTGCATGTGCCTTGGGTCTTACCCAGGTGGCCGAGACAGGCCATCCCAACACTTGGCGGCACACCAGTATCAGCCTTGGCAGGATAAATCTCCCCAGACTTATCCAATGGCTGTGAACATTTAAAACTAACACGAGTCTCTATAAGTGTCCAGTTTTAGGGTTTTACATAGAATTATACCAAACAACATGAATCAAACATGCACTTTATTTATTTACACTAAATATCAAAAGTACATCAATTTCGGATTGAAGCTAAGGGCATACAAAACTGTCTAACAACTCCCACTTGCACTTAGGTCCAATCTGGTACAAGCCGAAGTCCCATACTTTCCATGTGTTTCTCAAACACCTTCTATGTCAGTGGCTTAGTCAATGGGTCTGCCACATTATCCGCTGATGCTACCTTCTGAATTAGGATGTCCCCTCTACCAACGATCTCCCGTAGTACGTGGTACTTCCTCTCAATGTGCTTTGACTTCGAGTGGGCCCGAGGCTCTTTAGCCTGGGTGATCGCTCCATTGTTGTTACACAACAACGGGATGGGTGATGTGCTGGATGGAATCACTCCCAATTCGTGTATGAATTTCTTCATCCACATGGCTTCCTTGGCAGCTTCACTTGCGGCAATGTACTCGGCCTCGGTTGTGGAATCTATAGTGGACCCCTGTTTGCTGCTTTTCCAGCAAACAACACACGATCCTATCGTGAAAACATACCCAGATGACGGCTTTCTATCATCTGAATCCGACTGGAAATCGGCATCAGTATACCCTAGAACTTGTAGTGAACTACCATCAAATACCAGACAAAACTCTTTTGTCCTTCGAAGGTATTTGAGTATGTTTTTCATAACAGTCCTATGCTCCTGCCCTGGGTTGGCCTGGAATCTGCTTACCACACTCACCGCCTGAGCAATGTTTGGGCGAGTGCACAGCATGGCATACATGATGCTCCCTACGGCTGAGGCATAGGGAATGTCTCTCATGCCCTCAATCTCCTTAGAAATCTAGGGAGACATCTTCTTGGAGAGAGTGACTCCGTGCCCGAAAGGAACGTTTCCTTTCTTGGAGTTCTCCATGCTGTATCTTTTGACAATTTTGTCAATGTAAGCAGCCTAGGATAATCCAATTATCCGCTTCGATCTATCTCTATAGAGTCGAAGACCTAGTATGTATGAAGCTTCTCTAAGATCTTTCATGGAGAACTGTTGTGATAGCCATACCTTGACCGAAGTCAACATTCCTACATCATTCCCAATGAGTAGGATATCGTCCACGTACAACACCAAAAAGGTGATCTTATCCCCACTGGATTTCCTGTAAACACAGGGTTCATCCAGATTCTGTTCAAAGTCAAACGTTTTGAATGCAGAATCAAAATGGATGTTCCAACTCCTAGAAGCCTGCTTAAGTCCATATATGGATGTATTAAGTTTACATACCATGTGTTCCTGACCAGCAGCAATGAAGCCTTGCGGCTGCTGCATGTAGATATCTTCACTAAGTTCTCCATAAATCTCATAGTTATGGTATGCTGCTATAGCTAGCAGGATCCTAATGGATTTGAGCTTGGCCACGGGCGAAAAGGTTTCCTCATAATCGATGCCTTCTTTCTGAGTATACCCTTTCGCCACCAAACGAGCTTTGTAGGTCTCAATCCTGCCATCGGGCCCCTTCTTCCTCTTGTAGATCAATTTGCAACCAATTGCTTTTACCCCGGAGGGCGAATCTTCTAGAGTCCAGACCCCATTGGTCTCCATCGAGTCCTTCTCAGCTCTCATGGCCTCCACCCACTTCTAGGAATCTATGTCTAACATAGCTTCCGCGTAAGTTACGGGATCCTCCTCACTAGTCAAGGCTTCCACCAAGTAACTATCCTGGTCATAACCATATCGGACTAGTGGCCTGGATACCCGAGTGGATCTTCTTGGTTGGTCACTACCTGGAACTTGTGGGACATCTCCCACTGCTCCTGAGCTCTCCTCATCAAGAACTATTTCCTGACGATGGGTGTCCAGGATGTATTTGGTTTCTAAGAATTGGGCGTTTCGATTGCAGAACAATTTCTACTCACTTGGGTCATAGAATAGATAACCCATCGAATCTTTTGGGTAGCCTATAAATAGGCAACGACTGGTTTTGGACTCCAACTTGTCCGCACTTGTTCTTTTAACGTGTGCAGGACAACCCCAAATCTTCAAGTGTCTCACACTTGGCTTCCTTCCGGTCCATAGTTCACATGGGGTCTTCGGAACCGATTTGGTTGGAACCTGATTCAGTACGTAGATTGCAGTCTCTAATGCATATCCCCAAAAGGATGTGGGCAATTCTGAGCGTACGAGAAGTGACCGGACCATGTCCAACAAGGTCCTATTCCTCCTCTCTGAAACACCGTTGAGTTGAGGTGTGACAGGAGGAGGTAATTGTGACACTATCCTGTTGACCTTCAAGTAGTCCCTGAATTCGTCAGAGAGATACTCGCCACCTCGATCCGATCGAAGGGCTTTAATTTCTCTCCCTAATTGTTTCTTGACTTCCTGTCTAAACTCTTTGAACTTTTCAAAGGATTCAGACTTGTGTCTCATTAGGTACACGTAACCATATCGTGAAAAATCATCTGTAAAGGTGATGAAATACATGTGTTGATTTCATGTCCTAACACTCAAAGGACCACATACATCAGTATGTATTAGGTTAAGTGTGCCTGCAGATCTTTCAGGCTTACTGTCAAATGGCCGCTTAGTCATCTTACCTTAAAGGCAAGGCTCACAAGTGGGATGATTTTCTACGGTTAGAAAATCCAAAGGACCATCCTTTACTAGCCTTGTGATTCGGTCAACACCGATATGGCCAACTCGGTAATGCCAGAGGCACGTGGGATTTACTATCTCACGATTCCTTTTCTTGGGATTTTTGACCGACGTAGTTTCAGTTAAGTTTGTTTCCAGAGAAGGATGTAGAACATAGAGACCATTCTCTAGTTCCCCACATGCGATGAATTTGTTATTCCGTTTAACAGTAATCATATTACTAAAATAAATAGTATATCCATCAGCACACAGTTTAGAAACAAAAATTAAATTTCTTCTTAAGTTTTGTACGTAAAGACAATCTTTAAGTACAAGTACTCCTTCTCTAAAGACTAATTCTACGATTCCTATTGCCGTAGTTGCAACACTTGCAGTCGTTCCCAAGAATAGTGTCACTTTGCCTTCACTCAATCTTCTTGTAACTTTGAACCCCTGAAGTGAGTTACACGCATGAGTTGAAGCCCCGGAGTCAACACACCAGGACATAGAAGTAACTAACATATTAATTTCTATGACACAAGTTTCGATGTTGCCTTTCTTAAATTCCAGGTAGGCAGGACAATTCCTCTTCCAATGGCCGGTCTGCTTGCAGAAGTGACAGACATCAGATGCCTTGTTCTTCTTCTGCTTCTTGGGTTTGGCAACTTTCTTCTGGGGCTTCTTTGCCTTTCTCTTTTTCTTGCCCGATTTGTTAGCTTCAGCAAGCATAACCACAGGCTCATCCTTCTTGAGTAGATCCTCAGCCCTCTGCAACATATTGTTGAGTTCCTGGACGCTGACATTCAGCTTATTCATTTTGTAGTTCATTGTGAATGCATTGAAGGAAGAGGGCAAAGAATTCAAGATGGCATCCACTTGCGTGCCAAGATCTAGCCTGGATCCAAGGGTTTCGAGTTCGTTAATGTAGCCCATCATCCGAAGACAATGGTCATGAACTTTCTGCCCTTTGGACATTTGCGCGTTCATGAACAGTTTCAGGACCTTCTATCGAGTAGAATGGTTCTGCTCTTCATACATTGTCTTCAGACTGTCCAATATGTCCTTGGCTAGTTCGATCTGATCGAACTGCCTCTGTATTGAGTTGTCCAGTGAGGCAATGATAAAGTAGCAGGCTAGGGAGTTCTTATCCTCCCAATCTTGGTAGTCCCTCCTACGGGCCTCAGAAGCCCTATCACCCGGACGCTTCGGGGCAGGATTTTTCACTACCTTATCTAACTTTTCGGAAGTTAGGACCAGCATAAGATTTCTGTACTAGTCGGCATAGTTTGGGCCCTTAAGCTTGTTATCGTCTAGAAGCTTTGCGAATTGACCATTTTCCATTTTCTGACAAAACAGCACAGACGTTAGTCCACAACCTTAGTTTGATTCATGTTTCCTACATAGATATGGTTTTTAATCTATGTTCCATTCCCATTTGTTCATCTTTGTGATTTCCTTCCTTTCTCAGTGACGGAGACGGCAAAATGTCTCTAGAAATGTGGGAAACCACATAGGGTGAGTGAGGCAAACTGTTTCAGTTGCAAAACCCCACCACCTTTCTGTGACGGATCATATCCACTCATCAAATGAGTTTCCCTTTGGCCTCTGCCAGACAAGGTTCAGAGCCGTTTTCAGGTAAACCTTTCTGTCCAGTGAGTGCTCACCCATCATATTCAGGTTACGCCAAGGTACCGTGAGAGAGTTCCCATTTTCTGGTGAAGCTCCTCCCACATCGGTCTATGACGCCCCTATCATCTTATGAAACAATCCAACAGATCCAACAGCAAATGGATAGCCCAATTTTATGGTGCGTTTCCTCATTACTGAAGGACCCATCATTGTGTTAATGACGGAAGGCCTTTAGAGAGTCCATCGTATGGATCTCCCTATCACATGCACTCATATTTGCTGGAGGGAACAAAATTACACCCTAGTTCTAATTTTAGGTCAAACCAAAGTGGCTCCCACTGACTTTCATAAAGTCAGATTTCTGGTGGGCCTTAATCGGCTAGGGGTTCCGTACGCATCCCTTTTCAGGGTTGTGGGGCCCACCAAGCAAGGAGGGGTCATCCAATGACTTATGGGACACCATGGCAATGATGTACATTCAGCCATGGTGTGCGTAAGAGCCACTAACGATTAATCATGGGCCAAGTGCTTATGGCCCATGGTCGCAGCACATCCAACATCCAAACATCACATGTAAAGGAAGAATTGATCCAATCAATTAACTGCTGTAAAGCCCATTAAACAGCCCATTTAAAATCCATAACATTAACAATTAATGTCGACTAGGTATATGGGCTGAATCGCAGTTAGCAGTTCGGCCCATACAACTTTTCTCACAAGAGTGGGCTTTTGCAATTTTAACCATTTAAAACTGGGCTGAATTAATCCCTGTAATTGAACATCAGATTTGGAACAAGTGTGAGAAAAATGGACTGAAAAATAGTCCCCTTCGAACCCTAGATTCGGTCTAAACAGTTTTGGTCCAATCTAGTCCGAAATGGTCTGAAACTGATTTCAATTCAAGAATTAAACAAACACAAATCAAATATGGACTGTTCGCACCACCTGCAAAATAGAGGTTAATCACTAGGGTTGCAGTTTCACAAACTACAAATCGCAGAAAGTGATTTCTCCATCTGCAAATCTCCAGCGCCGCCTTCCTCTTCCTTCTTCCTTCTTCTTTAATCAAGAAAATAAAAAATTACAAAAATCCTATTTCTATTAATTAATTACATTCTTGATCAAATCCTATACATTCAGTCTAGAAAATAAAAAAAAAGTATTTACAGACCGAATTGAATAAAATAAATAAATAAAAAGGAAAAAAGGGTGCGCAGACCATCTGCGCCAACTTTGCACTGCGATCTCCAGGTTCGAACAGTCCATTAAATCAAAATAAATAAAGAACAGTTCTAAATAAATTTTGGATTTAACAAAATTAATTTCAGATCAATCGCCCTTAACAAGAAACAATTTCTTGAAAAAAAAGGAAAACAATCTGCGCAAATCTTGGCAAAACATCTTCTGTCCATCTGCGCAGGTTCAGATCTGATTTTCTTTTGGTTCAAGATTCGAACCTGGATTTGATACCACTGAAAGAATGGTAGGATCCATCTAATGGATGCCATAAAGGTTGCAGAATGGGTGGGGCAAATTTCAAAAATTTTCCAACCTTCTTCCAACTGGGAATCATGTTCCCTTAATTTAGAATACAATATTCAAGGATCCTACTTGAACCATAATCGAACCAGATCTGAACCAAAAAGAAAAGGGAAGAATTATACCTGATCCAAAGAAGTAGTATCTCCCAAAGTTGGTGTTCACGCCCAAAGAGGACACCAAGATCTGCTCCTGCTGAAGATGACACAGCTGTATGTGGAACGGAACCAGCAGAGTGCGCCCTACACACTGGATCCTTCTCAAGAATCCTCTGGAAACTCTGAGCACCAAATCTTTTTTAGTCTTTTCTGCAAGACTGATGTCAAGAATTGATTTCTTGATTTCTTTCTTCTGAAAAGATCAAATCTTGCCAGAAGGAATGGCAGCGGCTGAAGGAGAACTCCTAGGACGAAGATGGCTGAATTGCTTCTCTTCTCTCTGGAGTGTGAATGAGATCTAATCTTAGTTCGCAGGATGCTTTCTTGCTTACAACCTTTGGTTCGAAATCTGATAATTCTCTCTTAGAGTTTCTCCTCTTTTCTTCTTGATTAAGAAACCTCCTAATTAGGAGTTATCCCAATCCAAATCAGTATTTGGATAGGGGATGATCTTAATCCTATCTGCAGATTATGTTAGCTTACTCCTGATCTTATCAGGAGGTTACCAGAATCAAATCTGATTTGAATTTGGTCTCCCAGAGTGGATAAGGTTAAAGGCCCAATCCTTTTGCTAACATTAATCTCAAATCTGTCCCATGTATGGGTGATCATATCAGCCCAGTTCGAAATGGGCTTTTGGCCCATTAAGTGTTCAGTGCTTAACTAGTTTCCAATCTGCTGCCCAGTTGGGATTCTTTGTATGGCGTGGGACCCAAGCATTGATCTACACACCAGCTACATGGGTTCGGCCCAGCCTTTATTACAAGGCCCAGCCGATTTCACTGAAAATTTCAATGAACCCCTGAGCCCATCACATGGACCCTATGGGCCCAACACTTACATTAAGTGGTCCCTGGACCAAACCATCTTATAAAAACCCAGGGACTGTGGGTAGGTGCAAGATTAGCCCATCAGGTACTATCCTAAATGGTCTTACACTTAACCTCTCAGCCCTTAATGATCAAGCACTGCTCGACAAGAGAGGACCTCTCCCTCGGGTGCAAGGAACAGTGCCGCACTCTCCACTCACATGGATCTCAGGAATTAAAACCATTTGTAAACATTTTGAAACTGTACAAATATATATGTACATATTAATTTTGCAAAACAAAATTCCAACGATTGAAATCAATTGCCGGCAGTTTGGTTTCCATCACAGAGAGTGCATTGCCGATCATTACCTTTGTCCGACAAAGGGGCTGATCCTGTCACTATGATCACCCACTCAGATGTCCCAACGTACCCAGGTTTTGATCCCCGCTAAGAATCTCACTGATTGGCATATCAAAGACAACCCGATCCGCACCTAGTGAAGTATCATAATCGAGTCTAGGGGTCAGGTGTAACTTTCCAGTTTTGCCCATCTGTCTCCAAGGTCCAGGGCAATACTGGAAATCTGGTCTAGTTCAAGGATTCGAGTAATCCCATACTGCATGTGCCTTGGGTCTTACCCTGGTGGCCCAGAGAGGCCAGCCCAACACTTGGCGGCACACCAGTGTCAGCCTTGGCATGATAAATCTCCCCAGACTTATGCAATGGCTGTCTACATTTAAAACTAACACGAGTCTCTATAAGTGTCCAGTTTTAGGGTCTTACACAGAATTATACCAAACAATATGAATCAAACATGCACTTTATTTATTTACACTAAATATCAAAAGTACATCAAATTCGGATTGAAGCTAAGGGCATACAAAACTGTCTAACATTTTCTCCTAGGAGGGGTAGTTTTCTTCATGTTTATCCCTGATTCCATACGGTTTTTACCTATGAGGGGCAATTTTTCTAAACAATCATAGTTTTCATCGAGTTTACCCTGATTCCATAAGGTTTTTACTTAGGAGAGTGGCAATTTTCTTCAAAGTTTACCTTGATTCCGTAAGGTTTGTAGCAAGGAGGGACAATTTTCTAAAGAATTGACGTTTTCATTGAGTTTACCCTTATTTCGTAAGGTTTTCTCCTAAGAGGGGCATGCCTTTTCAAATTTACCCTGATTCCGTAAGATTTTTAACTTGAAGGAGCAATTTTCATTCAGTTTAGCCTGATTCCATAAGGTTTTGACCTAGGAAGGGCAGTTTTCGTCAGTTTACCCTAATTCCGTAAGGTTTTTACCTAGGAGAGGCAGTTTTCTAAAAGAATCATAGTTTTCATTGAGTTTACCCTTATTTCATAGGGTTTTTACCTAGGAGGGGCAGTTTTCTAAAAGAATCACAGTTTTTATCGAGTTTCCCCTTATTTCCGAAAATGAATAGTTTTCATATCATCAACTATTTTTATTGTTTTTCTTTGAAGATGAATGTACCCTAATTCCAAAAGTTCTTGAAAACTAGGAAGGGTCACTTTACCAAGAATAAAATGGTCTGAACATGATTAAGCGATGCTTCATGGGAACTCCTTTTATCCCACTCCTCCTTCCTCGTCTTGCCCCTCCATCAAGCCGCCCTTCACAAAATCTCTGTGTGCTTCTTTCGGTCTTTGTTGTTTCGTAGTTTCCTACCTCACAACAAAGAGGGGCAGTTGTCAGCACCCAAATTTTGCTCGATCCATCGCCTGTACCCCCCAATTCATTCTTAATGCCCGACTAGATTCCTTCCAACCTCTCCGAAACAACCAAAAACCCAAAAAACTTAAATTTCACCCCGATAGCCCTTAGATCCAGTGCCAAACCTGTCTGACGCCAATCCAATGACCCCAATGAAAGAATGGTAGGATCCATCTAATGGACGCCATAAAGGTTGCGGAATGGGTGGGGCGAATTTCAAAAATTTCCTACCTTCTCCCAACTGGGAATCATATTCCCTGAATTTAGAATACAATATTCAAGGATCTACTTGAACCCTAATCAAACCAGATCTGTACCAAAAGATAAATGGGAGGATTATACCTGATCCGGAGAAGCAGTATCTCCCAAAGTTGGTGTTCACGCCCAAAGAATGCTCCAAGATCTGTCCCTGCTGAAGATGACACAGCTGTGGATGGAACAGAACCAGCAGGGTGCGTCCTACACACTGGATCCTTCACAAGAATCCCCTGGATGTACTAAACACTGAATTCTTTCAGTCTTTCTTGCAAGACTGATGTCAAGAACTGGTTTCTTGACTTTCTTTTCTGCAAAGATCAAATCTTGCAACAATGCAGATGGCGGCGGCAGGAGGAGATTTCCAGAAACGAAAAGGCTGAACTGTTTTCTTTTCTGGAGAGAATGAGATCTAATCTCAATTCGCAGGAACCTTTCTTGCTTACCAGAACCTCTTGGATCGAAATCTGATTTCCCTGTCTAGGTTCATTCGAAAATCTCCTCTCTTTTCTTCTTGATTAAGAAATCTCCTAATTAGGAGTTATCCCAATCCAAATCAGTATTTGGATAGGGGATAATCTTAATCCCTTTCCCAGATAGAGTTAGCTTACTCCTGATCTTATCAGGAGGTTACCAGATTCAAATCTGATTTGAATTTGGTCTCTAAGAGTGGATAAGGCTAAGAGCCCAATCCTTTTTGCTAACTTCAATCTCAAATTCGCCCCATTGATGGGTGATCATATCAGCCCACCTCGAAATGGGCTTTTGGCCCATTAAGTATTCAGTGTTTAATTAGTTTCCAATCTGCTGCCCAGTTGGGCTTCTTTGTATGGCGTGGGACCCAAGCATTGATCTACACACCAGCCACATGGGTTCGGCCCAGCCTTTAATACAAGGCCCAGCCGAATTCACTGAAAATCTCAATGAACCCCTTGAGTCCATCGTATGAACCCTATGGGCCCAACACTTACATTAAGTGGTCCCTGGGCCAAGCCATCTTATAAAAACCCAGGGACTGTGGGCAGGTGCAAGATTAGCCCATCAGGTATTATCCTAAATGGTCTTACACTTAACCTCTCAGCCCTTAATGATCAAGCACTGCCCGACAAGAGAGGACCTCTCCCTCGGCTGCAAGGAATAGTGCCGCACTCTCCTCTCACATGGATCCCGGGAATTAAAACCATTTGCAAACATTTTGAAACCGTACATATATATGTAAATATATTAATTTTGCAAAAACAAAATTCCAACGATTGAAATCAACTGCCGGCAGTTTGGTTTCCATCAGAGAGAGTGCATTCCCGATCATTACCCTTTGTCCGACAAAGTGGCTGATTCTGTCACTATGACCACCCACTCAGATGAATTCTCAAACTGCCCCAACATACCCAGGTTTTGATCCCCACTAAGGATCTCACTGATTGGCATATCAAAGGCAGCCTGATCCAGCACCTAGTGAAGTGTCATAATCGAGTCTAGGGGTCAGGTGTAACTTTCCAGTTTTGCCCATCTATCTCCAAGGTCCAGGGCAAGACTAGAAATCTGGTCCGGTTCAAGGATTCAAGTAATCCCATGCTGTATGTGCCTCGGGTCTTACCCTGATGGCTGAGACAGGCCATCCCAATACTTGGTGGCACACCAGTATCAGCCTTGGCAGGATAAATCTCCCCAGACTTATCCAACGGCTGTGAACATTTAAAACTAACATGAGTCTCTACAAATGTCCAGTTTTAGGGTTTTACACAGAATTAAACCAAACAACATGAAGCAAACATGCACTTTATTTATTTCCACTAAATAACAAAAGTACATCAAAATGATTGAAGCTAAGGGCATACAAAACTGTCTAACACCCAATTGACCCCTTATTACACCTCAACCACTAGATCTGACCCCACCATCAGACCCAAGACCTCCCAAAGCACCCCCCTTTAAAATTTCATCCCAAAACACCTTTGCTTACCCCTCTATCGCACCAAGATTCCATTTTAAGGCTATATATTGACTAACTTCCAAATCCGCCTGATCCGAGCCTAGTTGGCCCAATTTAACCTTACCAATCACATTAGACCGCCCAAAATCCCTAACCTATGAAATTTCTCTCGAAACTACCTTCGCTTACCCCTTCATCGAACATAGATTCCATTTCGACCCCCAAGATTAACCGAATCCACCCCTTTCCAAATCTACCCCAATCCTGGCCCAGTTGGGCCAATCCGACTGCACCAATTAACCAAGAATGTCTGAAAACCCCACCTTGCCAAATTTCAGCCAAAAATACCTTTATTTGCCCTTTCATCTAAAAAGATTTCATTTTGTTCAATCTCGTTGGCCCACACTTGCACAACCCCATTCCACGGTCAGACCCATCTCAATCCTCCATTTGCAACCCAAAATCTCAGCCATCCTCCTAGAACCTTGGTTTGACCACTCGTTGACCCGATTTAACCATACGTTTCTAAAATTACAAAAATGCCCCTTAGATTTCCCAAAATTATGAAATTACCCCTGATTCCCATATGAATTCAATCTAAACATTTATGTTCACCTTAATAAAAAAAGAATAAAAAATTCAATTGTTCATTGTCTCTCCCTTCGAGCAACACAGAATGGGGAAGAAACCAGCGGCAACAAGCTCTTCCTCTAATCCCTCTCTCCCTCTTGCAACTCCTAGCAGTGGTGGCATTCTTCACTCCTTCTGGGACAAAGGGTGAATAAACGTCCTATGGTAATCTATTTTGCAAGCCATACCCTCTCGGAACCCCAATTGAATTATACCACCATAGAGAAAGAACTGTTAGCTGCTGTATTTGCTCTAGAAAAATTCTGCGCTTACGTATTAGGCACTAAGGTTATTGTATACTCAGATCACTCGGCCCAAAGACATTTGCTATCAAAGAAAGAGGCCAAACCAAGGCTCAATAGATGGATCCTTCTATTGCAAGAATTTGACCTTGAGATTCAGGACAAAAAGAGGTCCAAAAATGTGGTAGCTATCTATCCCAAATTAAAATTGAAAAGAGAAAGCCCATCCATGACTATTCCTTCCTAGATGTGCACCTCTTAGATATCTCTCATAATACTCCCCTGTGGTACGCTCATATTGTCAATTACTTAGCAGTAGGTAAAATTCCCGAGGGGTGGTCTAAGAATGAGAAAGATAGATATTTTTCTCAACTCATATACTACTTCTAGGAAGATCTGAGCTATTTTATATCTGTTTGGATCAAGTGATCTAGCATCGTGTCCCCGAGTCTAAACACCAAAGCATCCTTAACTTTTGTCACATTCTCGCTTGTGGGGGGCACTTCTTGGGAAAGAAAACCGTGGCCAAGGTTATGCAAAGTGGTTTTTACTGGCCGAGTTTATTTAAGGATGCCCATGTCTTTATCCAAGATTGCCTAAGATGCCAATCTGTCAGGAATATGTCCCGTAGAGACATGATGTCACTTAACCCTATTCTAGCTGTAGAAATATTTGATGTTTGGGGTATTGATTTCATGGGAACATTCCCGCCATCATCTGGTCATGAATACATCTTGGTGGCTGTTGATTATGTATCAAAATGGATTGAGGCGGTGGCAACTCGAACCATTGATCACAAAGTCGTCATGAAATTTGTTCAAAAGAATATTTTCTCTAGGTTTGGGTGTTTGCGGGCAATCCTCAGTGATGGGGATCGCACTTTACTAATGCGTAATTCCATGCTTTGCTCTGTAAATACGGAATCACTCATAAGATAGCAACCCCTTACCATCCCCAAACAAATGGCCAAGTGGAAGTGTGCAATAAGGAAATTAAAAGTATTCTGCAAAAGTCCATTAAACTCGACCGAAAAGATTGGTCTGATAGACTAGTGGTGGGTGTCGAATCCAACCAAAGATAAATGTCCTGCTCAAATTAAATATTTTTGTATATAGTGATGAGCAAGGTCATCTCCACAGGGATTGGGTGGATTTATTCCCAAGAGAAAGAAAATAGAGGGGTTGTTATAAAAGCAAGGAAAATAAAATAAAATGAAATAAAGCAAGGATTAAATCGATGAGAGATAGCTTCTAGTTCAAGGGACAAGTTCAGCCTTGATTCTTATCATTGATCATCCATGCAAGGATAAATTCATATGTTTATGAATAAATTGGTTATAGCCATTAACAAGCTCTAACAGCCAGCCTCTACTCGTATTTCTCGACAACCAAAACAAGCTCTTTGATTGCTTCTCTTATTAATAGACAGTCCTAAACAAGCTCTTAGGATTTAATCTATTAATAGCATTAAGAGGGGAGAGACCCAATTCTAGTCAGCGATCTCACAAGCTCGGACCGTTTAAACCAGATCATATGTCCTCCTAACATAAATCGAAAAGTTGTCCATAATCAATTTATGTTAGTTGCCACCATGATTAAACCTACCAATCATATACAAAATTGGAGGTTCAATCGGCCATAGATTATTCTCATTGAATGAGCAAGGGATCCTTCTTGCTTAATCAATAAAAATAATCCTCACAGGAAATCGCAGAAAACATATGAATACCCATAAACAATGAACTGAAATAAAAATCAATTAGATCTCACAATGTTTAAGAATCAAAGCTTCCCTAACCTTTCAACCAGAAATCAAAAGCTTACACACTCTTCATGTAGAAATCGCAGCTTCCAGATGTGGGGGGCATATTCTGCTTCATATCTCCTTCTTTATGAATTCTTGTTTCCAAGATTTGATGATCCCTGGATGCTAGTTCGCCCCCCTTTATATAGCCTTAAGAGGGAGCAGTTTTCAGCTCCTCTTAGGAGTTCTCTTTCTCAAAAAAATAGAAAGTCCTATTTCCTAATTCAAATATAATCTTATCCTTATCTCTAAATAGAAACTCTTAACTAAGTTGGACTCTAACTCTTTTCTTTCTTTAAGATTACAATAAAAATCAGATCTGATTAAGACTCTTAGCCGAATTCTATTAAGAATGATGAGTGGGCCCTACTATTGCATGCTGAATTGGGCTGGTCTTCTCCAGCGAATTGGGGCTTCTCTGCGAATTGGGCTTCTCTGCGAATTGGGCTTTGCTGCGATTTGGGCTTTGCTTCAATCTGGGGCTCTCTGCGAATTGGGCTTCTCTACGAATTTGCAGATACATTGGGCCCGATTTTGACCTTGATGCAATCCGAATCTATCAAAAATCAAAATAAGAAAGTTGTAGATATTTTCCTTTTCTTTCCAATGCATCTTGCATCATCTCAATCGGAGTCTGGATGGGAGAGTTATGCCCCAATTACCACACGGCGCCGAAACTGTGCAAAATTACCCGATTAGCCTTGTTTTTCACCTAACGCCTCCTTTCGTGCCCTAAATCGAAATATAAGAATAGTGAGTCCAATTAGGCACTAAATAAGTATAAAAGACTGAATATTAAGGGATAAAGATATGATAATTTTCATTCTCATCAACTGGACAACGCACTTTGGGCCCAGCTCTGCAAATCCCCACCTTTCATTGCAACCTCTCTCTAATGTCAACCATCCAAGCCTTAGCAGCCCCTCATACCCTTAGATCTCTTCCTAGACAGCATCCTAGCCTTACACATCACTCCTTAAACCTCAACCAATCACTTTAGGGTGCCACATCACACCAACCAATCACATTTCTCCAGCTCTAGGTGCCCAAATTTGCTCCCTCCTTTCTAGGCGCCCAAATCTCAGTCCTACATAATATTGGGTGCCCTCTCCTTCTTTTCTAAGCCTTAGGATCACCTTATAACAATCCTAACCCTCCATTCTCAACCCTAGGGCACCCATATTTCTGTAAAAACCCAATTGCTGCCCCTCTCTTTCTCTCTAATCCTAAACCTATCATTCCTTCTCTATAAAAAGGACCCAAGGGGTCCTGAGAAGGGGTTGGATCTGCCCCCAGGTAAGACAGAAGGCTGTTCTTGAGAAGTTCAAGGGTAGAGGAAGAGAAGAATGCCCAGGCAAGAGGAGGGGTTCCTGCTTGCAGTTCGCCTAGCCACTTCTGCCACCTCTAGATCTGGATCCCAACCAGTTTCCCATAGTTTTAGATTTACTTTTTACGCTTGTTTTCACTTTCCGTTCTTTAATTTCCAGTTTTTATTTTATTTCTGCAATTTATTTTTATTAAATTTAATTTTTTTCTTCCTTTCTATAGATCTAAAATTTGGCCAAGTAAGTCAGAAGGCCCAGCTTGAGGAGTACGAGGGTCAAGGGATAAATCCAGAGACTACTTCCTCTAATCGAGTTGCAGATTTTTTATTTAGTTTTTCTTTATTTATTTCTGTTACTTATTTATTTTTTTGAAATTTTTACTTTCAGCATTGTTACAATTTTATTTTAATGGATTCTAGTTCAGTTAATTAAATTTTGTGTTTCTACAATATCAAATCTTGTTATTTTGTCCGGATTGAAGTACGTAACAATTTTTCCCTCGCTTCCCTATGGATACGACCCCTTTCTCACCACTAACTGCGTTTTGTAGTTATTTTGAGAATCAGAAAATTTATAAATATTGAAACTGGTGTTTCAAAGTGGTTAACGACATGCTTCCGGACACACCAAGTTTTTGGTGCCATTGTCGGGGAAGCAACGGAGAAAAAATTTTTATTTGCTTTGTTCTGATCTGTTTCATTAGATTTTTTGTTTTTGTTTCATTAGTTGATCTGAAATCTCATTTTAGTTCTTGTTTTTCTTTGATTTTGTAGGACGTAATAGCAAAAGGTGGGGTACCGGAGTATTGCCGGACTGCTGAAGAAAAGAGAAGAGAAGAGAAATTGGGATTGCAATTCAAGTGTATTGTCCCAATTTAATCCTTTTTTTTGTTTTTATTTTTGAATTCTTTTTGGTAAAGTAGTGTTTTCAAATTCTTAGTTAATTATTTTTTATTTCTTGATAGATCCGATTTATTTTTTTAGGATTATTTCTTGTTTCGTTCTTAGATCCTTTTTTTCTATTTATTTTTGGGTTCAAATTGGGTTTTTCATTTTTCATTTCTAGAATCAAACACTCCTGTAACGTTTTGTTTCTTTGATCTTTTTCTTTTAGTACTAGGTGCGTTGTTTCCTTAGTTGTTGTTTTCTTCATTTTTTTTTTGTTTTTATTGATTTTTGTGTTCTTTTAAGTTCTGAATTAGTAGGTGTGAGTTACTTTTTTTCTTCTTAGATCTAGTTTTTATCTTTGTTTTAATTTCTTGAGCAAACTAGATTTTTATTCAGGATTGTTAGGTTATGTTTTTTTTCTTTATTTTCAGATTAGAAACTCATTTCATTTCTTGGATTTTTATTGCTGCATACTCTTATTTTTTTTTTAATTTTCTGTTTAATCTTTAGAGTAGCAAACTCCCTTCTTAATCTTCATTTCTGTAGTATTATTTTTTTGCAAAATTAGTTCCTTTATTTTTTTTTCTGTGATTAATTGTTGCTGTAATTAATTACTCCCTTAATTAGTTGTTTAATTGAGTAATTAATTGTTAATTAGGGAATTATTCAAAATTTTGAATTTGAGTTTAAATTTCAAAATTTGAATTCAAAATTTGAATTTTAGTTTGAATCTGAATTTGAATTTGAATTTGAATTTAAATTTCAAAGTTTAAATTTTAAATTTCGTATTTAAAAAAAATTAATAATTTAAAATTTTTTGCATTTGCATTCCAACATTTAGGGTTTGATGTGTTCTAGAGCATGCATCATATAGGATTATTTAATTGCTCAAATTATCTTGTTAGTTGTTAATGTGTTAGGGTTTTTCATTTTTTTTAATTGCCCTCTTTTGCTGAATTAGTTTGTTTTATTATTTTATATTAAATTGCTGAATTGCATATTAGAGATAACTGTTCGTGCATTGTAATTAGTTGCATTTATTTTTTTATTGTGTTTTTCCATTAATCCATTTAAGGGCAATCCAATTTAAATAAGATAAGGTGGGGATTTCATCCCCCTTCCTTGGCCCAAAAACCACCACCCTTTCACGTGCAGTTCACCCTGAACCTTAATTTAAAATTTGGATAGCAATATCCTTTAGGGGGCCCCACACATTTGGTTCAAAAGTGTGCTGAATTTTAGGGAAGCTTGTGATTACTTTCCATAACCGGCGGTTGGTGTCTAAGGAAAGAGGTTAACCGACTAATTCTAAGTGGGTTTTGTGGTTACTTAATTAGGTCCTTGTGAGAGCAAGGGGAGCCTCCCACATCCCTACCTCTTACATGGCTAACCAAAGGAAGTGGCGTAATTCCAAGTGAACCTAAGAGGATTCACATTGGTTGAACCACTAGTTTAGGAAACCTTAGTTCAGCCAGTAGGTCGTGTGTTTGAATTTCGTGCATTTGAAAAAAAAAGTTAAAACAAAATAAAATAAAATGAATTCAATGGTTGGAGTTTGGGGAATGAGAAACTACTTTCAACCTAATCCACAAATAGATTGGAACCATGTGTCTCAACAACTGGATAAGATTAATGGGATGGCCCAAAGACTTGACCAAGTCCTTGCATTTCATCAACAATTTAATCCATTCCCATCCTGGTCATCCTGCCCAACATGTTCCATTTGTGCAAGCCCAACCCATCATGTTAGCTAGTGCCCTGCGACTGGCCCATGTCAACCAGTCATTCCAGAGTAAGTACATGCAGTTAATAGATTTTTCCAACCCAGTGCTAACCCATCCTTTAGTCCATATAAACCTGGGTGGAAAAACCAACCCAATTTCGCTTATTGGGCCCAAGCCCAAGAAACCACACTACTAGATGAGCACTCTCAATGGCCAAAATCCCAGACTCACTATGAGTATAATGATTACCCTGGGACTCAACTGGCTCAGCCATGTCAAGCCTCCCCTCAACCTTATCAAACCAATTCACTTGATGATATGTTTCTGCAGCTCCAACAGCTGATCTTAGCTCAACAACAGTCAATCCTAAGAGTAGAGAGCCATGTGAGAATGATTCAATGCTTAGTCAGTCGGTTGTCGACCCCAAAAATGAATCCTTAGGTCTTCCCCAATACCAAGATCTTACAACCTCTAATGTCCCATACATAGAAAATGCTGAAGAAATCTCAGCTCTTCAAAGGGAAGGAAAGTTTGAAGACCTGCGTGAGTCCCAGAGTCCTTCTGCATACCTAGAACAGAATAGGAATTGTAATACGATAGATGTAAAGAGAAACCCTAGAGAAATCGATCTGGTCACAGTAGATGACCCGACGGAAGAAGCTAATGCCTTAATAAAGTTTCCTCACCCATTTCAATCTTGGCCTACTATTGAACCTCTACCCGAACTAAAGAGTGAAACACCTGTGCCTTCTTTCGAATCTCCCTCGCAACTGGAACTAAAGCCCTTACCGGACTCCCTTAAGTATGTGTTTTTAGGACCCGACCAAACATTGCCGGTGATCATAGCCATGTTCTTAACCCCTAGACAGGAAGAGAAACTGATCGAGCTATTAAAGGAGTGTAGGGGTGCCATTGGTTGGTTAGTAGCTGATCTGAAGGGGATTAGTCCATCCATTTGTATGCACCATATTTACACAGAGGAGGGTTCCAAACCAAGTAGGGAGATGCAAAGAAGGTTGAACCCAAATATGAGAGAGGTGGTCAAGCAAGAAGTAGTTAAGTGGTTAGATGCGGGTATTATCTACCCGATTTCAAATAGCAGTTGGGTAAGTCCTACGCAAGTGGTGCCTAAGAAAGTTGGACTTACCGTGGTCACTAATGATCAAGGTGAAGTAATCCCTACCCGACTTACCACGGGATGGCGAGTGTGCATCAACTTTAGGAAACTCAATGCAGTCACGAAAAAGACCACTTCCCTTTGCCCTTCATTGACCAAATTCTGGAAAAACCTCATGGGAAAAAATATTTCTGCTTCTGAGATGGGTATTCTGGGTATAACCAAGTAGCCATTTACCCCGAAGACCAAGAGAAAACTACTTTTACCTGCCCTTATGGAACATTCACCTTCCGACGAATGCCGTTTGGATTATGTAATGCACCAGCAACCTTTCGAAGGTGTATGACGACAATTTTTTTCAGAAATGGTGGGTGATTTCCTAAAAATATTTATGGATGATTTCTCCATCTTTGGGGATTCCTTCAAAACATGTCTCGAACACTTAATAAAAGTTCTTCAACGATGTATTCAAAGAAACTTGGTCCTCAGTTGGGAGAAGAGCCCGTTTAGGGTCAAAGAAGGCATTGTTTTAGGTCACATAGTTTCCAAACGAGGTATTGAGGTGGATAAAGCAAAAATTGACTTAATCTCTAAACTTCCACCCCCCACTTCTGTCAAGCAAATCCTTATTTTCTTGTACATGCCGACTTCTACCGATGATTTCTAAAGGACTTCTCCTAGATCTCCAGGCCATTGTGCAACCTTCTAGCAAAAGATCTCCCATTTAGTTTTGATGAAGTATGTCTTAAGGCTTTTGAGTACCTGAAAGAGGCACTGACCAAGGCTCCAATTCTGCAACCTCCTGACTGGTCTTTTCCCTTTGAAATCATGTGTGATGCCTCCGGCTATGCCATCGGAGCTGTTCTGGGACAAAGGGTGAATAAACGTCCTATGGTAATCTATTATAAAAGTTGTACCCTCTTGGAAGCCCAATTGAATTATAGCACTACAAAGAAAGAACTGTTAACTGTTGTATTTGCCCTAGAAAAATTCCACCCTTACCTATTAGGCACTAAGGTTGTTGTATACTCTGATCACTCAGCTCTAAGACCTTTGCTATCAAAGAAAGAGGCCAAACACAAGCTCAATAGATGGATCCTTCTATTGCAAGAATTTGACCTTGAGATTCGGGACAAAAAGGGGTCCAAAAATGTGGTAGCTGACCAACTATTCCAAATTCAAATTGAAAAGAGCGAGCCCATCCATGACTATTCCTTCCTAGATGAGCACCTCTTAGTTGTCTCTCATAATGCTCCCCCATGGTACGCTCATATTGTTAATTACTTAGCAGTAGGTAAAATTCCCGAGGGGTGGTCTAAGAATGAGAAAGATTCTTTTCTCAACTTAAATAATACTTCTGAGAACATCCTGAGCTATTTTGTATCTATTCAGATCAAGTGATCCGGCATTGTTTCCTCGAGTCTAAACACCAAAGCATACTTAACTTTTGTCACACTCTCGCTTGTGGGGGGTTCTTTTTGGGAATGAAAACTATAACCAAGGTTCTGTACGATGGTTTTTACTGGTCGAGTTTATTTAAGAATGCCCATGTCCTTATCCAAAATTGCCTAAGATGCCAATCTGTCAGGAATATGTCCCATAGAGACATGATGCCACTTAACCCTATCCTAGCTGTAGAAATCTTTGATGTTTGGGGTATTGATTTCATGGGGCCATTGCCACCATCATCTGCTCTTGAATAAATCTTGGTAGCTGTTGATTATGTATCAAAATGGATTGAGGTGGTGGCAACTCGAACCAGTGATCACAAAGTCGTCATGAAATTTGTTCAAAAGAATATTTTCTCTAGGTTTGGGTGTCCGCAGGCAATCATCAGTGATGGGGGATCGCACTTTACTAATGTGCAATTCCGTGCTTTGCTTCGAAAATACGGAATCGCCCATAAGATAGCAACCCCCTACCATCCCCAAACAAATGGCCAAGTGGAAGTGTCCAATAGGAAAATTAAAAGTATTATGCAAAAGTCTATTAGGCCTAACTGAAAAGATTGGTTCGACAGACTGGACAACGCACTATGGGCTTGTTGGACTGCCTACAAAATTTCCATTGGAATGCCTCCTTATAGGCTGGGTTTTGGTAAAGCATGTCACCTTCCCGTCGAATTAGAAAATAGGGCTTATTGGGCCATTAGAATGTTCAATCTAGATTTAGGCCACACTTGATCCCACCGAGCCCTGCAATTAAGTGAACTAGAGGAATTGTGCAATGAGGCCTACGAAAGCTCATGCATTTAGAAATCCAAAACAAAAGCCTTCCATGATAAAAACATTTCAAGAAAAACTTTTGAACCGAATCAAAAGGTTTGGCTTTTTAATTCTAGGCTGCGTTTGTTCCGTTTATTGTGGAAAAAGTGTTTCCGTATGGTGCAGTTAAAATTGTTGATCCAAAGAATGGAAGCACATTCAAAGTCAATGGTCAAAGACTTAAACCATATGTGAAAGGAGTCTCTAAGAGTGGAAAGATTGAGAAGATAGCCTTAAGTGATCTCGAGAGAATGGCGTTTGACTGAAGATGTTAAACTTAGCGGTGGTTGGGAGGCAACCCAATGAAGTTTTATTTTAGTTGTCTTGTTAGAGTTTACATTTTCTTTTGAATAAGTTTCAGAATTCAGTTGCCAAATCCTAAACCCCTATTGAATCCTTACCTCTTGATTGTTCCCTTTGGCCCAAGTCCCTTTTGCATCATTCTAGTCATGCCATTGGGGACAATGGCACTTAAGTTGGGGGTGAGGAAAGAGAGAGAAAAATTGAAAATAATAATAATAATAATAATAATAATAATAATAATAATAATAATAATAATAAGAGCTATGCCTTTAGAAATGCTGAAATAAAAATTTTGCTGAGAAATTTTTAAGTTTTTCCATTAAAGGAGATTCCCAAACAGAAAAAGTTGAGAAAATTGATAGAAGAATATTGAATTTTGTAGAAATTGGTAGCAAGTGATAGGAGTCAAAAGTGGCCTTATTTGAATATTGTTGAAACTGTCTAGAAATTAGAAAATACTCCCAAGTTTGCCCTTGGCAGGATAAGATGAGAAAGATTGAAAAATTAGACAAAAATTCTTCAAGTCATTAGAGACAGTGGACTACCTTGAACAGTATTTCCAAAACAAAAATAAGTAAATAAAAAGAAAAAAAAAAGAGAATAAAAGGTCAATGGACACCTTGGACTTAGTAATCGGGTCTCTTCACCTAAGTCAATTGTCGAGATTCACGTCAAACGGAAAAGGGAATGCCAAAGAAAATCACCTAACACTTAGTAACCGGGTCTCTTCACCTAAGGCAAGTGTTAAGATTCGTGTCAAACGGTGGAAGGTAGCAATAAAAATAAGTATGTGTTTCAAAGTTCAAGGGTAGAAATCCATAGTCAGAAATTGTAAGAAGAATACCTGTACGATTTTGAAATCAATCTCAGATTTTCTTGACAAACTGCAAATGGAAGAGTATACAAGATTTTTAATCTAAGTTTCTGAAATATTCAAAGCAAGACAGTTTTACCCCTTATGCCCAATACTGATCTATACAAAGTTTGAGAATTCTGGAATCAGGATACTTGGCTGATTTTGTCAAGGATGATCTTGCTATGGGAATGACTTCTTTTTATACTCAGTAGGATTTTAAGGCTACATTGCAAAGGGACTAGCAATGATCAAGTTGGGGGGAGTGATAACTCTATATTTTGATGCCTTAAGGGCATCAATTCAGGGGTATTTTAGACCTTAGACTAGCTAATTTGTACCCTCTTTCCGGTTAAACTCAATATTGTAACCTCTGAGGGTCCCTGTGAAAATTCTAGGTAAAAACTAGGAAAATTATAGAGTTTTCTATAGATTTTGGGAAGCTGGTGAGAATTCCAGCTTAAAGAGGGGGTGTTTCTATGAAAATTTGAGCATAGGCCTCCTATTTGCTAAACCCAGATAGGCGCCTTTCCTGTGAAATAACTCTCTCATTGAAACCCTAGGTGCTTTCCCCTCATCTTTTTCTCTCTTAGCCGCCCCCAGCTCTGCAAACCCCCACCCTTCACTGCAACGTCTATCTAATCTCAACCATCCAAGCATTAGCATCCCCTCATACCCTTAGATCTCTCCCTAGATAGCATCCTAGCCTTACACCTCACTCCTTAAACCTCAACCAATCACCTTAGGGTGCCACATCACACCAACCAATCACATTTCTCCAGCTTTAAGTGCCCAAATCTGCTCCCTTCATTCTGGGTGCCCAAATCTCAGCCCTACATAATATTGGGCACCCTCTCCTTCTCTTCTCAGCCTTAGGATCACCTTAGAACAATCCTAACCCTCCATTCTCAACCCTAGGGTGCCCATATTTCTACAAAAACCCAACTGCCGCCCCTCTCTTTCTCTTTAATCCCAAACCTATCCTTCTCCATAAAAAGAACCCAAGGGGTCTAGAGAAGGGGTTGGATTCTGCCCCCAGGTAAGACGGAAGGCTGTTCTTGAGAAGTTCAAGGGTAGAGGAAGAGGAGAATGCCAAGCAAGAGGAGGGGTTCCTGCTTGTAGTTCACCTAGCCACTACTGCCACCTCTGGATCTAGATCCCAACCAGTTTCCCATAGTTTTAGATTTACTTTTTACGCATGTTTCCATTTTCCGTTCTTTAATTTCTAGTTTTTATTTTATTTTTGCAATTTATTTTTATCAAATTTAAATTTTGTCTTTCTTTCTGCAGATCTGAAATTCGTCTAGGTAAGATGGAAGGCCCAGTTCGAGGAGTTCAAGGGTCAAAGGATAGATATGAAGACTCCTACCTCTAACCAAGTTGCATAATTTTTATTTAGTTTTTCTTTATTTATTTTTGTTATTTATTTATTTTTCTGCAATTTTTACTTTCAGCATTGTTAGAATTTTATTTTAATGGATTCCAATTCAGTTAATTAAATTTTGTGCTTCTACAATATTAAATCTTGTTATTTTGTTCGGATTGAAGTATGTAACAAATTTTCCCTCCCTTCCCTGTGGATACGACCCTTTTCTAACCACTAGCTGTATTTTGTAGTTATTCTGGGAATCAGAAAAATTATAAATATTAAAACTAGTGTTCTGAATTGTTTAATGACACACTTCCGGACACACCAGAAACTGTTTGGAATTACTCTACTCCATTGATCGTTTTCAGACCGACATCCAAGTTAGGCAAATCGATTTCGACTTTTGTCGTTCACTTCTTCAGCGTTTAGCCGTAATGGGGATTTGGAAGAGAAAGAACTAATGGTGCTAGTGATAGATTCTGCCAAGCCAACTCTTGTAGATTCCCGGTACCTACCCAATCCCGCAAAAGATTATTAGTTCTACTCGCTATTTAGTTTTATCTTCTCCCAACTTTGATTCCAATGGAAACAGATGACCATTAGAATTGGTAATGAAACTACGGTTAAAACCAATTTTTGTGAACTTACCGAAAATCAGATCATTGGGGATAATCATTCAAGGCTGAGAGAAAATGATATTTTATTTCGATTCCTTAGTTGTTTTATTCTTTCCATTTGCTCTTCTATTGTGTTGAGATAATACCCTGGTAATGTTTAGATTTGGTTTCTTGTATTTTAAATTTAGTTAGATGACATGTTTTATAGAATTTGAATCTTGATGGTTGTCTGTCATGTTTGCCTTGTTCAAGAGTCAAGATCAGAATAATCTTGTTGTTCTATTCGGTTGTTGAGAGACGTAATTTGGATGAATGAGCTAGCGATTATTTGTCTTGGTTTCCATAGATTGGGATGAATGACAATGATTGCGATTTTAAGGAGTTCTTTTTTTTTAAGTTAATTGAAGTAATGTTTCTGCATGTTTATACTTGAATGGAATTCCCATGTGGGCCCCACCTATTGGACCCTGGAGAGGGGTGCCTAACCCCTTCCCTCTCCCATCCATGACCTACCTAGACTGGTTTAACCGCTGCCTTGGGCTACTGGAGTCACTATTGAACCAAAACAATTTTGATACCATTCTTGGGGGTTCCATCAGCTCCATTTCCTAATATGATGGGTGGTGACTCCATTTCCAGCCCAAGTAGCAAGTGAGCTATTCTGATGCTCACACCAACTGTCATGGGGGTAGTTTTGTAGTGGAAGAAACCTGTTCAACATCCAGGCCAAGGGAGGCTAGGATAAGCCTAATGTGTGTTGGAGGGCTAGGTGTTGCCCGATGAGATGGCTCCACCAAGGTTAGTGGCACTGGACCATGACCTCAAGGCTTATGGCCGGGGCTCTCTGTTGGCTCTTTCCGGTCCATGGGAGGCACCTCTTACGTGCCAAAGGGGTACAACCATAATGTGAGGCGACTTAGTGCTGATGAGAAGGGACACTTGTATGTCGAGGATGAAAGGAAACCGCTGGGCCGGAACACGCCCGTGCGCTAAGGGCAATGGGGTAGCTCAATCAGCTTAAACATGGGGCTGGCGAGGTGAATGGACATGCTTGAGCCAAACCCACATGCCAAGTCTCCCTTCATTGTGCGTGGCGCAGTGCCGGTCCATGCACTATCCCGATGAGAATGTGTACGCGCTTGAGGAACTCTGGTAGCCTTGCAAGCCATTAACCAGGGCTGCCCTGCAAGGGAAGTTAGTCTAGGAGTGCCAAGGTCAGGCACCCAAGGAGGTCAACCACCCCTCCTCAAAGAGTACGTTAAGCTTTTGGAGGTTCGCCAGTAGAAAACGTCACTTCTCCAAATAATCATACTAACGAAATTTATGATAGTGCCACTCAATGTAAGCCTGCCAAGCGTAGGTAAGACTAAGCTTGTTTTAGATCGTGACATAGGGGTGTTGTAGACTGGGGTGTTCTTAACAGTGAGCACCGTCCTCTTTGCGCACTTCCATAGCTGGCTGAAGGTCTCATTCAATATGTTCTCGATACCTATCCTGTGGGCAGGCTACATGCCCTGCATGCATTTCTCAACAAAGCTTCTCTCAGTGATGTGCTCATTGAAAATAGAATGTGTAAGTTTCTGAAACCTTAGGACATAGGCCAGAAGATCTTTTCCTGTGCGCTGTTCTATGTTGCAAAAGTCGGCCATAGTCAACCTCCTCTCTAGTGTAAACCATTTTGACAGAAATCTTTTGGCCAACTCCGCCCATGAGTCAATGCTACCTGCGGTGAGGTTGACAAACCATGTGTACACTGGCCCCATCAAAGACTTAGAGAACTCTTAGACTTTCAAGTCTTTGTCGAGAGCAAAGGACCCCAGGACATCCTCAAACTTATTCACATGCTCCTATGGGCTTCCTTTCTGCCCATCATACTACGACCATTTTTGGGGAGGAACATAGCAAATAGGATAAGGTTTGTAGAGGATCTAGTCAGAATAGGGCTTTTGTAGGACAAGTGAGGCCTCGACTTGGTTTTGACTCTCCACCATCAACCCCTGGACGAATTCCTTTAACTCATTGCGGCTGAGTGGTGTTTCTGTTACCAGGTCCATCTAAGGAGCGACTTGGGACTGCTCGATGTTGTGTTGACTGGTTCGTATGGGTACAGCATTGACCCTAGCAGGTTGTTCGGGTAAGGTGGGATTTGGATGGTGGAACGATGGCTGGTGGGGACAGATGTAGGAGGAGCGGCTGGGGTAAAGGGAGATTGCTCAGTCCTGGTAGACTATTGGAGAAGAAGCTGTAGGGTGGCCCTAATCTTGGCCTGCATCTGTTCCAGGTGGTTAGAGCGGGATTCAAACTCGTAAACTTTGTTAGAAAGTATCTCGATATCGACTTACTCAATCGACTCCATCCTAAACTGGTCTCCACTTTAGGGTTAACGTTCTCCTGGGTGTTTTCATTCTCTTTAGGTCTGGGAGAAAGGTTGATCCTACGTTCAACCATCCTCTATGATCAAGGAAATAACTAGAGATTCTAATGTAAGTGTGGTGGTGAGGCTACGTACTAGGGTCTCCTTGAAAGACAAAGGAAGACCAGATGTAGGAGGTGGGCTAAAGGCTAGGGCAAATGTGAATGATAAGATGATCATTTCAATACGTGATGAACCCCTATTTATAGGGAGAGTTCCCGAGGTCCCGAAAGGAAGGAGGCAAAAGCATTTGATTCGTACTAGGAAAGGGAATATTGGATTTACTGTCAGTTGTCAGGGAATACTGCTAGGGTTTCACCACGTATCTTACGAGATATCTCCAGGACGAACTTTCCTTTCATCTATGGATTCTCATAATCCGCTTATGCAACTTCCTTTCGTAGCCCATTTACCCGATGTGGCACGAATGACATCATCAATTAGTGGGCATGCGTTTACTAAGCCCACGAGCATCCTGTCACGTGCGTAACATAAAGACGCACATGTAACTAATAATTATTCATGGTCTATAGTGATTCTATGTTTGTCATGGTTCTACAATAACTTTGAAGCCCATCATAGATCAATGCATGTGCAAAGCTCATCACGGGGTTGTGTATGTCTAAAACTCATCGCAAATCTGTGTGTGTCTAAGGTTCATCGCATATATGTGCGTACCTAAAGCTCATTGTAGGTTTACACTAGCCAAAGTTCATCACAACCTGTTTCGAGTACGAGTTTGTCATAGTCATGCGATGAGTTATAAACTCATCGTAAACGTATGATAAGTTATGAACTTAGTGCAAGCATCTGTGTGGTATTAATTTAGTGTCCTCTATACTTTGAATGTTAGACAGTGTATGCCCTTAGCTCCAATCAGCATGATGTACATTATGACATTTATTGTAAATGAATAAAGTACATATTTGATTCATGTTATTATGGTGTGTTTTCTTGAAACCCTGAACTGGACCAAAATTTCAGTATTGCCCTGAACCTTGGAGATAGATGGGCAAAACTGGAATGTTACACCTGACCCCTAGACTCGATTATGATACTGCACTAGGTGTCGGATTGGGCTATCTTTGATATGTCAATCAGGGGGATCCTTAGAGGGGGTCAAAACTTGGGTATGTTGGGACAGTCCGAGAATTCATCTGAGTGGGTGATCATAGTGACAGGATCAGCCCCTTTGTTGAACAAAGTGAATGATCAGGGATGCACTCTCTCTGATGGAAACCTAAACTGTCGACAATTGATTTCAACCGTTGAAATTTGTTTTTGCAAAATATATCTGCATAGAGATATACATATATATATATATATATACATATTATGGTTTCAAAATGTTTGCAAAAATGTTTTAATTCCCGGAATCCATGTGAGTAGAGAGTGCAGCACTGTACCTTGTAGCCGAGGGAGAGGTCCTCTCTTGTCAGACAGTGTTTGATCATTATGGGCTGAGAGGTTAAGTGTAAGACCATTGAGGGTTATACCTAATGGGCTAATCTTGCATATTCCCACAGTCCTTGGGCCTTCATAAGATGGCTGAACCCAAGGACCATTTAGTATAAATGTTGGGCCCATTGAGAGCCCATAGTGATGGACTCAGGAGTTCACGGTATTCAACAGTGAATTCGGCCAGGCCTTGTAATAGAGGCTAGGCTGAACCCATGTGGCTGATGTGTAGAACAATGATAGTGTCTCACGCTAGACAAAGAGAGCCAAGCTAGCCAGCATTAAAGTGGAAGTGAGCCTGAAAGCTTAATCGGCCTAAAAGCCCATTTCGAACTAGGTTAATTAGATTAGTTAAATAGGGGCAGATCTGGGATGTGGATCAACATATAAGATAAGGGATTATCCTTATCCACTTAAAGAGTCCAGATCCAAATAATGATTTGGATGAAAGGAACTCCTAATTTGATTACAAAGACTGATTTTTATCTGTAGATAAGATAAGGGATTATCCTTATCACTTAAAGAGTCCAAATCCAAATAAAAGATTTGGTTTAGGAAACTCCTAATGGGATTAGGAAATTTTCTCTTCAAGGCTATAAATAAGAGAGCAGGACGAAACTCCAAAGACACATTCGCTGAATACAGAGAGAATACAACACAGTTAGACTCTTCTTGCCTTCTGCTCTTTTTCTTCCTACTCTTGCCGCCCCACCCTATTCGATCTCCAATTCTTCGATTCGATCAAGATTGGATCATGATATTGTTTCTTGCGAGAAGAAACAATCTAGAAGTTGTGCTCATTGTCCTTTTTGATTCATGTTGAAGAATCACTAGTTCTTAGTGAAGAACTACCTACTGATCCTGCCTCACCCTAAGTTGTGTCATCTTCAATAGAGGGAGGATTTGGTGCTCTCTTTGGGCGTGTACAACTATGTTGGGAGGAGCATTCTTGCATGGATTCCATATCAGGTATATCCCTTCCTTAATTTGGTTTCAGATTTGGTCTAGTTTGGTTAAAAGAATGAACCTTGAAAATGTAGTTTTCTAAATTGGGAATAAGATTCTCGGATGGGAGTAAAGAAATTTTTTAAATTTTGCCCAACCCTCCTGCAGGGTTCGGCCATCCATGTGACAAATCTCCCATCCCTTCAGTGGTATCAGAGCCAAGTTCAAGTCTTGAACTAAATTAGAACAGATCTGAATCTGTGCAAATGGGCAGAAGGTGTTCTACCCGATTTGCACAACTAGCGCTTTGTCTGGGAATTGGTTTCGAGATTATGGGCAGATGATCTGGAAAATAAATCTTTATTATTCTCTAAAATTTATTGAATTGTTTTGTGAAATTTTCTTGACTTTTTGGGTTGTACTGTTAGACAATGTATGCCCTTAGCTCCAAACAAAATGATGTACCTTATAACATCTATTGTAAATGAATCAAGTACATATTTGATTCATGTTATTATGGTGTGTTTCTGTGTAATACCCTTAAACTGGACACATATGAGAATCGTGTTAGTTTAGAATCTACACAGCCGTTGGATAGATTTGGGGAGATTTATCCTGCCAAGGCTGACACTAATGTGCCGCCAAGTTGGTTGGGGTGGCTTGTCTCAGCTGCCCGGGTTAGACCTGAGGTAAATGTAGTGTGCGTTTTCATGAAACCCTGAACAAAACCAAAATTCCAGTATTGCCCTGGACCTTGGAGATAGATGGGCAAAACTGGAATGTTACACCTGGCCCTAGATTCGATTATGATACTGCACTAGGTGTTGGATTGAGATGTCTTTGATATATCAATCAGTAAGATCCTTAGTGTTGGACAGTTTTGTATGCCCTTAGCTTCAATCAGATTGATATGCCAATCAGTAAGATCCGATGCTTTGTCTTTCTTCTGCTTCTTGGGTTTGGCAGCCTTCTTCTGGGCTTTCTCTTTGCCTTCATTTTCTTGCCCGGTTTCCCAGCTTCAACAAGCATGGCAATGGGCTCATCCTTTTTAATCAATTCTTCGGCCCTCTGCAACATATTGTTGAGTTCCTACAAGCTAACATTCAGCTTGTTCATGTTGTAATTCATGATGAATGGATTAAAGGATGGAGGCAAAGAGTTGAGAATAGCATCGATCTGTGTTACTAGATCTAGCCCGGATCCAAGAGCCTCCAGTTCGTTGATATAACCCATCATCCGAAAACAATGGTCGTGAACTTGTTGGCCCTTGGACATCTGCGCGATCATGAACTGTTTCAAGACCTTCTGCCGAGTAGAACGATTCTGCTCTTCGTACATTGTCTTGAGACTGTCCAATACGTCCTTGGGGAGATCGATCTGATCGAACTGCCTCTGTATTGGGTTGTCCAAGGAGGCAATGATATAGCAGCGGGCAAGGGAGTTTTTATCCTCCCATTCCTGGTATTCTCTTCTCCGGGCCTTAGAGGCCCTATCTCCCGGACGATCCAGGGCAGGATTCTTGGCTACCTTATCCAACTTTTCAGAGGTTAAGACCAACATAAGGTTCCAGTACCAGTCGGCATAGTTTGGGCCCTTCAGCTTGTTGTCATCAAGCAGCTTTGCAAATTGTTCATTTGCCATTTTCTGATAAAAGAGCAAACATCAGTCCAAAACCTAATTTGATTCATGTTCATTACATAGATATGGATTTTAATCTATGTTCCATTCCCATTTATTCATCTCTGAGATTTCCCTCCTTTCTCAGTGATGGAGACTATGGGTTGTCTCTGAAAATGTGGGAAATCACATAGGGTGCATGAAGCCAACTATTTCAGCTGCATAACCCCACCACCTTTCTATGAAGGATCATATCCACTCATCATATGAGTTTTCCCTTTGGCCTCTATCAGACAAGGTTTAGAGCCATTTTCAGGTAAACCTTTCTGTCTAGTGAGTGCTTACCCATCATATTCGTGAACGCCAAGGTATCGTGAGAGAGTTCCCATTTTCTGGTGAAGCCCCTCCCACATCGGTCTATGACGCCCCTATCATCTTATGAAACATTTAGACAAGTCCAACAGCAAATGGATAGCCCATTTTTTGGTGCGTTTCCTCATTACTGAAAGACCCATCCTCATGCTAATGATGGAAGGCCTTTAGAGAGTTCATCACATGAATCTCCCTATCACATGCACTCATATTAGCTGGAGGGAACAGTAAGTTACACCCTAGTTTGATCTAGGTCAAACCAAAGTGGCTCCCACTGACTTTCATAAAGCCAGATTTCGGTGGGCCCAAGTCGGCTAGGGTCCCGCATGTAACCTCTCCATGAGGTGTGGGGACCCACCATTGAGGGAGGTCATCCAATGACCAAAAGGGACACCATGGCAATGATGTGCATTCAGCCATGGTGTGCGCAAGAGCCACTGTCGATTGAGCATGGGCCAAGCACTTATGGCCCATGTACGTAGCACATCACACATCCATACATCACATGCAAGGATAAATTGATCCAATCAATTAATTATCTGTAAAGCCCATTTGAAGCCCACTTTAAATCCATAATATTAACCATTAATATTATTTAGGTATATGGGCCGAATTAGGGTTGATGGGTTCAGCCCATATAGCTTTATCCGTAGAGTGGGCTTTTAGTAGTTTTAACAACTTAAAACTGGGCTTTTACAGGTTGGGCCGAATTAAGCATTTAATTAAATATCAATCCTCAGGCCCATTAGTGGGAAAATTATGGCTGACATTCAGCCTTGATCGAACCCTAGATTCGGTCCAAACAATTTGAACCAATCTTGGTTTGAATGGGTCTAGGGTTTGATCTTTAATTAAATCTTTAATTCAATAAAATAATCTGAAATTAAATACTGATAAAAGAAAATCAAGAATCAGTTAAACAGGGCTGTTCGCACAATCCATCCTACAAAATAGAGGTTAGATCACAGTTTGCAGTTTCATAAACTGTAAATCGCAGATTGCGATTCTCCCATCTGCGAAATCTCCTTCTTTGCGCCGCCATCTTCGATCCAAAATAAAATAAATAGAAATCCTAATTTCTATTAATAATTACATCAGATCGAATACCTATACATTCAGTCTAAAAATAAAAAAAATATTATTTTACAAACCAAATGTAATAAAATAATCCATAAATTGGAAAATCGCACGTTCCCTACGTAAATCAAGAATTTGATCTCCTCTTGTATGAACAACCCATAAATCAAGAAAATCATAAAGAACAATTCTAAACAATAATCAGATTTATGTAAAAATAATTTCAGATTATTCGCCCACAAATTTTGGGACAATTTCCCAAAACCCTTTATCTGCGCAAATCGGGTAGAACGCCTTCTGCCCATTTGTGCAGGTTCAGATCTGAAAAGAATTGGTTAAAGATTTGAACCATGGCTCTGATACCACTGAAGGAATGAGAGATCCATCGTATGGACGCCCAAATCTTGCGGCATAAGGTGGGCGAATTTCAAAAATTTCTCTCCCTTTCAACTGGGAATCGAATTCCCTATTTAGAAGGGAGAGAAAAATTTTTGAAATTCGCCCACCTTATGCCGCAAGATTTGGGCGTCCATACGATGGATCTCTCATCCCTTCAGTGGTATCAGAGCCATGGTTCAAATCTTGAACCAATTCTTTTCAGATTTGAACCTGCGCAAATGGGCAGAAGGCGTTCTACCCGATTTGCGTAGATAAAGGGTTTTGGCAAATTGTCCCAAAATTTGTGGGCGAATAATCTGAAATTATTTTTACATAAATCTGATTATTGTTTAGAATTGTTCTTTATGATTTTCTTGATTTATGGGTTGTTCGTACAAGAGGAGATCAAATTCTTGATTTGCATAGGGAACCTGCGATTTTGCAGTTTATGGATTATTTTATTACATTTGGTCTGTAAAATAATTTTTTTTTATTTTTTAGACTGAATGTATGTATTCGATCTGATGTAATTATTAATAGAAATTAGGATTTCTATTTATTTTATTTTGGATCGAAGATGGCAGCGTAGAAAAGGAGATTTCACAAATGGGAGAATCATAATTTGCGATTTGCAGTTTATGAAACTGCAAACTGTGATCTAACCTCTGTTTTGCAGGATGGATTGTGCGAACAGCCCTGTTTAACTGATTCTTGATTTTCTTTTATCAATATTTAATTTCAGATTATTTTCTTGAATTAAAGAACAATTCTAAACAATAATCAGATTTATGTAAAAATAATTTCAAATTATTCGCCCACAAATTTTGGGACAATTTCCCAAAACCCTTTATCTGCGCAAATCGGGTAGAACGCCTTTTGCCCATTTGCGTAGGTTTAGATCTGAAAAGAATTGGTTCAAGATTTGAACCATGGCTCTGATACCACTGAAGGGATAAGAGATCCATCGTATGGACGCCCAAATCTTGCGGCATAAGGTGGGCGAATTTCACTTAGAGGGGGTCAAAACCTAGGTATGTTGGGACAGCCCGAGAATTCATCTGAGTGGGTGATCATAGTGACAGGATCAGCCCCTTTGTCAGACAAAGTGAACGATCAGGGAAGCACTCTCTTTGATGGAAACCAAAGCTGTCGGCAGCCGATTTCAACCGTTGAAATTTGTTTTTCAAAATATATTTATATAGAGATATACATATATATATATATATAAATATTATGGTTTCAAAATGTTTGCAAAAGGTTTTAATTCCCAGGATCCATGTGACTAGAGATATAATGAATGAACAACTTCATTCATTATGCAGCCTCACTTACGGCAATGTGCTCAGCTTGGGTTGTGGACTATTTTTCTTACTACATAGGACCCCATCGTAAAGATGTAACCAAATGTAGACATTCTACCATTTGGATCTAACTGGTGGTCGGTATCAGTATACCCGACGATCTATAGTGAACTACCATCGAATACCAGACAAAACTCTTTTGTCCTTCGGAGGTATTTCAGTATGTTTTTCACAGCGGTCCAATGCACTTGTCCTGGGTTAGATTGGTATCTACTTACCATACTCACAGCTTGAGCAATGTTTGGTCGAGTGCACAGCATGGCATACGTGATGCTCCCTATGATATAGGCATAGGGAACTTCCTTCATGACCTCAATCTCCTCAGGTGTCTTGGGAGACATACCCTTGGAAAGAGTGACTCCATGCCTAAAAGGAACATTTCCTTTCTTGGAGTTCTCCATACTGTATCTCTTGACTATTTTGTCAATATAAGTAGACTGGGATAATCCAATTATCCTCTTCGATCTATCTCTACAGAGTCGAAGTCACAAGATATAAGAGGCTTCTCCACGATCTTTCATGGAGAATTGCTGTGGAAGCCATACTTTCACCATAGTCAATATTCCTACATAATTCCCAATGAGTAGAATATCGTCTACATGTAGAACCAAGAACATAACCTTATCCCCACTGGTCTTCCTATAAACATAGGGCTCATCCAAATTCTTCTCAAAGTCAAATTGTTTGACAGTAGAGTCAAACCGGATGTTCCAGCTCCTAGAAGCTTGCTTAAGTCCATATATGGATCGGTTGAGTTTACATACCATGTGTTCCTAACCTGCAACTATGAAACCTTGTGGTTGTTGCATATAGATATCTTTAGTAAGATCTCCATTCAGGAACGCGGTTTTGACATCCATTTGCCAAATCTCGTAGTCATGGTATGCTGCTATATCTAGAAGGATCCTAATGGAATTAAGCATGGCCACGGGCGAAAAGGTTTTCTCATAATCGATTCCTTCTTTCTGAGTGTACCCATTTGCCACAAGATGAGCCTTGAAGGTCTCAACCTTACCATCGGGGCCCTTCTTCCTCTTATAGATCCATTTGCATCCAATTGCTTTTACCCCAGGGGGCGGATCTACTAGAGTCCAGACTCCATTGATCTCCATTGAGTCCATCTCAGCTTTTATGGCATCTACCCACTTCAAGGAATCTATGTAGAACATAGCTTCCATATAATTCACAAGATCCTCCTCACTGGTCATGGCTTCCATCAAGTAACTTTCTTGGTCATAGTCGTAACGAACTAGAGGCCTAGATTCCCGGGTAGATCTCATAGGTTGGTTATAAACTAGAGATTGTGGGACATCTCCCACTACTCCTGAACTCTCCTCATCAAGAACAACTTCTTGACAATGATTGTTCAGGATGTAATCTTCATCCAAGAAATGGGCATTTCAACTACAGAACACCTTCTGTTCTCCTGGGTCATAGAATAAATACCCTACAGAGCCTTTTGGGTAACCTACAAATAGGCAACGACTAGTTTTAGATTCCAATTTGTCAGCACTTGTTCTTTTAACATGTGCCAAACAACCCCAAATCTTCAAGTGTCTTACACTTGGTTTCTTAATGGTCCAAAGCTCATAGGGAGTCTTCGGAATGGATTTGGTTGGAACCCTATTCAGCACGTATATCACAATCTCTAATGTGTAACCCCAAAAGGATGTGGGTAATTCCGAGTGTACGAGAAGTGATCGAACCATATCCAATAAAGTTCGGTTCCTCCTTTCTGACACACCGTTTAATTGTAGTGTAGGAGCTAGTTGTAATACTATCACATTTTCCTTTAAGTAGTCCTTGTATTCATCAGAGAGATATTCGCCTCCTCGATCAGATCGAAGGGCCTTAATGTGTCTCCCCAACTGTTTCTCGACCTCTTGCCTGTATTCTTTGAACTTTCCAAAGGATTCAGACTTGTATCTCATTAGCTACACGTAACCATATTGAGAGTGATCATCAGTAAATGTTATGAAATAATCATGCTGGTTACGTGTCCTAATATTCATAGGACCACATACATCAGTATGTATAAGGTCAAGTGTGCCTGTTGATCTTTCAGGCTTACCGTTAAATGGTTGTTTCATTATCTTACCCTGAAGGCAAGGTTCATAGGTTGGAAGATTTTCTGCAGTTAGAAAATCCAAAGGACCATCCTTTACCAACCTTGTGATACGATCTATGTTAATGTGGCCAAGTCAGTAATGCCACAGGCACGTGGGATTAACTTTATCACGGGTTCTTTTCTTGGGGTTATTATCCGACGTAGTTTTGGTTATATTTGTTTCCAGAGAAGGATGGAGGACATAGAGACCATTCTCAAGTTCTCCATATGCGAGGAATTTGTTATTCCTTTTGATAGTAATCACATTACTAAAGAGAACAGAATAACCATCCACACATAGTTTTGAAACAGAAATTAAAATTCTTCTCAAATTGGGTACATAAAGACAATCTTTTAATTTAATTATTCCTTCTCTGAAATACAATTCTACAGTTCCTATAGCTATAGCCACAACGCTTGTAGAAGTCCCCAAGTAAAGAATCACTTCACCGTCACTCAGACTTCTTCTTGTACTAAACCCCTGCAATGTGTTACATGCATGAGTGGAAGCCTAGGAGTCAATACACCAGGAAGCAAAAGTCACCAACATATTGGTTTCTATGACAAAGGATTCAAAATTACCTTGTTTCTTGGTCTCCAGGTACTGAGGACAGTTCCTCTTCTAGTGGCCAGCCTATTTGTAGAAGTGACAAGCATCTAATGCCTCATCCTTCCTCTGACTTTCAGGCTTGCTAGTTCTCTTTTGAGGTTTCTTCTTTGCCTTCCTCTTCTTCTTGCCCGATTTACCACCTTCAACAAGCATGGCAATGGGTTCATCCTTCTTTATTAATTCCTCGGCCCTCTACAACATATTGTTGAGTTCCTGGTTGCTAACATTTAGATTGTTCATATTGTAATTCGTGATGAACTGATTGAAGGAAGGAGGCAAAGAGTTCAGGATGGCATCAACTTTGGTGACATGATCTATCCCAGATTCAAGAGCCTTCAGTTCATTGATGTACCCCATCATCTTAAGACAATGGTCATGAACTAGTTAGTTCTTGGACATTTGTGCGATCATAAACTATTTTAGGTCCTTCTGACGAGTATAACGATTTTGCTCCTCATACATTTTCCTTAGACTATCCAATATATCTTTGGACACTTTGATCTGATCGAATTGTCTCTATATCTGATTGTTTAAGGAGGCTATGATATAGCACCAGGCAAGAGAGTTTTTCTCCTTCCATTCTTGATATTCCCTCCAGCGGGCCTCAGAAGCCCTATCACTCGGACGATCTGGAGCAGGGTTTTTGGCAACCTTATCAAATTTCTTGGACACCAGAACCAGCATAAGGTTATGATACCAGTCAGCATAATTTGGGCCCTTAAGCTTATTGTCGCCCAACAGTTTGGTGAACAGTCTGTTTGCCATTTCTAATAAAGGCAAAGCAAATATTAGTCCACAACCTGATTTGATTCATGTTTTCTACATAGATATGGCTTTTAATCTATGTTCCATTTCCATTTGTTCATCTCTGAGATTTCCCTCCTATCTCAGTGACGGAGACTACGAACTATATCTCTAAAAATGTGAGAAACCACATAGGGTGCATGGAGCTAACTGTTTCAGCTGCATAACCCCACCACCTTTTATGAAGGATCACATCCACTTATCTCGTGAGCTTTCCCTTTGGCCTCTATAAGACAAGGTTCATTGCCATTTTAGGTTAAACCTTTCGGTCCAATGAGTGCTTACTCATCATATTCATGAATGCTATGGTACCATGAGAGAGTCTTCCATGTTAGGATATGCCCCTCCCACATCGGTCTATGGCGCCCCTATCATCTTATGAAACAATCCAACAGATCCAGTAGCAAATGGATAGCCCAATTTTATGGTGCATTTCCTCATTACTGAAGGATCCATCTTCATGTTAATGATGGAAGGCCTTTAGAGAATTCATCATATGAATCTCCCTATCACATGCACTCATATTTCAGTGGAGGGAATAAAATATTATGCCATAGTTTTATTTAGGTCAAACCAAAGTGGCTCCCACTGACTTTCTCAAAGCCAGATTTAAATGGGCCCTAAACGGCTAAGGTTCCGCACAATTCCTCTTGGAAAGGAAGCTGATGTGGGGCCCACCAAATGGGAGATCATCCAATGATCTTACGGGCACCATGGCAATGATGTGCATTTAGCCATGGTGTGTGAAAGAGCCACTATCGAAATAATCATGGGCCAAGTACTTATGGTCCATGTACATAGCACATCACACATCCATATATCACATGCTTGAAATAAATTGATCCAATCAATTAGAATATCTGTAAAAACCTTAAATAATTAGATTAAATCAGTATCAGCCCAACATAGCCCATAATGTTATCATATAACATTATCTAGGTACATGGGTTGTACTACAAAAAGCAGTTCGGCCCATGTAGCTAATTTAGGGCTGATTCAATCATTATCATATTAAAATTAGGTTTTTACAGAGGTGGGCTGAATTAAAGATTGAAGTGTGCCATCAACTCTCTGGCCTGAATCAAATTAGGGTTAGAAGAAACAATCCCATCGAACCAACAATCCGGTCCAACCAGTTTACCAAATCTGGTGTAAATCGGCCCAAGTTTTGCTGTCCAGTTCAAGATTTAATTCAAGAATAATGATATGAAAATAAATTAATTCAAGATAATCAAATTATCAAGATACAAATATTAGAGGGCTGCACTATGATTTTTCTTGGATATCTTGCAAACCTACAAAGAACAATTAATCACAAATTGCAGAATCGATATCTGCAAAATCGCAAATCGCAGAACTTGTTTCTGCGAAAATTTCTTCTCCTCTGTCACGCGCTCCAAAAATCTCCAAATGGGAATATAATAGAAAAACCTAAACTATTTGTCTAAAAAATAAAAAGAAATTATTTACAGACCAGAATTGAATAGAATAGAAATCGCACGGTGTGCCAACCTTGGCACCATAAAGATTCGATCTCCATCACATGTACTTGAAGGGATGAGAGATCCATCATATGGATGGCCGAACCCTGCAGGTAGGTTGGGCGAAATTTCAAAAATTTCTCTCTCCCATGTGGGAATCACATTCCCTATTTTAGAAAACTGCATTTTCAAGGATCAATCTTGAACCTAAACCAGACCAGATCTGAAACCAAATGGTAGGAGAGGGATATACCTGATACAAAGTAACAGTAACTCCTAATGAAGGTGTTCATGCCCAAGGAGATTACCAAAGACTACTCCCACTAAAGATGACACAGCGTAGGGTGGAGCAGAATTAGCAGGATGGCTCTTCAACAAGAACCTGATTCTTCACCAAGAATTTGATGGAGGGCGAGTGAGCACAACTTCAGATCACCTTTTATGCCAAAAGGTGATATCAAGAACCCTTCTTGATTGCTCCTACAGGTGGAGATCGAACTGGTAATGGTGGCAATAGCAAGATGAGGCAAGAGCAGAAGATGGCGTCAATCTAACTGTATGTTGTCTTCTCTCTTGTATCAGTAATCTGATTTATCAATTGGGGTTCGCCCTCCTCCTCAATTTATAGCCTTAAAGAGAGGTTCTCCTAATCCCATTAGGAGTTTCCTAATCCAAATCTTGTATTTGGATCTGGACTTTCTTTAAGAGATAAGGATAATCCCTTATCTTATCTACAGATAAAGATCAGCCCTCCTATTCTAATTAGGAGTTTCATGATCCAAATCTTTATTTGGATCTAGACTCTCTGAGTGGATAGGGACTATCCCTTATCCTATCTACTAATCTAAATCCCAGAACAGCCCCTCTCTAATTAATCTAATTAAGCCAGTTCGAATTGGGCTTTAGGCCCATTAAGTCTGTGTGCTCACTTATTCTCCAAACTACTGCCCAGTTGGATATCCTTATATGGCGTGGGATCCAAACATTGATCTACACATCAGCCACATGGGCTCAGCCCAGCCTCTGTTACAAGGCCTGGCCGAATTCACTGTAGGAGACAGTGAACCCCCGAGTTCTGGAATTTGGAATTCAGCACATCACCCATTCCATTGTTGTATGACAACATAGTGATGGAGATGCGGTTACGTCTCTAGAAATGTGGAAAATCACATATGGTGCCTGGAGCCAAATATTTCAGTTGCATAACCTTATCACTTTCTGTGAATGATCATATCCACTCATCTTATGAGCTTTCCCTTTGGCCTCTATCAAACAAGGTTCATTGTCATTTTAGGTTAAACCTTTCTATCCAGTAAGTGCTGACCCGTCATATTTGTGGACCCCAAGGTACCGTGAGAGAGTCTTCCATTTTAGGATAGGCCCCTCCCATATCGGTCTATGATGTCCCTATCATCTTGTGAAGCAAGCAAGCAGATTGGACCAGCAAATGGATATTCCAATTTTATGGTGCATCTCCTCATTACTAATACGGCCCCATCTTCATGCTAATGATGGAAGGCCTTTAGAGATTTCATCATATGAAATTCTCTATCACATGTACTTATATATCTCTGGAGGGAATAAGTTGTTACTACCCTAGATCTGATTTAGGTCAAACCAAAGTGGCTCCCACTGACTTTCTTAAAGTCATTCAAATGGGACCAAAACGGCTAGGGTTCCGCTCGGTTCCTCTTGGGGAGGAAGCTGATCTGGGACCCATTCAGAAGGGAGATCATCCAATGATCCTTAGGGCACCATGGCAATGATGTGCATTCAGCCATGATTTGTGTAGAGAGCCACTATTGAATAAACATGGGCCAAGTGCTTATGGCCCATGTACCAAGCACATCACACATCACATACATCCATATGCATGAAATTGATCCAATCAATCACAAAAACTGTAAAATCCTAATTAATTAAAGTTAGCACATCATCAGCCCATTAAGGCCCATAATATTATCAAGGTATATGGGAGTTTGGCCCATATAGCTGTAATGCTGAAATAGGGTTGATTTTGCTTTAAATTAGCAAAATAGGGTTTTACAAGGGTGAGCCAAACTGCATCATGTGTTGGGCCATCAAACCCCTGGCCCATAAAGGAATTTGGGTCACCTGAAACGTGACCCATAGGGCTGAGAATAGACCCATTGAACCACAGGTTCGGTCTAACTAGTTTGGACCAATCTAGGTCAAACCGACCTCGGATTTGATGTCTATCACAAGATTCAATTCAAGATTGTGATCTGAGATCAATTCCAGCCAATTAAAGACAATCAAGAGTCAATAAGAAACACAATCAGAGAGTTGTACGTGTGATTGCAAACCAGCAAAACAAAAATTAATTGCAAATAGTGATAACTCTGCATTTTGATGCCTCAAGGGCATCATTTTAGGGGTATTTTCGGCCTTAGAGGAGTCAAAGTGTGCCCTTTTCCCAGTTAAATTCATTGTTGTAACCTCTGAGGGTCTCTGTGCAAATTTTGTACAAAAGTGAGAAGGTTTCATGGCTGAAATGCAATTTTTGGGAAGCTGATGTGAAATCCAGTTGAGATAGGGGGTGTTTTTGTGAAAAACTGAGAACAGGAGGGCGCCTCCTACCTGCTAAACTCAGTTTGGCGCCCCTCCTACTATATTAGCATGCTCCCCTCTCCTTAGCACACCCTAGGGCGCTTTTTAACCCATTCTTTTCACTCTTAGAAAACCCTAGCCGGCCCTAGCTGTTTAATCTCCACCCTCCACTTCTTTTAATCTCTACCACTCATTCTAGGGCACACTTTTTGTAGTTTTTAAACCTTAGGGCACCACCTAACTGCTAATCATCACCATTCAGACCCTAACCACTAGATCTCAGCCCTCCATTCCATCTTCTATCTCATCCATCCACTCTAGGGCGCCACCCACCTCCTTTAATCTCCTCCTTTCAACACTAGGCGCCTTAATCTCCTCCATTCATTTTTGAGCACACAAATCTCAGCCCTAAATAATATTGGGCACCCTCTTCTTTTCTTCTCAGCCCTAGGATCACCCCAAAATCAGAAAAACTGATCTGAAGTCGTGCTCACATACCTTCCATCGAATTCTTGCTGAAGGATTCGGTTCTTGTGAAGAACTTGCTGATTCTGCTCCACCCTACGTTGTGTCATCTTCAGTGGGAGCAGTCTTTGGAGTTTTCCTTGGGTGTGAACACCTTCATTGGGAGATATTGTTTCTTCATATTAGGTACCTCCCTCTCCTACCTCTTGGTTTCAGATCTGGTTCGGTTCTTGGTTGAAGATTGATTCTTGAAAATGCAAATTTTCTAAAACAGGGAATGCGATTCCCAGATGGGAGAGAGAGAAATTTTTGAAATTTTGCCTTACCTTCCTGCAGGGTTTGGCCATCCATATGATGGATCTCCCATCCCTTCAGTTGTCTCAGTGCCAGGTTCTAGTCTTGAACCAGAAATAGATCAGATCTGAACCTTGCGCAAATGGGTAAAAGACGTTCTACCCGATTTGCGTAGATAATTGCTTTTTTTGGGAAATTGGTTCCCAGATTAAGGGCTGTTGATCTGAAATAAAATCTCTATAAATCTGAATTATATTTAGAATAGTTCTTTAATTTTTCTTGATTTATGGGCTGTTCATACGATGGAGATCGAATTCTTTATTGGTTGTCTTTGATCAATAATTAATTTCAGATCGTTTTCTTGAATTAATTCTTGAATTAAAAATCGAACCCTAGACCCATTCGAACCAGATTGGACCAAACTGGTTGGACCGAATCTATGGTTCGACGAGGGTTGTTCTCAGCCCTAATTTCCCACTCTTGGGTCAAGGGATTGATGTTTAATTGTAAGACTTAATTAGGCCCACACCTGTAAGGCCCAATTTTAAGGAGCTAAAACTGCTAAAGCCCACTAACTGCAGAAAAGCTATATGAGCCGAACTGCTAACCGCCATTCAGTCCATATACCAAGATAATATTAATTAATAATATTATGGATAATTTTGGGCTTTATAATGGGCTTTACATATATTAATTGGTTAGATCAATTCTATCTCTGCATGTGATGTATGGATGTGTAATGTGCAACGTACATGGGCCATAAGTACTTGGCCCATGCAGATAAGATAGTGGCTCTTGTGCACACCATGGCTGAATGCACATCATTGCCATAGTGTCCCTAAAGATCATTGGATGATCTTCCTTTGTGGTGGGCCCCACACCTCCCTAAAGAGGATCCGTGCAGAACCCTAGCCGTTTAGGGCCCACCTAAATCTGGTTTTGTAAAAGTCAGTGGGAGCCACTCTGGTTTGACCTAAATCAAACTAGGGCATAACTTTTGTTTCCTCCTGAAATATGAGTGCATGTGATAGGGAGATTCATATGATGAACTCTCTAAAGGCCTTCCATTATTAGCATGAAGATGGGTCCTTCAGTTATGAGGAGACGCACCATAAAATTGGGCTATCCAAGTGCTGCTGGATCTGTTGGAATGTTTCATAAGATGACAGGGGCGTCATAGACCGATATGGGAAGGGCCTATCCTAAAATGGAAGACTCTCTAACGATACCTTGGCGTTCACGAATGTGATGGGTGAGCACTCACTGGACAGAAAGGTTTAACCTAAAATGGCAATGAACCTTGTCTGACAGAGGCCAAAGGGAAAGCTCATTTGATGAGTGGATATGATCCTTCACAGAAAGGTGGTGGGGTTATACAGCTGAAACAGTTGGCTCCATGCACCCTATGTGATTTCCCACATTTCTAGAGACATAATCGCAGTCTCCGTCACTGAGGTAGGAGGGAAATCTCAAAAACGAATAGATGGAAATGGAACAAAGATTAAAATCCATATCTATGTAAATAACAAGAATCAAATTAGGTTGTGGATTAATGTTTGCTTTTTACTAGAAATGGCAAACGGACAATTTGCAAAGCTGATGGATGACAACAAACTGAAAGGACCAAACTATGCTGACTGGTACCGTAACCTTATGCTGGTCCTAACTTCTGAGAAGTTGGACAAGGCGGCTAAAAACCCTGCCCTGGAGCGTCCGAGTGATAGGGCTTCTGAGGCCCGTAGTGAAAGAATGGTAGGATCCATCTAATGGACGCCATAAAGGTTGCAGAATGGGTGGGGCGAATTTCAAAAATTTCCTACCTTCTCCCAACTGGGAATCATATTCCCTGAATTTAGAATACAATATTCAAGGATCTACTTGAACCCTAATCAAACCAGATCTGTACCAAAAGATAAATGGGAGGATTATACCTGATCCGGAGAAGCAGTATCTCCCAAAGTTGGTGTTCACGCCCAAAGAATGCTCCAAGATCTGTCCCTGCTGAAGATGACACAGCTGTGGATGGAACAGAACCAGCAGGGTGCGTCCTACACACTGGATCCTTCACAAGAATCCCCTGGATGTACTAAACACTGAATTCTTTCAGTCTTTCTTGCAAAACTGATGTCAAGAACTGGTTTCTTGACTTTCTTTTCTGCAAAGATCAAATCTTGCAACAATGCAGATGGCGGCGGCAGGAGGAGATTTCCAGAAACGAAAAGGCTGAACTGTTTTCTTTTCTGGAGAGAATGAGATCTAATCTCAATTCGCAGGAACCTTTCTTGCTTACCAGAACCTCTTGGATCGAAATCTGATTTCCCTGTCTAGGTTCATTCGAAAATCTCCTCTCTTTTCTTCTTGATTAAGAAATCTCCTAATTAGGAGTTATCCCAATCCAAATCAGTATTTGGATAGGGGATAATCTTAATCCCTTTCCCAGATAGAGTTAGCTTACTCCTGATCTTATCAGGAGGTTACCAGATTCAAATCTGATTTGAATTTGGTCTCTAAGAGTGGATAAGGCTAAGAGCCCAATCCTTTTTGCTAACTTCAATCTCAAATTCGCCCCATTGATGGGTGATCATATCAGCCCACTTCGAAATGGGCTTTTGGCCCATTAAGTATTCAGTGTTTAATTAGTTTCCAATCTGCTGCCCAGTTGGGCTTCTTTGTATGGCGTGGGACCCAAGCATTGATCTACACACCAGCCACATGGGTTCGGCCCAGCCTTTAATACAAGGCCCAGCCAAATTCACTGAAAATCTCAATGAACCCCTTGAGTCCATCGTATGAACCCTATGGGCCCAACACTTACATTAATTGGTCCCTGGGCCAAGCCATCTTATAAAAACCCAGGGACTGTGGGCAGGTGCAAGATTAGCCCATCAGGTATTATCCTAAATGGTCTTACACTTAACCTCTCAGCCCTTAATGATCAAGCACTGCCCGACAAGAGAGGACCTCTCCCTCGGCTGCAAGGAACAGTGCCGCACTCTCCTCTCACATGGATCCCGGGAATTAAAACCATTTGCAAACATTTTGAAACCGTACATATATATGTAAATATATTAATTTTGCAAAAACAAAATTCCAACGATTGAAATCAACTGCCGGCAGTTTGGTTTCCATCAGAGAGAGTGCATTCCCGATCATTACCCTTTGTCCGACAAAGTGGCTGATTCTGTCACTATGACCACCCACTCAGATGAATTCTCAAACTGCCCCAACATACCCAGGTTTTGATCCCCACTAAGGATCTCACTGATTGGCATATCAAAGGCAGCCTGATCCAGCACCTAGTGAAGTGTCATAATCGAGTCTAGGGGTCAGGTGTAACTTTCCAGTTTTGCCCATCTGTCTCCAAGGTCCAGGGCTAGACTGGAAATCTGGTCCGGTTCAAGGATTCAAGTAATCCCATGCTGTATGTGCCTCGGGTCTTACCCTGATGGCTGAGACAGGCCATCCCAACACTTGGTGGCACACTAGTATCAGCCTTGGCAGGATAAATCTCCCCAGACTTATCCAACGGCTGTGAACTTTTAAAACTAACATGAGTCTCTATAAATGTCCAGTTTTAGGGTTTTACACAGAATTAAACCAAACAACATGAATCAAACATGCACTTTATTTATTTCCACTAAATAACAAAAGTACATCAAAATGATTGAAGCTAAGGGCATACAAAACTGTCTAACACGTAGGAGGGACTACCAAGAGTGGGAAGAGAAAAATTCCCTGGCCTGGTGCTATATCATTGCCTCCCTGGACAATCCGATACAGAGGCAGTTCGATCAGATCAAGCTGGCCAAGGACATATTGGATAGTCTAAAGACAATGTACGAAGAGCATAACCATTCTACTCGGCTAAAGGTCTTGAAATAGTTCATGACCGCATAGATGTCCAAGGGCCAGTAGGTTCATGACCATTGTCTTCGGATGATGAGCTATATTAATGAACTTTAGGCTCTAGGATCTGGGCTGGACCATGTCACGAAGGTAGATGCCATCCTAAATTCTTTGCCTCCTTCCTTTAATCCGTTCATCATGAATTACAACATGAATAAGCTATGCTTGTTGAAGAGGGCCAAAGAACTGATTAAGAAGGATGAGCCTCTTGCTATGCTTGTTGAAGCTGGCAAGTCGGGCAAGAAAAAGAGGAAGGCAAAGAAGAAGCCCTAGAAGAAATCCACCAAGTCCAAAAAGCAGAAGAAGTGTAGAGCATCAGATGCTTGTCACTTCTGCAAACAGACCGACCACTGGAAGAGGAACTGTCCTCAGTACTTGGAATCCAAGAAAGGTAATTTTAAATCCTGTGTCATAGAAACCAATTTGTTGGAAACTTCTGCTTCCTGGTGTATTGACTCTGGGGCATCGACTCATGCGTGTAACTCACTACAGGGGTTCAGGATAAGTAGAAGATTGAGTGACGGAGAAGTAACTCTTTATTTGGGGACTTTTGCAAGTGTTGCAGCTACGGCCATAGGAACTGTAGAGTTAATTTTCAGAGAAGGAACAATTGTACTGAAAGATTGTCTTTATGTACAAAATTTGAGAAGAAATTTGATTTCTATTTCAAAATTGTGTGCGGATGGATATTCTATTCTTTTGGGTAATACAATTACTATTAAAAGAAATAACAAATTCATCGCATACGGAGAACTTGAGAATGGTCTCTATGTTCTCCATCCTTCTGTGGAAACTAACAAAGCCAAAACTACGTCGGTTGATATTCCCAAGAAAAGACCCGTGATGTAATTAATCCCACATGCTTGTGGCATTACCGGCTTGGCCATATCAGTATTGACCGTATCACAAGATTGGTAAAGGATGGTCCTTTGGATTTTCTAATTGTAGAAGATCTTCCCACTTGTGAACCTTGCCTTCAGGGTAAGATGACGAAATGGCCATTTGACGGTAAGCCTGAAAGATGTACAGGCATACTTGACCTTATACATACTGATGTATGTGGTCCCATGAGTGTTAGGACTCGTAACTAGCATGTGTATTTTATTACATTCACCGATGATTATTCTCGGTATGGTTATGTATACCTAATGAGACACAAGTCTGAATCATTTGAAAATATCAAAGAGTTCAAACAAGAGGTCGAGAAGCAGTTAGGGAGAGAAATTAAGACCCTTCGATCGGATCGAGGTGGCGAGTATCTCTCTGACGAATTCAGGGACTACTTAAAGGTCAACGGGATAGTATCACAGTTATCTCCTCCTACTACACCACAACTAAACGGTGTTTCAGAGAGGAGGAATAGGACCTTATTAGATATGGTCCGGTCACTTCTCGTACACTCAGAGTTGCCTACATCCTTTTGGGGTTTCGCATTGGAGACTGCGATATACGTGCTGAAAAGGGTTCCAACCAAATCAGTTCTGAAGACTCCCTATGAGCTTTGGACCGGAAGGAAACCAAGTGTGAGACACTTGAAGATTTGGGGTTGTCCAGCACACATTAAAAGAACGAGTGCAAACAAGTTGGAATCCAAAACCAGCCGTTGCCTATTTGTAGGTTACCCCAAGGGCTCTTGGAGGAAGATTACATCCTGAATAATCATCATCATGAAGTTGTTCTTGATGAAGAGAGCTCAGGGTCAGTGGGAGATGTCCCACAAGTTCCAGGTAGTGACCAACCTAGAAGATCTACCCGGGTTTCCAGGCCTCCGGTTCGTCTCGGCGATGACTAGGATAGTTACCTGGTGGAAGCTACGACCAGTGAGGAGGATCCCGTGACTTATACGGAAGCTATGTTGGACATAGATTCCTTGAAGTGGGTAGACACCATGAGAGCTGAGATGGACTCGATGGAGACCAATGGAGTCTGGACTCTAGTAGATCCGCCCCCTGGGGTAAAAAGAAAGAAAAGAGTTAGAGTCCAACTTAGTTAAGAGTTTCTATTTAGAGATAAGGATAAGATTAGATCTGAATTAGGAAATAGGACTTTCTATTTTTTTGGGAAAGAGAACTCCTAAGAGGAGCTGAAAACTACTCCCTCCTAAGGCTATATAAAGGGGGGGGGGGGGACTAGCACCCAGGGATCATCAAATCTTGGAAACAAGAATTCAGCAAGAAGGGAGAAAAGAAGCAAAATACGCCCCCCTCATCCGGAAGTTGCGATTTCTACATGAAGTGTGTGTAACTTTCTGATTTCTGGTTGAAAGGTTAGGGAAGCTTTGATTCTTAAACATTGTGAGATCTAATTGATTTTTATTTCAGTTCATTGTTTATGGGTATTCATATGTTTTCTGCGATTTCCTGTGAGGATTATTTTTATTGATTAAGCAACAAGGATCCCTTGCTCAATCAATGAGAATAATCTATGGCCGATTGAACCTCCAATTTTGTATATGATTGGTAGGTTTAATCATGGTGGCAACTAACATAAATTGATTATGGACAAGTTTTCAATTTATGTTAGGAGGATATATGATCTGGTTTAAACGGTCCGAGCTTGTGAGATCGCTAACCAGAATTGGGTCTCTCCCCTCTTAATGCTATTAATAGATTAAATCCTAAGAGCTTGTTTAGGACTGTCTATTAATAAGAGAAGCAGTCAAAGAGCTTGTTTAGGACTGTCTATTAATAAGAGAAGCAGTCAAAGAGCTTGTTTTGGTTACCAAGAAATATGAGTAGAGGCTGGCTATTAGAGCTTGTTAATGGCTATAACCAATTTATTCATAAACATATGAATTTATCCTTGCAACGATGATCAATGATAAGAATCAAGGCTTAACTTGTCCCTTCAACCAGAAGCTATCTCCCGTCGATTTAATCCTTGCTTTATTTTATTTTATTTTATTTTCCTTGCTTTTATAACAACCCCTTTATTTTCTTTTCTCTTGGGAATAAATCCACCCAATCCCTGTGGAGATGACCTTGCTCATCACTATATACAAAAATATTTAATTTGAGCAGGACATTTATCTTTGGTTGGATTCAACACCCACCAATCGGCTAGTGCACTTGCTAGTGTAATCTAAATGCATGATATGTGTGTATTGGTATCTTTATGACTTTGACTTGTGTTTAATCTGATTTTGTACTGTTGTTAATCTGACTTAGGAACCATCTACTATTGTTAATCTGATTTTGTACAATATTTTCATGATATGTGTGTATTGGTATCTTTATGACTTTGACTTGTTCAGTTTATGACATGTAGAAGTGAAAAGGAGAGCATCATCTATGATCCAAAGATTGAACGAACTCTCCACCGCTGCCTTAGAGCTTCTAAGCAAGAGAAAGTGGAAAGTACAAAGATGGCCAAGCAAAGGACTATGATGGACTATGCCAAAACAACCCTCACTGGGGCAGCCTTGAGCATTGTGAGACTAGCAATAGCTGCTAACAACTTTGAGATCAAACCAGCAATCATTCAGATGATCCAGAACACAGTTCAGTTCTGCGGCTTGGCTAATGAAGATCCGAACACTCACATCGCCAACTTCTTGGAGATATGTGACACATTCAAGCACAATGGAGTAAGTGATGATGCTGTGAGGCTCAGATTATTCCCGTTTTCGTTGACAGACAAGGCTAAGACTTGGATGAACTCTCTACCAGCTGGATCTATCGCAACTTGGGATGAAATGGCCAGCAACTTCCTATCCAGGTATTTCCCTCCGTCCAAGATTGTAGTGATGCGGAATGATATCACCACTTTCTCTCAGCAGGACGGGGAATCATTGTATGAGTCATGGGAACGTTACAAGTAATTACTGAGGAAGGTCCCTCATCATGGACTCCTTCTATGGCTCCAAGTTCAGACATTCTACAATGGTTTGACAAAAGCAATCAAGACCATTATGGACGCTGCAGCTGGGGGATCCCTTAACAACAAGACCCCTGAAGTTGCCCATGCACTTATTGAGGAAATGGCTGCAAATAATTATCAGTGGCATTTCGAGAGAAACCAAGTTAGAAGACAACCCGACCTTCACAATGTAGACACCTATACAGCACTATCTGCACAAATCGGTGCCCTCAGCAAGAAGATCGATGAAATGCAGATGGCAGCCATGCATGTTCAAGCCGTAGCCTGTGAATGGTGTGGGGGAGGTCATATCAGCACCGAATGCCAAGTTGGAAATCAGTTCATGCAGTCCTCTGAGCAAGTAGATTTCGTATGGAATTTGCAAAGGCAGCAAGGAAATCACTATCCTCGTGCCTTTAACCTAGGATAGAGGAATCACCCCAATCTGTCTTGGTCAAATCAAAATGCGGTGAAACCCCTCCCTCAAAATTTCACTCAGCCAGAAAAGAAATCTAATCTAGAGGAGCTGATGACCAAGTTCATATCAAGTGCAGAAACAAGATTTCAAAATCAAGAGGCATCGATCAAGAATTTGGAGACTCAAGTGAGGCAGTTGGCACAAATGATATCTTCTAGAGTCCAAGGTACCTTGCCCAGTAATACAGAAGCGAATCCAAGGGAAAAAGTGCAAGCCATTACCCTGAGGAGTGGTAAGGAGCTGCAAGAGGTGGAGAAGAAAACAAAGGAAGAAGGTAAGACGGGTGCAACCCTAGAAACTTAAAAGGAGGAAGAGCACTCTGATTCAAGGAAAGAGACAAGTCAAAAGCCACAAGTGCCATTTCCCAATAGGCTTAAGCGACACAAAATGGAGAAGGAATTCGGTAAGTTTCTTGAAATTTTCAAGAGTTTACATATTAACATTCCTTTTGCAAATGCCTTATCCCAAATGCCGCATTATGCAAAGTTCCTTAAGGAAATCTTGGCGAACAAAAGGAAATTGGGAGACGTGGCTACAGTTGCATTGAATGAAGAATGCTTAGCAATCCTCCTCAACAAGCTGTCTCAGAAACTGAAAGATCCAAGGAGTTTTACTATTCCTTGCACTATAGGCAGTTTAAAGATTAATAAGGCATTGTGTGATTTAGGAGCTAGTATAAATCTGATGCCCTATTCGGATTTTAAGAAACTAGGGTTGGGTGAACCCCAACCCACTATAGTTGCATCGCAGTTAGCTGATAGGTCCATAAAGCATCCTAGGGGAATCATAGAAGATGTGCTTGTTAAGGTTGATAAATTCATTTTTTCAATAGATTTCATAGTGTTAGACATGCAAGATGACGTTGATGCCTTGGTGCTAGTCCACCCCCCCTTTATATAGCTTTAGGAGGAGGGGCTGTTTCCAACTCCTTCTTGGAGTTCTTCCTCAAAAATAGGAAGTCCTAAATCCTAATGATTAGTTTAGATCTAATCTTATCCTATCTCTTATCTAGTAAACTCAATCTTCCTTTATCTTAGAATTACAACAGAAAATTGAATCTGATAGGACTCTTTATTCTTGCATTCGTATTGGGCTTCTTTAACGAATTGGGTCGCTGCAAGGCTTCTCTGCGAACTAGGCTTCAACTGCGAATTGAGCTTTTCTATGAATTTTTTTAGACTTTGGGCCCGATTTTGACCTCGATTCAGTCCGAATCTGTCAAATCTCAAAACATGAAAGTTGTAGTGTTCTTTCTTATCTTTCCAATTCATCTTGAATCATCTCAATCAGACACCGGATTTAAGAGTTATGCTCAGATTACTAAGTGGCGGTGAAACTATGTAAAATTACCCAATTAGCCTTGTTTTTCTCCAGACACCTTCTTTCATGCTCTGAATTGAAATACAAGAATAAAGAATCCAATTAAGTATTAATTAAGTATAAAATACTGAATATTTAGGGATAAAAATATGATAATTTTTATTCTTATCAAAAAGCACTAGTTGATCTTTCTCAAGAGTCAATTAGCTAAACCTATGTTCAATTAAATGAAATTATGATCAATGAATTCTCATTCTTTTAATCGGAATCCCCTTTGCATAAACACAAGTTGTCAATACACCTATACAGAAATCCTACCAACAATTGATATCTCTACCTAATTATTGGCTGAATAAGTGTTATTAGTTCCACCTCAATTATCATCTCTCAATGAATAATCTTGATCAAAGAACGATTCATTGGTGATCAGCCAATGACACGTATGAAGGGATGAGAGATCCATCATATGGATGGCTGAACCCTGTAGGAAGGTAGGGCAAAATTTCAAAAATTTCTCTCTCTCCCATGTGGGAAACACATTCCCTATTTTAGAAAAACTACATTTTTCAAGGATAAATCTTGAAACAAGAACCGAACCATATCTGAACCAAAACAGTAGGAGAGGGATATACATGATATGAAAAAAGAAAGATCCAAAGACTGCTCCCACTGAAGATGACACAATGTAGGGTGGAGCAGAATCAGTAGTGTTCTTCCAAAGAACCAAATCCTTCACCAAGAATTCGCTGGAGGGTAGGTGAGCACGACTCCCAATCAGTTTTTTGCCAAAAACTGATATCAAGAATGCTTCTTGATCACTCCTACAACAATGGAGAGAATGCTTCTTGATCACTCCTACAACAATGGAGATCGAACTGGCTATGGCGGCAACTAAAGGAGAATGTAGGGAGTAGATGGCGCAGTCACACTGTTGCTGTCTTCTCTTTGAGTGATCTGAGATCTGATCTCTGGATGCTGGGATGGGCTGAATGGTTCGCTCCCTCCTCCTTTTATAGGCTTAAAGAGATAAGGATAAGACCTTATCTTATCTGCAGATTAGATCAGCCCTCTCCTAATCTCATTAGGAGGTTTTACCCTATACTGCTGATCCAATCCCATATCCACCCCGCTCTTTAATTAGTCCAACTAAACTAGTTCGAAATGGGCTTTTAGGCCCAATAAGTCTATGTGCTCACTAACCTTCCAAACTGCTGCCCAGTTGGGCTTCTTTGTATGGAATGGGACCCAAACATTGATCTACACATCAGCCACATGGGTTCAGCCTAGCCTCTGTTACAAGGCCTGGCCGAATTCACTGAAAAGATAGTGAACCCCTTGAAGCCCATCACATGGACTCCTAATGGGCCCAACACTTACACTAAGTGGTCCCTGGGCCAAGCCACCTTATAGAAACCCAGAGACTGTGGGCAGATGCAAGATTAGCTCATCAGGTATTACCCTCAATGGTCTTACACTTAACCTCTCAGCCCATAATGATCAAACACTGCCCGACAAGAGAGAACCTCTCCCTCGGCTGCAAGGAACAATGTTGCACTCTCTACTCACATGGATCCCGAGAATTAAAACCTTTTGCAAACATTTTAAAACCATAGTATATATATGTATATCTGTATATAAATATATTTTTCAAAACAAATTTCAACGATTGAAATCGGCTGCCGGCAGTCTTGGTTTCCATCAGAGAGAGTGCATCCCCGATCATTACGTTTGTCCAACAAAGGGGCTGATCCTATCACTATGATCACCCACTCAGATGATTTCTCAAACTGTCCCAACATACCCAGGTTTTGACCCCCGCTAAGGATCTCACTGATTGGTATATCAAAGATAGCCCAATCCGACACCTAGTGCAGTATCATAATCGAGTCTAGGGGTTAGGTGTAACTTTCCAGTTTTGCGCAGTGTTGTCACACAACAGTGGAATGGGTGATGTGCGGAATTCCAAATTCCAGAGTGAACACCTTCATTCATAAGGCAGCCTCACTTGCTGCAATGTATTCGGCTTCGGTTGTGGAATCTGTCGTGGACCCCTGTTTGTTGCTTTTCCAACAAACAACACATGATCCTATCATGAAAACATACCCATATGTAGACTTTCTATCATCAGTATGTTCTTCACTGGACAACTGTGAAGAACATGTTAGACAGTTTTGTATGCCCTTAGCTTCAATCATTTTGATGTACTTTTGTTATTTAGTGGAAATAAATAAAGTGCATGTTTGATTCATGTTGTTTGGTTTAACTCTGTGTAAAACCCTAAAACTGGACATTTGTAGAGACTCATGTTAGTTTTAAATGTTCACAGCCGTTGGATAAGTCTGGGGAGATTTATCCTGCCAAGGCTGATACTGGTGTGCCACCAAGTGTTGGGATGGCCTGTCTCAGCCATCAGGGTAAGACCCGAGGCACATACAGCATGGGATTACTTGAATCCTTGAACCGGACCAGATTTCCAGTCTTGCCCTGGACCTTGGAGATAGATGGGCAAAACTGGAAAGTTACACCTGACCCCTAGACTCGATTATGACACTTCACTAGGTGCTGGATCAGGCTGCCTTTGATATGCCAATCAGTGAGATCCTTAGTGGGGATCAAAACCTGGGTATGTTGGGGCAGTTTGAGAATTCATCTGAGTGGGTGGTCATAGTGACAGAATCAGCCACTTTGTCGGACAAAGGGTAATGATCGGGAATGCACTCTCTCTGATGGAAACCAAACTGCCGGCAGTTGATTTCAATCGTTGGAATTTTGTTTTTGCAAAATTAATATATTTACATATATATGTACGGTTTCAAAATGTTTGCAAATGGTTTTAATTCCCGGGATCCATGTGAGAGGAGAGTGCGGCACTGTTCCTTGCAGCCGAGGGAGAGGTCCTCTCTTGTCGGGCAGTGCTTGATCATTAAGGGCTGAGAGGTTAAGTGTAAGACCATTTAGGATAATACTTAATGGGCTAATCTTGCACCTGCCCACAGTCCCTGGGTTTTTATAAGATGGCTTGGCCCAGGGACCACTTAATGTAAGTGTTGGGCCCATAGGGTTCATAAGATGGACTCAAGGGGTTCATTGAGATTTTCAGTGAATTTGGCTGGGCCTTGTATTAAAGGCTGGGCCGAACCCATGTGGCTGGTGTGTAGATCAATGCTTGGGTCCCACGCCATACAAAGAAGCCCAACTAGGCAGCAGATTGGAAACTAATTAAACACTGAATACTTAATGGGCCAAAAGCCCATTTCGAAGTGGGCTGATATGATCACCCATCAATGGGGCGAATTTGAGATTGAAGTTAGCAAAAAGGATTGGGCTCTTAGCCTTATCCACTCTTAGAGACCAAATTCAAATCAGATTTGAATCTGGTAACCTCCTGATAAGATCAGGAGTAAGCTAACTCTATCTGGGAAAGGGATTAAGATTATCCCCTATCCAAATACTGATTTGGATTGGGATAACTCCTAATTAGGAGATTTCTTAATCAAGAAAAAAAAGAGAGGAGATTTTCGAATGAACCAAGAGAGGGAAATCAGATTTCGATCCAAAAGGTTCTGGTAAGCAAGAAAGGTTCCTGCGAATTGAGATTAGATCTCATTCTCTCCAGAAAAGAAAACAGTTCAGCCTTTTCGTTTCTGGAAATCTCCTCCTGCAGCCGCCATCTGCATTATTGTAAGATTTGATCTTTGCAGAAAAGAAAGTCAAGAAACCAGTTCTTGACATCAGTCTTGCAAGAAAGACTGAAAGAATTCAGTGTTTAGTACATCCAGGGGATTCTTGTGAAGGATCCAGTGTGTAGGACGCACCCTGCTGGTTCTGTTCCATCCACAGCTGTGTCATCTTCAGCAGGGACAGATCTTGGAGCTTTCTTTGGGCGTGAACACCAACTTTGGGAGATACTGCTTCTCCGGATCAGGTATAATCCTCCCATTTATCTTTTGGTACAGATCTGCTTTGATTAGGGTTCAAGTAGATCCTTGAATATTGTATTCTAAATTCAGGGAATATGATTCCCAGTTGGGAGAAGGTAGGAAATTTTTGAAATTCGCCCCACCTATTCCGCAACCTTTATGGCGTCCATTTGATGGATCCTACCATTCTTTCAGTGGTATCAGAGCCACAGGTTCGAATCTTGAACCAAAAGAAAATCAGATCTGACCCTGCGCAGATGGATAGAAGGTGTTCTTTCAAGATTTGCGCAGATTGTTTTCTTTTTTTTCAAGAAACTGTTTCTTGTTAAGGGCGATTGATCTGAAATTAATTTCTATTAAATCCAAAATTTATTTGGAATTGTTCTTTATTTATTTTGATTTAATGGACTGTTCAAACCTGGAGATCGCAGTGCAGTTTTAGCGCAGATGGTCTGCGCACCCTTTTTCTTTTCTATTTATTTATTTCATTCAATTCGGTCTGTAAATAATTTTTTTTATTTTTAGACTGAATGTATAGGATTTGATCAAGAATGTAATTAATAGAAATAGGATTTCTGTTATTTTTCTTGATTAAAGAAGATGGAAGAAGATGGCGGCGCTGGAGATTTGCAGATGGAGAAATCGTTTTCTGCGATTTGCAGTTTATGAAACTGCAACCCTTGTGATTAACCTCTGTTTTGCAGGTGGTGCGAACAGTCCATAATTGTTTTGTGTTTGCTAGAAATCAAAACTATTAATTTCAGATCATTCAATAATTAATTCTTGAACTGAAAATCAGTTTTGGACCATTTCGGACTAGATTGGACCAAAACTGTTTGGACCAAATCTAGGTTTCGAAAGGGGCTGTTCTCAGTCCAATTGTCTCACACTTTTGTTCCAAATCTGATGTTCAATTACAGGGATTAATTCGGCCCACCTGTAAAGCCCAGTTTTAAAGGGTTAAAACTGCAAAAGCCCATTATTGTGAGATAAACTGTATGGGCCGAACTGCTATCTGCGATTCAGCCCATACACCTAGTGGACATTAATCGTTAATGACTTGGTTTTTAAATGGGCCGTTGAATGGGCTTTACAGCAATTAATTGATTGGATCAATTCCTCCTTTACATGTGATGTTTGGATGTTTGATGTGCTGCGACCATGGGCCATAAGTACTTGGCCCGTGATGACTCGTTAGTGGCTCTTGCGCACACCATGGCTGAATGCACATCATTGCCATGGTGTCCCTGAAGGTCATTGGATGACCCCCCTCTTTGCCTAGTGGGCCCCACAACCCTGAAAAGGGATGCGTACGGAACCCCTAGCCGATTAAGGCCCACCAGAAATCTGACTTTATGAAAGTCAGTGGGAGCCACTTTAGTTTGACCTAAATTAGAACTAGGCCGTGATTTTGTTCCCTCCAGCAAATATGAATGCAAGTGATAGGGAGATCCATATGATGGACTCTCTAAAGGCCTTCCGTCATTAGCACAATGATGGGTTCATCAGTAATGAGGAAACGCACCATAAAATTGGGCTATCCATTTGCTGTTGGATCTGTTAGAGTGTTTCATAAGATGATAGGGGCGTCATAGACCGATGTGGGAGGGGCTTCACCAGAAAATGGGAACTCTCTCACGGTACCTTGGCGTAACCTGAATATGATGGGTGTGCACTCACTGACAGAAGGGTTTACCTGAAAACGGCTCTGAACCTTGTTTGACAGAGGCCAAAGGGAAACTCATTTGATGAGTGGATATGATCCGTCACAGAAAGGTGGTGGGGTTATGCAGCTGAAACAGTTGGCTTCACGCACCCCATGTGATTTCCCACATTTCCAGAGACATTTCGTCGTCTCCGTCACTGAGATAGGAGGGAAATCTCAGAGATGAACAAATGGGAATGGAACAAAGATTAAAAGCCATATCTATGTAGGTAAACATGAATCAAACTAAGGTTGTGGACTAATGATTTTGCTGTTTTATCAGAAAATGGCAAACGGTCAGTTTGCAAAGCTTCTAGACGATAACAAGCTTAAGGGCCCAAACTATGCCGACTGGTACAGAAATCTTATGCTGGTCCTAACTTCTGAAAAGTTAGACAAGGTAGTGAAAAATCCTGCCCCGGAACGTCCGGGTGACAGGGCTTCTGAGGCCCGTAGGAGGGACTACCAAGATTGGGAGGATAAGAACTCCCTAGCCCGCTGCTTTGTCATTGCCTCATTAGACAACTCAATACAGAGGCAGTTCGATCAGATCGAACTTGCCAAGGACATATTGGACAGTCTAAGGACAATGTATGAGGAGCAGAACCGTTCTACTCGACAGAAGGTCCTGAAATTGTTCATGACCGCGCAGATGACCAAAGGGCAGAAAGTTCATGACCATTGTCTTCGGATGATGGGATACATCAACGAACTTGAAGCTCTTGGATCCGGGCTAGATCCTGGCACGCAAGTGGATGCCATCCTAAATTCTTTGCCCTCTTCCTTCAATGCGTTCACTATGAACTACAATATGAATAAGCTGAATGTCAGCGTCCAGGAACTCAGCAATATGTTGCAGAGGGCCGAGGATTTACTCAAGAAGGATGAGCCTGTGGTTATGCTTGCTGAAGCTAACAAATCGGACAAGAGAAAGAGAAAGGCAAAGAAGCCCCAGAATAAGACTACCAAACCCAAGAAGCAGAAGAAGAACAAGGCATCTGATGTCTGTCACTTCTACAAGCAGACCGGCCACTGGAAGAGGAACTGTCCTACCTACCTGGAATCTAAGAAAGGTAATATCGAAACTTGTGTCATAGAAACTAATATGTTAGTTACTTCTGTATCCTGGTGTGTTGACTCCGGGGCTTCAACTCATGCGTGTAACTCACTGCAGGGGTTCAAAGTTAGTAGAAGGCTGAGTGAAGGTGAAGTGACACTGTTCTTGGGAACAACTGCAAGTGTTGCAGCTGCGGCAATAGGAACCGTAGAATTAGTTTTTAAAGAAGGAGTCCTTGTACTTAAAGATTGTCTTTATGTACAGAACTTGAGAAGGAATTTAATTTCTGTTTCAAAATTGTGTGCTGATGGATATACTGTTTACTTTAGTAATATGATTACTGTTAAACGGAATAATAAATTCATCGCATGCGGGGAGCTAGAGAACGGTCTCTATGTTCTGCATCCTTCTTTGGAAACTAACTTAACCGAAACTACGTCGGTCGAAAATCCCAAGAAAAGGACTCGTGATACAGTAAATCTCACGTGCCTCTGGCATTACCGACTTGGCCACATCGGTATCGACCGAATCACAAGACTGGTAAAGGATGGTCCTTTGGATTTTCTAACCGTAGAAAATCTTCCCACTTGTGAACCTTGCCTCCAAGGTAAGATGACTAAGCGGCCATTTGACGGTAAGCCTGAAAGATGTGCAGGCACACTTGACCTAATACATACTGATGTATGTGGTCCCCTGAGTGTTAGGACACGGAATCAACACGTGTACTTCATCACCTTTACAGATGATTTTTCACGATATGGTTACGTGTACCTAATGAGACATAAGTCTGAATCATTTGAAAAGTTCAAAGAGTTCAGACAGGAAGTCGAGAAACAGTTAGGGAGAGAAATTAAGGCCCTTCGATCAGATCGAGGTGGCGAGTATCTCTCTGACGAATTCAGGGACTACTTAAAGGCCAATGGGATAGTGTCACAACTAGCTCCTCCTGCTACACCTCAACTCAACGGTGTTTCGGAGAGGAGAAATAGGACCTTATTAGACATGGTCCGGTCACTTCTCGTACGCTCAGAATTACCCACATCCTTTTGGGGATACGCATTAGAGACTGCTATCTACGTGCTGAATAGGGTTCCAACCAAATCAGTTCCGAAAACTCCATATGAGCTTTGGACCGGAAGGAAGCCAAGTGTGAGACACTTGAAGATTTGGGGTTGTCCTGCACACGTTAAAAGAACAAGTGCGGACAAGTTGGAATCTAAAACCAGCCGTTGCCTGTTTATAGGCTACCCAAAGGATTCGGTGGGTTATCTATTCTATGACCCAAGTGAGCAGAAAGTGTTCTGCAGTCGAAACGCCCGATTCTTAGAATCCGATTACATCCTGGACACCCATCGTCAGGAAATAGTTCTTGATGAGGAGAGCTCAGGAGCAGTGGGAGATGACCCACAAGTTCCAGGTAATGACCAACCTAGAAGGTCCACCCGGGTATCCAGACCACCAGTCCGATATGGTTATGACCAGGATAGTTACCTGGTGGAAGCCTTGACTAGTGAAGAGGATCCCGTGTCTTACGCGGAAGCTATGTTAGACATAGACTCCCAGAAGTGGGTGGAGGCCATGAGAGCCGAGATGGACTCAATGGAGACCAATGGAGTCTGGACTCTAGTGGATCCGAACCCATGTGGACTCTAGTGGACTCAATGGAGCCGAGATGGACTTAAAGGCTGGGCCGAACCCATGTGGCTGGTGTGTAGATCAATGCTTGGGTCCCACGCCATACAAAGAAGCCCAACTAGGCAGCAGATTGGAAACTAATTAAACACTGAATACTTAATGGGCCAAAAGCCCATTTCGAAGTGGGCTGATATGATCACCCATCAATGGGGCGAATTTGAGATTGAAGTTAGCAAAAAGGATTGGGCTCTTAGCCTTATCCACTCTTAGAGACCAAATTCAAATCAGATTTGAATCTGGTAACCTCCTGATAAGATCAGGAGTAAGCTAACTCTATCTGGGAAAGGGATTAAGATTATCCCCTATCCAAATACTGATTTGGATTGGGATAACTCCTAATTAGGAGATTTCTTAATCAAGAAAAAAAAGAGAGGAGATTTTCGAATGAACCAAGAGAGGGAAATCAGATTTCGATCCAAAAGGTTCTGGTAAGCAAGAAAGGTTCCTGCGAATTGAGATTAGATCTCATTCTCTCCAGAAAAGAAAACAGCTCAGCCTTTTCGTTTCTGGAAATCTCCTCCTGCCGCCGCCATCTGCATTATTGTAAGATTTGATCTTTGCAGAAAAGAAAGTCAAGAAACCAGTTCTTGACATCAGTCTTGCAAGAAAGACTGAAAGAATTCAGTGTTTAGTACATCCAGGGGATTCTTGTGAAGGATCCAGTGTGTAGGACGCACCCTGCTGGTTCTGTTCCATCCACAGCTGTGTCATCTTCAGCAGGGACAGATCTTGGAGCTTTCTTTGGGCGTGAACACCAACTTTGGGAGATACTGCTTCTCCGGATCAGGTATAATCCTCCCATTTATCTTTTGGTACAGATCTGCTTTGATTAGGGTTCAAGTAGATCCTTGAATATTGTATTCTAAATTCAGGGAATATGATTCCCAGTTGGGAGAAGGTAGGAAATTTTTGAAATTCGCCCCACCTATTCCGCAACCTTTATGGCGTCCATTTGATGGATCCTACCATTCTTTCAGAACATAATGAAATACCTTTGAAAGACAAAAGAGTTTTGTCTGGTATTCGATGGTAGTTTACTATAGATCCAAGGGTATGTTGATGCTGACTTCTAGTCAGACCCAGATGATAGAATGTCTATATCTGGTTACATCTTTACGATGGGGTCCTGTGTAGTAAAAATAGCAGATTCCACAACCTTAGTTGATAACATTATCATAAGTGAGGCGGCCTAATGAATGAAGGTGTTCATTCTAGAATTTGGAATTTAGAACATTACCCATTCTTCTGTTGTGTGACAACAATGGATCTATGGAGATTGGTGTTAAAAGGTAGCGTCATCGGAAACACGGACATAGAAAGTGTTTTAGAAACACGTGGAAAGTCTGGGACTGCGGCTTGTACCTGATTGAACCTAAGTGCAAGTGGGAGCTGTTAGACAGTTATGCCCTTAGCTCCAATTAGATTGGTGTATCTTTTGACATTTATAGTAAATGAATAAAGTGCATAATTGATTCATGTCATTGTGGTATATTTCTGTGTAATACCCTTAAATTGGACACTTATGAGACTCATGTTAGTTTAGAATCTTTATAGTCGTTGGATAGATCTAGGGAGATTTATCCTGCTAAGGCTGACACTGATGTGCCGCCAAGTTGGTTGGGGTGGCTTGTCTTACCTACCAGGATGAGACTTGAGGTACATGTAGTGTGGGTTTTCTTGAAACCCTAAACCAAATAAAATTCTAGAATTGCCCTGGACCTTAGAGATAGATGGGCAAACCTAGAATGTTAGACCTGACCCATAGACTTGATTATGGTACTACACTAGGTGTCGGATTGGGCTGCCTTTGATAGGCCAATCAGTGAGATCCTTAGAGGGGGTGGAAACCTGGGTATCGGGGTGTCTAGGGCTTTTATTGAGATGCCTGGGGTATCGGGGTTTACTGTTGAGGTGTCTGGGGTGTCTGGGGCTTTTATAGAGATGCCTGGGGTGCCGATGCTTATCTCTGAGGTGCCCTGGGTGTCCAGGGCTTTTATAGAGATGCCTGGGGTGTCGAGGCTTATTGTTGAGATGCCTGGGGTGTCCTGGGCTTTGTAGAGATGCCTAGGGTGTCGAGGCTTATTGTTGAGATGCACGGGGTGTCCACGGCTTTGTAGAGATGCCTGTGGGGCCGAGGCTTATTGTTGAGATGCCCACGGTGTCCAGGGCTTTGTAGAGTTTCCTGTGGGGCCGAGGCTTATTGCTAAGATGCCTGGGGTGTCTAGGGCTTTTTATAGAGATGCCTGGGGGGTCAAGGCTTATCACTGTGGTGGTTGGGGTGTCCAAGGCTTTTATAGAGATGCCTGGGTGGTCAGGGCTTATCACTGAGGTGCCCGGGGTGCCCAAGGTTTTTATAGAGATGCCTATGGGACCGGGGCTTATCGCTGAGGTGCCAGGGGTGTTCAGGGTTGAATATACGCAGGGTGTCAGCCTAGAGGCAGTGCCTGGGCATAATAAACCAAGCCTGCAATGAATGGGCTGTGTTGCTGATCAAGATTTTTTATGTAATGCTGCAAGGCATGTTAGTGAATCACACGATATGTGATGAATGGGTAATCGTTTGTTTAAAATTCATTTCAAAATTGATAAATCGATTCAGAGTCATATCTTCACTGCTGAGTAAAAATGGTCCTATTTGAAATCATATTCTCGATAAATATGGTAAGGCATAACTTTAAAACCAAATAATATTTCTAAGAGTCAATATTGAAAGTATGTTTTGAAAATAACTATGTGACAGAGACACCATGCTAAAATAGTGTGTTTTGGGAATGATTTTGGAAGAAGAAATAAAAAAAGGAAACAATTCTTTGTTAAAATGTCAAAGCATGTCTTCAAATCACACACGGTTTTGGGTAGACAACAAGAGCCAAACTTTTATATTTAGGGCTTCGGGTTTAATTTACTATAAGTTAAAACATGCCGAAAGGTGAGGTCCAATATGCTACTGTTCAAAGGAAATGATGAACAAAATCCATATAAGACTAGTTTTATTGAGAAAATGATCAAGGATGAAAAAATTGTGCTCGAAATATGTATATTTATCGATGCGAGGAAAAAAAATATGTTTTAAGAGAAAACAAGAATGATGACCACTTGCAAAACAAAGTAAATGAATAAATGAGCTTACAAATTACAAATGAATATAGCAAATGTCCTAGATTTTAATACCATTTTTCAAATAGGGTGCTTTGAAGGCTCATTTGGAATAAGCAGCCATCTAATAGGATAAAACCGATTAAAACCAGATTTTTATGGTTTGGTGAAATCAACTAAAACCCGTTGCCAACCATTTTCTTAATCGAGAGGAATAGAAAGGAAAATAAATCGGAAACCTGGAAAACAAGGTCTGGGAAATTCTTTAATCTAACAATTCATCTAAAGCGAGCTTTTCCAAGTGACAGTGATCCTAGTCTAAAATCTCAGGACAAGTTTTTTTCTAGCATATAAATGCCTCTTGAAAAAAATGCTAAGGCGCGGACATGTTTGATATTTAACAAAACAAAACTGATAATTATTAATGATCACAATAAATGAAAATAACAACAACTCCCGTCCATCAAAAGAAGAATAAAGCAAATAAGAATATATATATTAATTTAAATAACAATGAACTACACTAACCTGGTTAATTGAGTTAATCATTTGAATTTTGGATTGGTCAAAGTCGAGTTTGGGTCAGACCCACTCATAAGTAGGTAATGGCATAGAGTCACTAACTTCGGGTGGATTATGAACAGAGATTGAAACACTAGATATCAGCAAATAACAATATAAAACCGTAAAAGATGAGAAAGAAAATAAATAAAGCGGATTTTCAAAATCTGACAAATAGAAGTTTCGCTAAATTATATAAATAAAGCAGAATTTCGAAATCGAATAATAAGATCCAATGGATATTTTGCTTGATTACATAAATAGAACATGATTTATAAATCTAAATTATATGGATAAAATGGGATTTCGAAATCAAACAGATGTAGGAACTCACTAATTTTGAAATTCTGAATGGCATTATTATTTTTTTCTTCTTTTTTCAACAATTATTTCAATTTCAGCATTTTCAGAATTTTTTCAGAAGGAAAAAAAAAAGAGGTTGCATTTGGTAATTGATGATGCACGATCTGGAAGCTCCTAGCTGGAGGATTTCCTGGGTGTTCTCGAGTGATGCGTTGGAACAAACTACAAAACAGTGATCAGAGTGACCGGGGTGAATGACCCGAGGAGGTCACTCCGATGCTTAAGTCAGTACTATGTTGTGGTTGCGAGCTAGAATTTGAGTGCAAGAGAGCTTGGGTGCAAGTGATCGTGCGCGTACCTGGACCATGGAGGGATTGATGCCTTTATATAGTTGAGCCATCACGAGTTTCCTAAAATAGTCCTGAAATCTACGACCTAAATGGACGAGATCCATTTCCGGTTTAGTCGGGGAGTAACGTATCAATCAATGAACCTTATTGTCGCCGCCCGATCCGGTCGGGGAGAAGATAAGGCTTGCCGTTATGCGGTATGGTCCTGTAATATTCGGAGTCTACTGGGAAGCCACTGGAATTGATTATGTATCACTTCGGTTCCTAGGCCCGAACTCGATTAGGCGCCGAGGTGGCTTTATGCCAAGGTAACTTTATGCCAAGGTGGTCAAACATCCGATCTCCGCATACTGCTGACTAGCCTCCCCTTGCTGAGTTGTCATCCTACAGGCAGATCATGTCCACGTGACCTTTATTTACTAGGTCATGCCAAATTACCCCTCTTCAATTGCCACCCACTCCTCATGGCAGGGATCCTGACCTGGTGCAGGGAGTTCATGACGAACTTAGGTGGATTTGGCACGAAGTTTAGGTAATGTGGACGGGGAGTCATTGGTCGGAACTGCTCAACCGTTTGGCTCAACCAAGAAGTGACCCAGATTGCGTACCCAATACACGTGGACGTCAAAATACGCACTAAATCGATTTCAACCTTGGGAGGCATAAAACCGGTTTTCCTAGGACCCATCGGATCATGTTGATCTTGACCGTTGATTCTCGGATATACTGGTTATAAATAGAGGCTGAAGGGCCCATTTTCTTCATCACAAATTCGCAAGTCCACAGTTTTCGAGGTCATGCTCAAGTATTCCAGTTCAGTGTCAGCTATTCCTGGGTCCAAGATCGTCTCTCTTTCTTCGGTCGTCCTTTTGGTGAGTCCACCTTCCTCTGCTCTTTTGATTCCATTGTCCTTCCCTTTAATATGTCTTCTAGCCTTAGTTTAGATAGTCTTCTAGACAGGAGCGGCGAGTCCGCTTGGGCCGAGGTGGGTACCTCGGCTCAGACCGTGGAGCTTCAGCTTGTCAAGGTGGTCACTTTGGGACAGGATATGGGCCTCAATCCACCCAAGGCGGACTCACCTTAGCAGGAGCGAGAAGCTTCTGGCAAATCAGCTTCAACCTCACACCAAGGTCAACTGCCAGACAACTTCGGCCAGCCGACAATGGCGGCGGACAGGCTCCTAGCCTTGGTAGCTCGGTACAGGCTCCCTAGCGGAATTGTGTATAGCATACCGTAAGGCAACTTTCCTTGGGATCATGATCACAACGAGATCGTGGTCTTTGAGGAGCAGATCATAGCCGGTCTGCGTCTTCCACTTCATCCTCTTATAATCAAAATCATTAAATTCTTTAACATCACCATAGACCAGCTACACCTGAACTCCATCCATAATATCGTAGGGACCATTTCTCTTTTCCATGATTACAACCATCCCCTTGACCTCGACATCTTCTCTTCGATCCTTTCCATTAAGAAGAACTTGTCCTGCATTCTACTCAAGCATAGGTGAGATTACTATTTGTCTCCTCGTCCTGGGTACAAACTATTGGATGAGCTCCCTAACAAGGTCTCGGCCTGGAAGAGGCGCTACTTCGTGGTCCGCAACACCGATGGGTGGCCTTTTCCAACTCATTGGAGGGAAGCCACCTAGGACTCAAGCGTTAGATTGGACCTAAAGACAAGGGAGGAGGTCCGATCTTGGGCAAAGCTCGGCCTGAAGTTCGAAAACTTTGTGACCGAGGAGAAACTCGTGCAAGCCGGCCTAAGTCCTCCAGGTAGGTTGCTACTTGTTGTACTTTTTCCATTTGCTTACTTCAGTATTGTATCTGACTTAGCTCGTTTCCTATCGTAGTTGCCATGGACAACATCCCTGCCGGTGAACTCTTCAGGAGCATGAAAAAAGGAAAGAAGAAGAAGAGAGCCTCCAAGAAGGCTTGCATCAAAACTAAAGCTACTACCACCGAGGTCGTTGAGCCTGAACACCCACCTGCTACCTAGCAGCCTCCCATAATCGATCTAGTTGAGGAGGACCCAGGCAAGGCCACCCCACCCTGCATACCTGAGGAGACTACGTCTTCGGAGCCTATTCCAATGACCACCACCTCTACGGGCACCGATGCTCTAGTCTGGAGTATTTTGACTCCGAGTTTCGACCTTCTTAAGAGCAAGGATGCGGTGTTTACTGAGGAGGTCGCTCGTTGGGCAGACTTACCAGTTGCTCAGCTCGGGGCCCGAGCGGCCACACATTGTATGGTGGTATGTTCTTGAATTTATCTTTTCAAGTTGCTTTATGCTTAGATTTTTTGTATACTAATGCTTGTTTTCTTCCCTTGGAAAGTGAACTCCTCTATCCATGCCTTGGCTTACCAGTCCGAGGTGAACCTAAAGCAGGCTCTCGAAGCCGAGGAGTCTTCCCGAAATGCCCACACCAAACTTATCTTAGCACACAGCGAAATCAACCAACGTGAAGCAGCATTGAAGAGGGAGATCGAGAACCTCGAGGCCCATGTGAAGGCAGTTGAAGAGTACAAGTCTTCGGTGGAGGTTCAAGAAAGGTTGGTCAAGGTTGGGACAACGGGCTACCACAAGGGGTTCAAGCTCAGTAGGTGGTTGACCCGGCGTGAATTTCCCCACTTCGACCTCAGTGCCATCACCACATCGAAGATCACCAAGGAGATGGCCGTTGAAGCCGCCAAGGATCTTGACTCTGAGGCGGAGAGCGACGACAACCTACTTGATGACGATGGAGAGGAGACCGGTATTGCCGAGGACCATGTGGAGACAGATCCTCATGCTGACATCTCCATTAAGGATGAAGAGCCCCAAACAGATAGACACCTCTTTTCTTGGACCCCCCCCCCTTTTGTAATGCTCGATGTTCTGAGGCTCCGAGCTCGGTTAGGCAATTGTAATCTTTCTCTTTTTTTTTGTACTCGAATTTCTTTATCAATGAAATACAAGCGTTTTGCAATCTTTGTGTGCAAATTTTTCTAAGTGTAGATTACTCTCGATCTGGCAAGTTGAACCAATTAGAAGTAAATTATTTTTTCTAAGTATAAATAACTTCCGAGCTGGCGAGCACAACACTAGTTGGAATAATCTAATCGTCATTGTATGCCAGGGCGAACAGACATTGTAGGGTACATACCTGACCTGTCTGTGCCTAGGTCACTTTGCTTTGCCCATGCCAAAGCGACTAGGTTTTTAGCTGCCTATGTCGAAGAGGCGACTAAGACCTTTATCATGTCGATGCCTGTTATCAGCTCGAGTCCATAGCCCTTAGGCTTCTAGGAGTGACTTATAGTCCTCTCTCCAGCTCGTCATTTACTTGACCAGTTCGGTGATCTCATGAATAACTTATACCTGGGGTTGTGGGCTCATGCATAATACCTTCTTAAGTTGTCGATGTTTCATGCTTGAGGTAATAGCTTCCCTTCCAAAGTCTCGAGCTCATATGTGCCTTCTCCGTACACCCATCTTATACGGTATGGGCCTTCCCAGTTTGGTCTGAGCTTACCCACGCTGGGCTCAGGTACCATAACTTTCCATAGGACTAGATCACCGACATGAAACTGCCACTTCTTGACCCAGGCGTTATAGTACCGATCCACTTTCTACTGGTATGTTGTGTTATAGTACGAGGTCGAAGTTGGTATGGAGCTCGTCATTATTTGCTTCCTCATCATAAGCCTCAACTCGTAATGTGGACACTTTGATTTTTGTCGGGATCACTGCCTCTATACCATATGTGAGGTTGAAGGGGGTCTCGCCCCTCACTATCTTGATGGTAGTCCGGCAGCCCAAAGAACACTGGGTAGCTCGTCCACCCACAACCCTTTAGCTCATGCAAGACGAGCTTTCAGCCCGCGGAGGATAGCTTTGTTCATTACTTCGGCCTGCACATTTGCTTGTGGATGTGCTACCGAAGTGAAGTTCTGTTGAATCCCCATCTCAATGCACCAGTTCTGGAATTTAATATTTTCAAATTTCTTCTTGTTATCCGAAATCAAGACTTTGGGGAGTCCGAAAAGGCACACAATGTTTTTCCAAAAGAAATTTTGCACGTTCTGGGCTATAATGCTTACTAGCGGTTCGGCTTTTACCCACTTCATGAAGTAGTCTACCGCCATGACTAAGAAATTTCTCTATCCGGTTGCCAGCAGAAATGGACTAAGGATGTTGATTCCCCACTGTGCAAAGGGCCATGAGCTAGTAAGATACTTCAAATCGGTAGCAGGTTGATGGAGGATGTTGTCATGCCTTTGACATCTATCACATTTCTTGACGAGTTTGAGTGTGTCCGCTTTCATTGTGGGCTAGTTGTAGCCCTACCTTCCGAACCGACCAAGACACTCCAGATGACATCCTCGACGCTCCAGTTTGACATCCTCTACTAACTTTGCTTTTCCTTTGAGAGCAGCCACATAACACCTTTGGGAGTCGAGCCGGTCGCCTTGTACTACTCCCACTCCGCAATCCATTAGGAACTTCATCGCGACATAGTAAGTCGACACTACTGCGTGTAAAACATGTGTAATAGGTTGACCTATGATCGCATTGTATGGGGATGGAGTGGTGACCACCAAGAATGTGTGCTCAAACTGGGCAGTATTTGGCCACATTCCCACCTCCTCTAGTACTGTGACATGACCTATAGGCCTAACTTCCTCTCCGCTGAACCCTACTAGTGGGGCATCTACTGGCGTTAGGTCGCTCTATTGTAACTGTAGCTTGTCAAAGGTTTCTTTGAAGAGGATATCAGCCAAACTACCTGAGTCCACTAAGATTCGCCATACTTCAAAGTCATTGATGACCATCTTCACGACCAGGGCGTCGTCATGAGGATACTGGATCCCATGGGCATCGTCCTTGGTAAAGTGGATCGGTTCTTCGACCCGAGTTCATTTGGGTGGGTTCTCTGCTTCATGCTTTAGTTCTTGGAATGATGTTCTCCCAGCCGCTATTGTGCACCCCGCTACAATAGATCCCCCAGTGATCATATTAATCACCCGCGGATCGATCTCTCTTCTGGTAGCGGGCGAGGTGGCTACTCGTTCTATCTGCTACTCTCTGGGGTGTCTTTTTTCCGATCTCCTTGTTGGTTCCCCTATTCCTTTCTTCATGTAGAATGTACTTTTTCAAGTATCCACGATGGATCAGCTCTTCAATTTCATCGTGAAGGTTTCTACAGTTTTCTATGTTTTGACCATGGTCCCGATGAAAGTGACAATAGACGTTTGGGTTCCTGGTCGCTGGGTCTCCACGGAGTTTGGGTGGCCATCTGACAATAGAAGAATCCTTTATTGCCATTAAAATCTCTCATCACTTCGCGTTCAAGGGAGTATAATTTGTCCTCTCCACTGGAGGGGTCTTGGAATGCTGACCCGACCTATAACTTCGCGAGGGGGATTTGCTCCTCGAGCTCAGGGACTTGCTTCTTCGCTTGGGAGACTTACTTTTTCTTCTTTTCTTGTTGTTCATCCCCTCTTCCTCCCTTTTCCTTTTTTCTCTTGGCTGGTTGTCAGTTTTCTGGTTTATCTCCTCTTCAGTGCTGATAAACTGATATGTCAACTGGAGGAACTCGGTGATGTTCTTTAGTTTCTTGGCTACCATATGCCACTTGAACTCTTTATAGGTGATGCCTTTGCATGCTACGGTGAGATGTACTACTGGGTGAAGGTTTGGCATCTGCAGGCATGTCTCGTTGAAGCATTTTATATAACTGCGGATTGACTCTCCCTCCCTTTGCACCACATTCAAAAGGCTCTCCTGTGAGTTCAGGCACTTCTTACTAGTGATGATATGGGCCATAAACATATCTGCGAACTGCGCCCAACATCTGATGGAACCTGACGCTAGGTTTCTGTACTAGGTCCAAGCTACTCCTTTGAACGTGGTGGAGAAAGCCATGCACATACAAGCTTCATCAGCCCCAGCGAGGTGCATCTGGGACTAGAATGCGTCTGCGTGATCATTAGGATCAAAGGACCCATCGTACTTGTCTAGTAGCGGAACCTTGAAATCTTTCGGCATTGGAGCTGCTAGGAGCTCGGGTGTCAAGGGAGAAGGCCGGCTCAGAAGAGCAAGTGTTGTTCCTATGGCCACCGAGCTCACCTCCTCTCTTTCCAGACCTTGATCTGCTAGATGGTTGGGCTTTGCTGCTGGATCATTTCTTGCTGATAAACGGCGAGTCTTGCGACGTCGCCGCTGCTGCTTTTTTGGTGGAGCGACATTTGTACTACCAGCCTTCGAGTTGTTAGGCACTTCGATCTTACTTCGAATAGTAGGACAAGCTGTTTCAGAGATTCTCCTTGCTGCTTCCACTTCGTCGTGCATTCGATGTTGACTGCTGCGAGGAACCGAGAGATCTCTCTTGGTGCCCGCACCTCGGACCTCAGGTTGATGCTCTATGTCGGAAATCTGTCGGTTGCGCCTCACGGGCTGGCTGGGTTTGGGCCTATTCCTCGAGCTTTCTCTTCGGGAAGCAGGGGGGGTACATCAGTCACCTACAACACCCTGGGGTAGGGTTCATCCCGAAGGGGGGGACTGGTACCTGTGAAGTTCTCTCCCTACGGGGAGGAGACTAGCACTGGTTGTTCGGCGGCTGGCTTGGTTGCAGTGATGGGAATTGCTGCGGATACTGTTAATAAAAATAATATTGCTGGAACTGATGAATCTACTGCATCTGAATCTGCATTGTTTGAACGCTTTGGATGAGGTCGCTGAACTAGGAGTGCCCAAACACAGGGAGAATCACGGAAGGCTTCGAGAATGTGGCGCTCACCTGGGGAGCAGGACACTCACCTGTTGGGCAGTGTGGGGTGCGGACAGTGATGGGACCCCGGATGCAGTCATAGGGATGGTGAATTGGCCGATTGTCACCGAAGGTCCTTGGGGAGCAACTATCTGCTGCTCTTGCCCCCAGTGATGTTCATGTTACCCTTACTGTTGTGGTTGGATGATGCCGTTGAGGTTGAGACTGTAAAAAATTGGGATAACCTTTCGATTGGTTCCCACAGACAGTGCCAATTGATGATACGTGATCTGGAAGCTCCTAGCTGGAGGGTTGCCTGGGTGTACTCGAGTGATGAGTTGGAGCAAACTACAAAATAGTGATCAGAGTGACCGGGGTGGATGACCCGGGGAGGTCGCTCCGATGCTTAAGTTAATATTATGTTGTGGTTGCAAGCTAGAATTTGAGTGCTAGAGAGCTTGGGTGCAAGTGATCGCGCATGTACCTGAACCATGGAGGAATTGATGCCTTTATATAGCTGAGCCATCGCGGATTTCCCAAAACAATCCCAAAATCTGCGGCCTAATGGACGAGATACGTTTCGGCTTTAGTCGGGGAGTAACGTATCAATCAATGAACCTTATTGTTGTCGCCCGATCTAGTTGAGGAGAAGATAAGGCTTGTCGTTAGGCGGCATGATCCCGTAATATTCAGTCTACTGGGAAGCCACTAGAATTGATTACATGTCACTTTGGTTCTTGGGCCCCGAACTCCATTAGGCGCCGAGGTGACTTTATGTCTATGTGGCCAAACATTCGAACTCCGCATACTACTGAATAGGCTCCCCTTGTTGAGTTGTCATCCTACAGGCAGATCGCATCCACATGACCTTTATTTACTAGGTTGTGGCAAATTACCCCTCATCAGTAATTATCAGGGATTTCAGGATTTTTAGTTAATTATTTTCAACTGTACCATGATTCTTAGTATTATAATTACTGAAAATTCCGATTTTTGAAATAGCTAAATTTAGAAGCTAATTGGTCCTTTTTTAATGGTCCTTTTTTAATGATTTATCATAATTAAGCCCCCTTTTCTTTCTGAATGCCAAGGACGTTTATGGTGGCCAAAATTTATATTCATCTCTTCTAATTTGCCATATTACGTGCTTATTTATTTTTTATTTATTTATGCTTCCGTCACATATCCTATCTTTATTACTCATTTATGTTCATGACGATTGTAGAAAATCCACTTGCTCATGGGAGAGTTCGGGTTAACGTGTTTCCCGGCATGAATTTAATGAGGCTAATCATTAATTAAACGGATAACTATGATTAAACATAGATAACATCAACAACGATAAACAATGATTCTAATCAATCACTAACTAAACAGATAGTAGAACAGATTAATTCCATTATAAGACAGAAAACACGGCGCTCAACCGATTAGCAGATCAATGGGGAGAATAAGGAAAAGAACAGAGATCTGAGGTTCTACGGTTTTTTATTCATATGGAGGTCAATTCCAAACCAGACGACATGAAGCTACCATTATGACCTAAAAACAATTTCAAAGCTAGGAGAGAAAAAAGAAAAAGAAAAAAGCAAAATAAAATAAAATAATAAGAGTTCAAATTAAATCTTTGACAGGACTCGCTTTAGTTATATACTTATTAGTAGAGTAAGTTGTACGCTACACAATTAATTGCATAGATTGCGTGTTAGGTTAACGGGTTCTATGAGCATTAAAACATTACTTAATTTAATTGTCTTCGATGGAATGTTAACTATTATAATACATTAGAAATTTAGTACTGAATTGACTAACATTTTTCTTTTTGGCTAGCATAATATTTAATACAGTAATCTATTGTTTATTTTACTTTTATAAGCGAATACATGTGATGTTTGGATGTTTGATGTGCTGCGACCATGGGCTATAAGCACTTGGCCCATGAAGACTCGTTAGTGGCTTTTGCGCATACCATGGCTGAAGGCACATCATTGCCATGGTGTCCCTTAAGGTCATTGGATGACCCCTCCTTGCTTGGTGGGCCCCCTCAACCCTGAACAGGGATGCGTACGAAACCCCTAGCCGATTAAGGCCCACTAGAAATCTGAGTTTATGAAAGTTTATGAAAGTCAGTGGGAGCCACTTTGGTTTGACCTAAAATTAGAACTAGGGCGTAATTTTGTTCCCTGCAGCAAATATGAGTGCATGTGATAGGGAGATCCATATGATGGACTCTCTAAAGGCCTTCCGTCATTAGCACAATGATGGGTCCTTCAGTAATGAGGAAACGCACCATAAAATTGGGCTATCCATTTGCTGTTGGATCTGTCAGAGTGTTTCATAAGATGATAGGGGCGTCATAGACCGATGTGGGAGGGGCTTCACCAGAAAATGGGAACTCTCTCACAGTATCTTGGCGTAACCTAAATATGATGGGTGAGCACTCATTGGACAGAAAGGTTTACCTGAAAACGGCTCTGAACCTTGTCTGACAGAGGCCAAAAGGGAAACTCATTCGATGAGTGGATATGATCCATCACAGAAAGGTGGTGGGGTTATGCAGCTGAAACAGTTGGCTTCACGCACCCCATGTGATTTCCCACATTTCCAGAGACATTTCGTCATCTCCATCACTGAGAAAGGAGGGAAATCTCAGAGATGAACAAATGGGAATGGAACATAGATTAAAAACCATATCTATGTAGGTAGCATGAATCAAACTAAGGTTGTGGACTAACGTCTTTGCTGCTTTATCAGAAAATGGCAAACGGTCAATTCGCAAAGCTTCTAGACAATAACAAGCTTAAGGGCCCAAACTATGCCGACTGGTACAGAAATCTTATGCTGGTCCTAATTTCTGAAAAGTTAGATAAGGTGGTAAAAAATCCTGTCCCGGAGCGTCCGGGTGATAGGACTTCTGAGGCCCGTAGAAGGGACTACTAAGATTGGGAGGATAAAAAATCCCTAGCCCGCTACTTTGTCATTGCCTCATTAGACAACTCAATACAGAGGCAGTTCGATCAGATCGAACTAGCCATGGACATATTGAACAGTCTAAAGACAATGTATGAAGAGCAGAACCGTTCTACTCGATAGAAGGTCTTGAAACTGTTCATGACCGCGCAGATGTCCAAAGGGCAGAAAGTTCATGACCATTGTCTTCGGATGATGGGCTACATTAACGAACTCGAAGCCCTTGGATCCGGGCTAGATCTTGGCACACAAGTGGATGCCATCCTGAATTCTTTGCCCTCTTCCTTCAATGCGTTCACAATGAACTACAACATGAATAAGCTGAATGTCAGCGTCCAGGAACTCAGCAATATGTTGCAGAGGGCCGAGGATCTACTCAAGAAAGATGAGCCTGTGGTTATGCTTGCTGAAACTAACAAATCGGGCAAGAAAAAGAGAAAGGCAAAGAAGCCCCAGAAGAAAGCTGCCAAACCCAAGAAGCAGAAGAAGAACAAGGCATCTGATGTCTGTCACTTCTGCAAGCAGACCGACCACCGGAAGAGGAACTGTCCTGCCTACCTGGAATCTAAGAAAGGTAACATCAAAACTTTTGTCATACAAACTAATATGTTAGTTACTTCTGTGTCCTGGTGTGTTAACTCCGGGGCTTCAACTCATGCGTGTAACTCACTGTAGGGGTTCAAAGTTAGTAGAAGATTGAGTGAAGGCGAAGTGACACTATTCTTGGGAATGACTGCAAGTGTTACAGCTGCGGCAATAGGAACCGTAGAATTAGTTTTTAGAGGAGTCCTTGTACTTAAAGATTGTCTTTATGTACAGAACTTGAGAAGAAATTTAATTTCTATTTCTAAACTGTGTGCAGATGGATATACTGTTTATTTTAGTAATGTGATTACTGTTAAATGGAATAACAAATTCATCGCATGCGGGGAACTGGAGAACGGTCTCTATGTTCTACATCCTTCTCTGGAAACTAACTTAACCAAAACTACGTCGGTCGAAAATCCCAAGAAAAGGAATCGTGATACAGTAAATCCCACGTGCCTCTAGCATTACTGACTTGGCCATATCGGTGTTGACCGAATCACAAGGCTGGTAAAGGATGATCCTTTGGATTTTCTAACCGTAAAAAATCTTCCCACTTGTGAGCCTTGCCTTCAAGGTAAGATGACTAAGCGGCCATTTGACGGTAAGCCTGAAAGATCTGCAAGCACACTTGACCTAATACATACTGATGTATGTGGTCCCGTGAGTGTTAGGACACAAAATCAACACGTGTATTTCATCACCTTTACAGATGATTTTTCACGATATGGTTACGTGTACCTAATGAGACACAAGTCTGAATCCTTTGAAAAGTTCAAAGAGTTCAGACACGAAGTCGAGAAATAGTTAGGGAGAGAAATTAAGGCCCTTCGATTGGATCGAGGTGGCGAGTATCTCTCTGACGAATTCAGGGACTACTTAAAGGACAATGGGATAGTGTCACAATTAGCTCTTCCTGCCACACCTCAACTCAATGGTGTTTCAGAGAGGAGGAATAGGACCTTGTTGGACATGGTTCGGTCACTTCTCGTATGCTAAAAATTACCCACATCCTTTTGGGGATATGCATTAGAGACTGCTATCTACGTACTGAACCGGGTTCCAACCAAATCGGTTCCGAAGACTCCATATGAACTATGGACCAGAAGGAAGCCAAGTGTAAGACACTTGAAGATTTGGGGTTGTTCTGCACACGTTAAAAGAACAAGTGCGGACAAGTTGGAATCCAAAACCAGTCGTTGCCTATTTATAGGCTACCCAAAAGATTCGATGAGTTATCTATTCTATGACCCAAGTGAGCAGAAAGTGTTCTGTAGTCGAAACGCCCAATTCTTAGAAACCGAATACATCCTGGATACCCATCGTCAGGAAATAGTTCTTGATGAGGAGAGCTCAGGAGCAGTGGGAGATGTCCCACAAGTTCCAGGTAGTGGCCAACCTAGAAGATCCACTCGGGTATCCAGGCCACCAGTCCGATATGGTTATGACTAGGATAGTTACCTGGTGGAAGCCCTGACTAGTGAGGAGGATCCCGTAACTTACACGGAACCTATGCTAGACATAGATTCCCAAAAGTGGGTGGAGGCCATGAGAGCTGAGATGGACTCGATGGAGACCAATGGGGTCTAGACTCTAGTAGATCTGCCCTCTGGGGTAAAAGCAATTGGTTGCAAATGGATCTACAAGAGGAAGAAGGGCCCCGATGGTAGGATTGAGACCTACAAAGCTCGTTTGCTGGTGAAAGGGTATACTCAGAAAGAAGATATCGATTATGAGGAAACCTTTCTGCCCGTGGCCATGCTTAAATCCATTAGGATCCTGCTAGTTGTAGCAGCATACCATGACTACGAGATTTGACAGATGAATGTCAAAACCGCGTTCCTGAATGGAGATCTTAGTGAAGATATCTACATGCAACAGCCACAAGGCTTCATAGCTGCTGGTCAGGAACACATGGAATGTAAACTTAATAGATTCATATATGGACTTAAGCAGGCTTCTAGGAGTTGGAACATCCGTTTTGATTTTGCCGTCAAAATGTATGATTTTGAGCAGAATCCGGATGAGTCCTGTGTTTATAGGAAGTCCAGTGGGGATAAGATCACCCTTTTGGTGTTGTATGTGGATGATATCCTACTCATTGGGAATGATGTTGGAATGTTGACTTCGGTCAAGGTATGGCTGTCACAACAGCTCTCCATGAAAGATCTTAGAGAAGCTTCATATATACTGGGTCTTCGACTCTATAGAGATAGATCGAAGCGGATAATTGGATTATCCCAGGCTGCTTACATTGACAAAATTGTCAAAAGATACAGCATGGAGAACTCCAAGAAAGGAAACATTCCTTTTAGGCATGGAGTCACTCTCTCCAAGAAAATGTCTCCCAAGACTTCTGAGGAGATTGAGGGCATGAGAGACGTTCCCTATGCCTCAGTCATAGGGAGCATCATGTATGCCATGCTGTGCACTCGCCCGAACATTGCTCAGGCGATGAGTGTGGTAAGCAGATTCCAGGCCAACCCAGGGTAAGAGCATTGGACTACTGTGAAGAACATACTCAAATACCTTCGAAGAACAAAAGAGTTTTGTCTGGTATTCGATGGTAGTTCACTACAAGTTCTAGGGTATACTAATGCCGATTTCCAGTCGGATCCAGATGATAGAAAGTCTACATCTGGGTATGTTTTCACGATAGGATCGTGTGCTGTTTGCTGGAAAAGCAGTAAACAGGGGTCCACTGCAAATTCCACAACCAAGGCCGAGTACATTGCCGCAAGTGAAGCTGTCAAGGAAGCCATGTGGATGAAGAAATTCGTACATGAATTGGGAGTGATTCCATCCAGAACATCACCCATCCCGTTGTTGTGTGACAACAATGGAGTGATCACCCAGGCTAAAGAACCTCGGGCCCACTCGAAGTCAAAGCACATCAAGAGGAAGTACCACGTACTACGGGAGATCGTTGGTAGAGGGGATGTCCTAATTCAGAAGGTATTATCAGCGGATAATGTGGCAGACCCATTGACTAAGCCACTGACATAAAAGGTGTTTGAGAAACACGTGGAAAGTATCACTCCGGCCTGTACTAGATTGGACCTAAGTGCAAGTGGGAGTTGTTAGATAGTTTTGTATGCCCTTAGCTTCAATCCGATTTGATGTACTTATGTTATTTAGTGTAAATAAATAAAGTGCATGTTTGATTCATGTTGTTTGGTATAATTCTGTGCAAGACCCTAAAACTAGACACTTATAGAGTCTCGTGTTAGTTTTAAGTGTTCACAGCCGTTGGATAAGTCTAGGGAGATTTATTCTGCCAAGGCTGATACTAGTGTGCCACCAAGTGTTGGGATGGCCTGTCTCGGCCACCAGGGTAAGACCCAAGGCACATGTAGTATGGGATTACTCGAATCCTTGGACCGGACCAGATTTCCAATATTGCCCTGGACCTTGAAGACAAATGGGCAAAACTGGAAAGTTACACCTGACCCCTAGACTCGATTATGACACTTCACTAGGTGTCGGATCGGGCTGTCTTTGATATGCCAATTAGTGAGATCCTTAAGGGGGATCAAAACCTGGGTATGTTGGGATAGTCTGAGAATTCATCTGAGTGGGTGATCATAGTGACAGGATCAGCCCCTTTGTCAGACAAAGGTAATGATCGGGAATGCACTCTCTCTGATGGAAACCAAATTACCGGCAGTTGATTTCAATTGTTGGAATTTTGTTTTGCAAAATTAATATATACATATATATTTGTACGGTTTCAAAATGTTTGCAAATGGTTTTAATTCCCGGGATCCATGTGAGTGGAGAGTGCGGCACTGTTCCTTGCAGCCGAGGGAGAGGTCCTCTCTTGTCGGGTAGTGCTTGATCATTAAGGACTGAGAGGTTAAGTGTAAGATCATTTAGGATAGTACCTGATGGGCTAATCTTGCACCTGCCCATAGTCCCTGGGTTTTTATAAGATGGTTTGGCCCAGGGACCACTTAATGTAAGTGTTGGGCCCATAGGGTCCATGTGATGGGCTCAGGGGTTCACTGAGCTTTTCAGTGAATTTGGCTGGGCCTTGTAATAAAGGTTGGGCCGAACCCATGTGGCTGGTGTGTAGATCAATGCTTGGGTCTCACGCCATACAAAGAAGCCCAACTGGGCAGCAGATTGGAAACTAGTTAAGCATTGAACACTTAATGGGCCAAAAGCCCATTTCGAGCTGGGTTGATATGATCCCCCATCTATGGGGTGGATCTGAGATTAATGTTAGCAAAAGGATTGGGCCTTTAACCTTATCCACTCTGGGAGACCAAATTCAAATCAGATTTGAATCTGGTAACCTCCTGATAAGATCAGGAGTAAGCTAACTTCATCTGCAGATAGGATTAAGATAATCCCCTATCCAAATACTGATTTGGATTGAGATAACTCCTAGTTAGGAGGTTTCTTAATCAAGAAGAAAATAGGAGATCCCTAAGAGAGAAAAAAAAATTGAACCAAGGGTTTAAGCAAAAAAGCATCCTGCGAATTGAGATAGGATCTCATACACACTCCAGAGAGAAGAGAAGCAATTCAGCCATCTTCGTCCCAGGAGTTCTCCTCCAGCCGCCGCCATTCCTTCTGGCAAGATTTGATCTTTGCAGGAGAAAGAAATCAAGAAATCAATTATTGACATTAGTCTTGCAGAAAAAACTGAAAGGGATTTGGTGCTCAGAGTTTCTAGAGGATTCTTGAGAAGGATCTAGTGTGTAGGACGCACTCTGCTGGTTCCGTTCCACATACAACTGTGTCATCTTCAGCAGGAGTGGATCTTGGTGTCCTCTTTGGGCATGAACACCAACTTTAAGAGATACTGCTTCTCTGGATCAGGTATAATTCCTCTCTTTCCTTTTGGTTCAGATCTAGTTCGATTATGGTTCAAGTAGGATCCTTAAATATTGTATTCTAATTTAGGGAATACGATTCCCAGTTGGACGAAGGTAGGAAAATTTTTGAAATTTGCCCACCCATTCCGCAATCTTTTTGGCGTCCATTAGATGGATCCTACCATTCTTTCAACTTCCTCTCCCTTACCCTGAAAGAGTTTTGAAAGATAACTTGGATGAGGAAGTTAAGGAGGTTTTGAACAATTTGGAGGCCGGTCAAGAAGGGTCCAAGCCAAGACAAGGTAATGTGCATTATATGATATTGCCGATTTCTAATAAGTGACCGTTACCCTCTGTTTTGCAGGCCCCTGTTCCATATTTAAACCCACCCTTGATGGATGGAAGGGGAACACACCGAAAGCTGAAACCATGAGAGTTAGAGGATTTGATTCATGATAGGAAAGTTTGTTTTTTCCTTTTTCTTTTTTGTTTTTACATTTCTAGTTTAGTTTTTCTGCCCTTTCTTTGCATTTAACCTCACATTGGGGACAATGTAAGTTTTAAGTGTGGGGGAGGGGATTTAGGATTTAGGTTAAAATTTAGGTTGTGTTTTAAAATTTGATTTAGGTCGTGTTTTCTGCATTTTCTAAAAAAAAAGAAAAAAAGAAAAAAAAATCAAAACCTCAACTCTTTTGAAATCAATTGAAACAATGTTCTAGGAAAATTTTTGTGAACCTAGTAATGAGGTACAATTAAGAAGTACACGACCTATCTGAAGTCATTTCCAGTTAACCTAGTCCTAAATTCAGGTTTAAGTAAATAGGGTAGATATTTTTGGTAGGATGGAGCATAAAATGCACCTACCAACCAAGTAATTCAATAGTAGGATGGAGCATAAAATGCACCTACTAGCCAGCAATTCAAACAGTAGGATGGAGCCTAAAATGCACTTACTGACCCAATAATCTTAAAAGTGAGATGGAGCATAAAATGCACTCACTTCCACCAAAGAGAAAAAAAGAGAGAGAAAAAAAAAGAAGAAAAAAAAGAGAAAAAAAAGAAAAAAGAGAGAGATGAGATAAAAATGTTTTCCCTAGTTTACTAACTGGTCTGTAGTAGCAAGAATTGGATTGACAGATGAATGAGTTGTGTGTAACTTAGTTGTGTTGATTCAATGGTTTGCAATAGTTAACCTAGAATATTTGTGGAGAAAGAATGAAGGAGAGTTGAGTTTAAAATTCAGTAGGCTAGTTAGTTTTTTCTTGCTTTATTTCTTGCTTGAGTTTTGTCTTGCCCGAGAACGGGCAAGAGTTTAAGTGTGAGGGATTTGATGATAGTAGAATTTATCATCTTTTTATCTCCAATTATTATGTCTTTTGTACCAAATTAGCATCTAATTGGACTCATATTTCTGTTCAGGGCATGAAAGAAGGCATCAGGAGCAAAGAAAGACAAATCGGATGATTTTTCATAGTTTCGACATCATTCAGTAATCTGAGCCTAAATCGCGTATCCGAACTCCGAATGGGCTGACTCAAGATCTACTGGAAAGATAAGCGAAAAAGCCACAACTTTTATGTTTTGGGCTTTTGCAGATTCGATCTGCACCGAAGTCAAATCCGGGCCCGAAGTCGTGGCAAATTCATAGGAAGGCCCAATCCGCAGCTGAAGCCCAACTTGCAGAAAAGCCTGGCTGAAGCCCAATTCGCAGAGAAGGTCTAATACGAATCCAAGAACAAGAAACTGAGAAGAGTCCTTCCAGATCTAAATTCTTGATGTAATCTTAGAGAGATAAGAGGATTGAGTTCATTAGATAAAAAGATAAGATTAGAATTAGGATAGGACTTTCTATTCTTGTAAAGATCAACTTCAAGAGGAAGTAGGAGACCACCCCCTCCCCTTTAAGCTATATAAAGGAGGGGGCGGACCAGCTTTAGGCATCACTCAATCACTCACTTCCTGATTTGAATCAAGAAGAAAAGAAGCAATCAGCCAAGAATTTCCAAGAATTCAAGAAATGTGGAGGAGGAGATCAAGAATTCAAGAATCCCCAAGAACAAGGTGGTGGCAAGAAGAGGAAATCTCAGCACCATGGGCGAATTCAAGAGTTCTTTCTTTCCCTTTGCTTTAATTTTTCCATCATGAACTGATTTGTTTCTTGCTAGGACTGTGGAAAGCCTAACCATGGTAATGAATATATTTTTATCTCTGATTTTTCCAAGATTGTGATTGATTCGGTGTATATGAATGAATCGGGAGAGGAATTTATATACTCGACCATATAATTCATGGTGTGAATTGAATGGTATATAGGGATATATACACATGATTCATCTGAATATTTGAGTTTTTCTTGCACTTAATGCATTTCTATTATTGAGAACTCTAGTCGAGGGATCGAGGAGTTACTTGATAGAAATAGGTTTAATATATCTTGGGAAATAATATTAAATAAAATTGGGAAAAACTTCAGCTTATGCGAATAACAGTTAATCTTGGTTAATCGAACCTATCAATATTCATTACATTGGTTAGGTGGACCAAAGATCCTAGCGATTTCATCATTTGCATATTCGATTAGTGATCACCCTTGCTTTTATTTTCTTTGCTCTAGTTTTATTATCAGTAGTTCTTGCTCAATTCCAAATTTCGATTGTCCAAATAATTAGGGAAAACTGTGATTCTAATACTTATTTTGTTAAATCCCTATGGGAACGATATTATTATACTACTTGATAACTAGTACACTTGCTAGGGTTATATATTTATAGCTATCAATCAACTTAAACCTTTTGTTAGTATAGATATCTCAGAGCCTTGTCAAAGTTATTGGTGGTAAGACCTTAAACCAATTACTCTCAAGACAAACCGGAGACACCTGTACACACAAAAATGTCCAGTCTCTACAAGAGTTTCAAGTTTTGCTTAGCACTGTTATGGCCATGTGCTTCTTTCCTGGTTTCATGAACAATCCCGAAAGCAAACCCAAACTATCATGAGAAGCAGCACTGCTTCTATGTTCACATAGGTGAAGTTCCACTATGTATTCCGTTATTTGACACATTTCAGAACTTCATTAAGAGTTTAACTCAATCTCTCATCATAACGGACAACACTGCTTATGTTGTGATGGGAAATTTCTCAATGTCAGTGCTAACAGTCACATTGTTGTAACTTGTTGTTACCCATTAAACCCAATACTGATGGTTTTTTAGTTTAGGTTGGGTTACCATTACAGGTGACTAAGTAAAGGGTTTTAATCCCATCTCTTTGGTTTTCATTCTTACCAATTCTTTGGCCAAGCCCTTGGTAAGAGGATTAACCAAGTTTTTACTTGACTTCACATAGGTTATAGTGATGACTCCATCTTGAATTAGTTGCCTAACAAATTTCTATCTCAGACTTATATGTCTGGACTTACCATTGTAGGTACCACTGTAGGCTCTTGACAGAGTTGCCTCAATATTACAGTAAATGGAAATTGGAGGCATAGGACTAGGCCAAAGTTTTATATCCAATAATAAATTCCTAATTCATTCAGCCTCTTTTCTATCAGCCATTAAGGCTATGAATTCGGATTCCATGGTTGAGTGAAATATACAAGTTTGTCTCTTGGATGCCTAAGAGATCACACCCCCACCAAGGACGAAAATCTATCCAGAGGTGGACTTGTTATCTCCAATACCGGTAATCCAACTTGCATCAATGTACCCTTCTAGTACAGCTGGATAATCATAGTAAAACAAGCCAAGTTCCAACGTTCTCTTGAGATACCCAAGAACTCTCCCATTTTCCTTCCAGTGCTCTACACCGGGATTACTTGTAAAACGACTGAGTTTACATACTACAAATGCAATATCAGGTTTGGTACAAAGCATAGAATACATCAAGTTTCTTACTGCACTAGCATACTCAAGTTGTGCAATTGCTCTACTAGTATTTTCTACTAGCTTTATAATAGAATCATATGGCGTGCTATATTCTTTAACCCTAAATGCTTAAATTTCTTAAGTACTTTCTCAATATAATGTGATTGGCTTAATGCATAGCCCCTACTATGCTTTTTAACTTTTATTCCTAAGATGGTATCTGCTTCTCCTAAATCTTTCATATTGAAGACAGAGGATAAGTAGTTTTTAGTTTCATTTATGCCAACCATATTCGTACCCACAATAAGCATATCATCAACATAAAGACATACAATTACTCCATAATTTTTAGTGAATTTTGAGTAGATGCATCTATCAGCACTATTATGTTTAAAACCAAAAGCTAGGATGCAAGAATCAAATTTCTCATGCCACTGTTTAGGTGCTTGTTTTAATCCATATAGTGATTTAACCAGTTTACAAACTTTCTTCTCATTTCTAGGAAGAACAAATCCTTCTGGTTGTTCCACATAAACCTCTTCATTTAAATCACCATTTAAGAAAGCAGTTTTAACATCCATTTGGTGAACAAATAAGTGATAAATGGATGCTAATGCTAAGAGTGTTCTAATAGAAGTTGTTCTAGCCACTGGTGCATAGGTGTCAAAGTAATCAATCCCTTCCTTTTGACTAAATCCTTTGGCTACCAATCTAGCCTTAAAAGTTTGTACAGTTCCATCAGTGTTGTATTTTCTTCTAAACTCCCATTTACATTTTATTGGTTTTGATCCTGGAGGCAGGTCTAGTAATACCCATGTGTTATTTGACATTATTAAATCCATTTCATCATTTATAGCTTCCTTCCAAAAGGCAACATCTCTAAAGGTCATGGCCTCACTATAGGTTTTTGGATCATTTTCAATGTTTAGGACAATAGGTATCTTATTTAAAATCTTCTCTCTATTAGCCTCAACCAAAAATACAATTGACTGAGTAGAGATGAAATTTGAACCTAAGTGTTTCTCTGTTCTGTCTTTGACTTCTTCTATGTCCTATTGTAGGTGTTACAGTTGTGTCATTTCTTCTTTTAGTCTCATTATTATCAACAGGTATTGAGATCTGAGTTTCTCTTTCAGGTTCTATCATTTTCTGTGGATTTATTTTTTGTAGATTCAGAACATAGTTTATTTTCAAAGAATTCAACATCTCTAATTTCAATTATTATGTTGGATTCTAAGTCTAGAAGCCTATAGGCCTTGCTATGTTCTGCATATCCAACAAACATACTTCTCTTAGCTCTGAGTCCTAACTTGGTTCTTTTAGGATCTGAAACTCTATAATATGCTAAGCACCCCTACACTTTTAGATTTGCTAAATTAGGCTTATTACCTATCCATAATTCATATGGGCATTTGTTATTAACTCTAGAAACAATTTTGTTATGTAAATGACAGGCTGTTAGGAGTGTTTGCCCCCACAGGTTTAAGGGTGCATTAGCTTTTAAAAACATGCAGTTTATCATTTCTGTAAGTGTTCTATTTTTCATTTCGGTCAGGCCATTCTATTGAGAAGTATAGGGAACAGAACACTGATGTATTATTCCAAATTCTTCATAGAAAGAATTAAACTCATTTTTAAAGTATTCAGCACCACTATCACTTATAAGGATTTTAATTTTCTTTTATAGTTGATTTTCAACTTCAGTCTTATATAGTTTAAACACGTCAAATGCTTCATCCTTAGTTCTCATAAGGTAGACATAGGTGTACCTAGAAAAGTCATCTATAAATGTTATGAAGTATCTCTTACCCCCTCTAGTTAATACACCATTGAGTTCACAGATGTCAGAATGAATTAGTTTTAGAAGTTGAGAATTTATCTCAACACTAGGGAAATGTTTCTTAGCCATTTTAGATTTTACACATATCTCACACTTTTCAGTTGATTCATTATTATAAGCAATTATACCAAGTTTGCTCATGTTCTTTATGGATTTAAAATTCAAGTGTGCTAATCTACCATGCCATAAAGAGAAAGAATCAACAATATAAGCATAAACTTTTCCTTCATTAATACTTAATTTGAACATACCATTACAACCATATCCCTTTCCAACAAACATCCCATTCTTGGATAGGATTAGTTTGTCGGATTCAAAGACAACTTTGAATCCCCTCTTACAGACAAGATTTACTGAGACCAAGTTCTTTCTAATGTCAGAAACATAGAGAACATTCAGGAGAGTCAGTGTCTTTCCGGAGGTGGTGAAGTTCAACTCTACGCTGCCTCTTCCAGCAACTTTGGCACATGTTTGGTTTCCCATTTGTACCTCCTGGCCATCAGTCACTTCTTTCTATGTCTTGAACAAGGACTTGTCCTTGCAAACATGGATTGTGGCGCCTGAATCAAACCACCATCCAGAAGACAATTATGCCAGGTTGACTTTAGTAATCATGGCCACTAGATTATCTTCTACCATGTTTGCAGATTTGGTTCTGCCTTTCCGGTGTCGACAGACTCGGGCGTAATGCGCCTTCTTTCCACAAACATAGAAAGGTCCTTTCTTATTGTTGTTCTTCTTGAAGTTCCCATCCATCTTCTTTACTTGTAATGCAGGGTTAGTCTTCTTCGATCCGTTTTCCACAAAGTTGACCTTAGAGTTCAGCATACCGGCCAGGGTCTTATCCCTACTGTCTCTAATCCGAGACTCTTCTTCAATACGAAGGTGTTGCTAAATTTGCTCCAAGGTAAGTTCTTCAGCCTTGTGCAGAAGCTTCTTCCGGTAATCCTTCCAAGAGGGTGGAAGTTTGGCAATGATTGCTCCTACTTGGGAAAGATTAAGGAAGGATGATGTTAAGGGATCGAATTTTGTTGACTATCACCTGTAATTCTTGAACTTGCTCCAGTATGGGTTTATGGTCGTTCATGGTGAATTCAAAGTATTTTGCAATAAGATACTTATTTGTACCTGTTTCTTGCACCTTGTATTTGAATTCCAGGGCCTTCCAGATTTCTTTTGGAGATGTAAGTTCCTTGTAGAAGTTGTAAAGCCAGTCTGATAAGGCATTCAGTATGTGTCCTCGGCACAGAAGTGAGTCCTCTTCTCATTTTTCTCTTTCCTTCTTTACTTTTTCTGAGTCTTTGTCAGTGGGTTCAGGAAGTGATTGTAGATTCGGGTCCAACAGATAGTATAATTTTAGGGTGGTCAGAAAGAAGATCATCTTGTCTTGCCATCGGCTGAAATTTTCTCCATTGAACTGGTATAGTCGAACAAGATCTTGGTTCATCATCTTGATCAAAGTCATGCTTGCTTCCGCCTCCATTGTAGAATAACGTTCTAAAATTGTTGGAAAATGGGGTCACTATAACTTTGGAGGAGAAGCTCTGAGGCGCGTCTGCAGACATTGTCTTTAGAACGTTATTTGCCCCCACTCAGTTTCACAGAGTTTGCTGTTGGGTTACAAGCAAATCCGTTCCCAAGATACAACAAAGCCTTGGGCGAGAATCTACAACTAGCAAAGTTGAAGAATCCCCGAAGAAACCTTCTGTGCGACTGTAGCAAACCGGACTGAGAGACAGAGAGAGAGTGAATTTCGAAAATGTGTGTTTTTGAAGTCTGATTCATGCTCCTTAAATAGTTTATGAAGAGGTATGAAGAAAAGGTAGGTGTTGGTTTAGAGAAGGCACCTTGAACAGTCACAAATTCAAACATTGTGACTTTTTAAAAAGTAGTTAACAGTTAATGACTATTAACTTTGAATTGTGCCTCTTGATCACACCCGATCGAATCGTGACCATTGATCTCATCAACGGTGATCAACGGTCAACATCGCACCAAAACCAAAGACCCTTCGTACGCCTCTAAAGCGCCTCATTGCGCCACACACACACGTGCGCGCACGTTGCTCGGTATCAAACCCCCATACTCTCTACTAATTCTAAGGATTGTAAATCAGCTCCTATTAAAATACTGAAAACAAAGCTTATAATTTTCCAATGTGGGACAAGTTCAAAAATGGGTTTTGCAAGAGAAAAGCTAATTTTTCAATCAAGTGTGTAGGTGCAATTTCTCATGTAATTGACCAATCAAACCCATTGGATTTAGTCTCTTATGAGATTAAAATCCAACATCCGATAGGTATCAAAACTCAGGAATAACTTCAGAAATTGAAACAAAGGATCGATGCTTCATGTGGAGATCGAACTCGATGAGAACAAGAGGGAAGCTCATCGCTGGAACTCCGCTTCCTCTGACGCCCCTGTTCTATTTCCGCTACGCCGGCTATGGTAGAGAGGACTCATTGCTGCCGTTGGCTACATTCAAAGACCCCAGTGCAATGACTAACGATGAAAGGGAGAAAGAGGAGGTTGGTGAAAGGGGTTTTGCCGCCGCCTGTCAACGCCATCTCACCGGAGATCAAAGATGAAACCAGAGATTCTAATGTAATCACCATAGACACGTGGTAGTCAGTCAGTCTCTGAAGGTACAAAGATGGCGGCTGGAATGAGAGAGGAGGTGGAGAAGAGAAGAAAGAGAGGAGAGGGAGAGAGAGAAAGAGGGACTTCTTGAGAAACCCTAGGTCAGGGTCCTGATTTTGTTGTCTCCTCCCCTTTTATAGGGAGAAAGTTAGAGTTATCAAGAAAGAAGTTCTTTCCTATTAGGAAAGGGAATCCCTTCTATTAGGGAAGGAGATATTTCCTATAGTTTGACTATTAAGGGGTCATTAGAGGATCCTATCCCTTCCAGATTCTCTCAATATGTGACCTTGTTATATTGACGTAGCATGGGTGACGTTATCATTTGGCGGGCGTATTTTATTGAAACCGCATGCGTAACTTAAAGACGTACATGTAATCGGTATCTATTCCCGTTCTACTGTGATTCCACAGTTTTGTAATAGTGTCAGGTTCATCGCAGCTTTACGCATGTCCGGCTTTATCATAAATCTGTGTGTCCGGGTTTCATTGCAAACCCGTGCGTGTCTTAGATTTACAGCAGATTCGAGCTAGACGAAGTTCATCGTGACCTGTCCTGGGTATGAGTTCATCACTATCATGGATCTATGATGAACACATCGTAATCGTACGATAGGTCTTAGATTCATCGCAGGCATCCATGTAGTGTTGGTTTGACACCTTCGGTACTCTGATGGTCTTAGTGGCCACCATGTACCTACAACCTAGATTATTAACCCAAGCACAAAGAAAGAAACTATTACTTAGTTCATACGTCTTAGGATTTAGGGTTCATAACCTTTCTTGCTTTCTAAAAACCAAGAAAAGTTACTGAACCCAAATGTGGACAAATTGGAAAAAAAATTGTCACCTTGGCCATTAGTGTCAAGGTATGCATCATATGGATTATCAACCCAAATGAGTGTAGTGAAATTGTCACTTGTCCCCTATATCTTGTGGTTAAGGCTGAGAATCTCTCTCATTTGCAGGAAACTTTGAAAATTTGCAAAATCTATACGGGGATAAATTTTCGTAATTTTTTCTCATTCTGGCCACTAGTGCCCTACAATACATCTCTATTGCTAGTAACACTAGCAGAAAGAAAGAAACTATCACTTGCCCCTACATCTTAGTATTTAGGATTCAAAACCTTTCTCAGTTTCTAAAACCAAAAAATGTTAGTCATCCAAAATTTGGCCAATTAAGAAAAGAATTGTCCCCTCAGCCATTAGTGTCAATGTATGCACCATATGGCTTATTACCCAAACGAGTAGAGACAAATTTTCACTTTCCCCTAGATCTTGTGGTTAGTGCTGAGAACCTTCCTCAGTTTTTGAAAACCAAGTAAATTTAAGCAATAAATATGAGGCAAAATTAGACTATTTTTTCATCAATCTCGGCACCAGTGTCCATGTTTGCATCATCCAAATTACTAACCAAAGGACAAAGAAAGAAACTGACTTGTCTCCTACGTCTTAGGATTTAGGGTTCATAACCTTTCTTGCTTTCTAAAAACCAACAAAAGTTATTGAACAAAATGTGGCCAAATTGGAAAAAAAAATTGTCAACTTTTCCATTAGTGTCAAAGTATGCATCATATGGATTATTAACAGAAAGGAGTAGGGATAAATTATCACAAGTCCCCTATATCTTGTGGTTAGGGTCGGATACCTTTCTCAATTTATAAAAGCAAAGAAAATTTATGAAACCCATATGAGGCCAAATTAGACTAATTTTTCATCAATCTAGGCACCGGTGTCCATGTTTAAATTACCTGGGTCTGTAACCCAATCACAAAAGAAAGAAACTATGACATAGCCCCAACATCATAGGATTTAGGATGCAAAAACCTTCACGGTTTTTGAAAACCATGAAAAGTTTCTGAAACCAAATGTGGCGAAATTAGAGAAAAATTGTCACCTTGGCCGTTAGTGTCAAATTATGCATCATATGGATTATTAGCCCAAATGAGTAGAGAGAAACTGTCACTTTTCCCCTATATCTTATGGTTTGGGCTAACAACCTTTTTCATTTCTGAAACCAAGAAAATTTACAGAACGCACATGAGGCAAAATTAGACTAATTTCTTATCAATCTGGCCCCTCATGTCCGAGTTTACAACACCTGGATTAGTAACCCATGCACAAAGAAAGAACCTATCACCTGGCACCTACAAATTAGGATTTAGGCTTCAAAACCTTTCTCAGTTTCTGAAAATGAAGAAAAGTCACAAAACCCAAATGATGCCAAATTGAGAAAAAAAATGTCACATTGGCCATTAGTGTTTAAATATGCATCATATGAATTGGTAGCCCAAATGAGTGGAGAGAAATTATTACTTGAACCCTAAATCTTATCGTTAGGCCTGAGAACCTTTCTCGATTTTTGAAAACCCTTAAAATTTACGGGACCCTTATGTGGCGAAATGGGAGTAATTTTTATCATTTAGACCACCAGTGTCCAACTGTACATATCTTGGGCTAGTAATCCAAGCAAAAAGAAAGAACCCGTCACTTGGCCCCTACGTCTTAGGATTTAGGGTACACAACCTTTATCAGTTTCTAAAACCAAGAAAAGTTAGTGAACCCAAATGTGGCCAAATTAGAAAAAGATTGTCCCCTTATTCATTAGTGTCAATGTATGCATCATATGGCTTATTAACCCAAATGAGTAGAGAGAAATTTTCAATGTTCACCTAAATGTGGTTAGGGTTGAGAAACTTTCTCGGTCTTTGAAAACCAAGAAAATTGACGAAACCAATATGAGGCAAAATTAGACTAATTTTGCATCAATCTAGACACCGGTGACCACTTTTATATGATCCATATTAGTAACCAAAGGATAAAGAAAGAAACTATGACTTGGCTCCTACGTCTTAGGATATAGGGTTCAAAACCTTTCTTGGTTTCAAAAAACCAAGAAAAGTTACTGAACCCAAATGTCGCCATATTGGAAAAAAAATTGTAACCTTGGCCATTATTGTCAAGGTATGCATCATATGAATGATTAACCAAAATGAGTAGGGTGAAATTATCACTAGTCCCCTAGATCTTGTGGTTAGGGTCGAGAACCTTTCTCTGTTTCTGAAAATGAAGAAAATTTTCGGAACCCATATCAGGTCAAATTAGTCCAATTTTTCAGTAATTTGGGCACTGGTGTCCAAGTTGAAATCACCTGGGTCTGTAATCTGATCACAAAGAAAGAAACTATGACTTAGCCCCAACATTATAGGATTTAGGGTTTAGAACCCTTCTCGGTTTCTGAAAACCAAGAAAAGTTTCTGAAACCAAATGTGGTGAAATTAAAAAAAAATTGCCATCTTGGCTAGTAGTGTCAAATTATGCATCATATGGATTATTAGCTCAAATGAGTAGAGAGAAATCATCACTTGTCCCCTATATCTTATGGTTGTGGCTGACAACCTTTTTCGTTTCTGAAACCAAGAAAATCTACGGAACCCATATGAGGCGAAATTAGACTAATTTCTCATTAATCTATCCCCTAGTGTCAAATTTTACAACACTAGGATTAGTAACCCTTGCACAAAGAAAGAAACTATCACCTGGCACCTACATATTAGGATTTAGGGTTCAGAACCAATCTTGGTTTCTAAAAACAAAGAAAAGTCATGGAATGCAAATGTTTCCAAATTAGAAAAAAATGCCACATTGGCCATCAGTTGTTATGTATGCATGATATGAATTAGTAGCCCAAATGAGTAGAGATAAATTATCACTCGAACCCTCAATCTTATCATTAGGGCTAAGAACCTTTCTCGATTTCTTTAAACCTTTAATATTTACGGAACCCTTATGTGGCCAAATTTGAGTGTTTTCTTATCATTCTGACCACTGCTGTGCAACTGTACATCTCTTGGGCAAGTAACCCAAGCAGAAAGAAAGAAACTGTCACTTGGCCCCTACGTCTTTGGATTTAGGGTTTAGAACCTTTCTCAACTTCTATAACCAAGAAAAGTTAGTTAACCAACATGCAGCCAAATTAGAAAAAAAAATTGTCCCCTTAGCAACTAGTGTCAATGCTTGTATCATATGGCTTATTAACCCAAATGAATAGAGGGAAATTTTCACTTTTCCCCTAGATCTTGTGATTAGGGCTGAGAAACTTTCTCGGTATCGAAAAACAAAGAAAATTTACAAAACCAATGTCATGCAAAATTAGACTAACATTTCATTATTTTAGCCACCAGTGTCTATGTTTACATGACCCAGATTAGTAACCCAAGCCCAAATAAAAGAAACCAAGAAAACCCAGATTAGTGCCTTGGCTCCTACGTCTTGGAATTTAGGGTTCAGAACCTTTCTTGGTTTCATAAAACCAAGAAAAAAGTTACTAAACCAAAATGTGGACAAATTGAAAAGAAATGACACCTTGGCCAATTGTGTCAAGGTATGCATCATATGGATTATCAACCCAAATGAGTAGAGTGAAATTGCCACTTGTCCCCTAGATCTTGTGGTTAAGGCTGAGAACCTTTCTCGGTTGCAGGAAACCTTGAAAATTTGTGGAAACTATATGAGCCAAATTTTAGTAATTTTTTCTCATCCTGGCCACTAGTGTCCTACTATACATACATCTCTTAGGCTAGTAACACTAGCAGAAAGAAAGAAACTGTCAATTGGCCCCTACATCTTAACATTTAGGGTTCATAACCTTTCTCAGTTTCTAAAACCAAGAAAAGTTAGTGATCCAAAATTTGGCCAATTTAGAAAAGAATAGTCCCATCAACACATAGTGTCAATGTATGCACCATATGGCTTATTAACCCAAATGAGTAGAGAGAAATTTTCATTTTCCCCTAGATCTTGTGGTTAGGGCTGAGAACCATTCTCGGTTTTTGAAAACCATGTAAATTTACGAAAACAATATGAGGCAAAATTAGACAAATTTTTCATCAATCTGGCCACCATTGTCCATGTTTGCATGATCCGGATTACGAACCAAAGGACAAAGAAAGAAACTGTGACTTGGCTCCTACGTCTTAGGGTTTAAGGTTCAGAAACTTTCTTGCTTTCTAAAAACCAAGAAAAGTCATTGAACCCAAGTGTGGCCAAAATGGAAAAAAAATTGTCAACTTGGCCATTAGTGTCAAGGTATGCATCATATGGATTATTAACCAAAATTAGTAGGGAGAAATTATCACTAGTCCCCTAGATCTTGTGGTTAGGGCCAAGAAGCTTTCTCGGTTTCTAAAAACAAAGAAAATTTATGAAACCCATATGAGGCCAAATTAGACTAATGTTTCATCAATCTGGGGACAGGTGTCCATGTTTAAATCACCTGGGCCTGTAACCCAATCACAAAGAAAGAAACTATGACTTAGCCCCAACATCATAGGATTTAGAATTCAAAACCTTTCTCGGTTTCAAAATACTAAGAAAAGTTTCTATAACCAAATGTGACGAAATTATAGAAAAATTGTCACCTTGGCAATTAGTGTCAAATTATGCATCATATGAATTATTTGCCCAAATGAGTAGAGAGAAATTGTCACTTGTCCCCTATATCTTATGGTTAGGGCTGACAACCTTTTTCATTTCTGAAACCAAGAAAATCTATGAAACCCATATGAGGCAAAATTAGACTAATTTTTCATTAATCTAGCCCCTAGTGTCCATATTTACAACACTAGGATTAGTAACCCTTGCACAAAGAAAGAAACTATCACCTGGTACCTACAAATTAGGATTTAGGGTTCAGAACCGTTCTCGGTTTTTGAAAACAATGATAAGTCACGGAACCCAATTGTTGCCAAATTAGAAAAAAAATGCCACATTGGCCATTAGTGTTTAAGTATGCATTATATGAATTAGTAGCCCAAATTAGTAGAGAGAAATTATCACTCAAACTCAAAATCTTATTGTTAGGGCTGAGAACCTTTCTTGATTTCTAGAAACCTTGAATACTTACGGAAACCTTATGTGGCCAAATTTAAGTGTTTTTTTATCATTCTAACCACCAGTGTCCGACTATACATCTCTTGGGATAGTAACCCAAATAGATAGAAAGTAACTGTCACTTGGACCCTACGTCTTAGGATTTATGATTTAGAACCTTTCTCAGTTTCTAAACCAAGAAAAGTTAGTCAACCAAAATGTGGCCAAATTAGAAAAAAAATTGTCCCCTTAGCCATTAATGTCAATGTATGCATCATATGGCCTAATAACCCAAACGAGTAGAGAGAAATTTTCACTTTTCCCCTAGATCTTGTGATTAGTGCTGAGAACCTTTCTCAATTTTTGAAAAACAAGAAAATTTACAGAACCAATATGAGGCAAAATTAGACTAATTTTTAATCAATTTAGCCACTAGTGTCTATGTTTACATGATCTAGGTTAGTAACCCAAGCACAAAGAAAGAAACTATGACTTGGTTCCTGCGTCTTAGTATTCAGGGTTCAGAACCTTTGTTGATTTCATAAAACCAAGAAAAAAGTTACTGAACCAATATGTAGCCAAATTGAAAAAAAAATGACACCTTGGCCATTAGTGTCAAGGTATGCATCATATTGATTATAAACCCAAATGAATAGAGTGAAATTGTCACTTGTCCCCTAGATCTTGTGGCTAAGGCTAAGAACCTTTCTTGGTTGCAGGAAACCTTGAAAATTTATGGAATCTATATGGGCCAAATTTTAGTAATTTTTTCTCATCCTGGCTATCAGTGTCCTACTGTACATCTCTAACACTAGTAACACTTATAGAAAGAAAGAAAATGCCACTCAGCCCTTACATCTTATTATTTAGGGTTCATAACCTTTCTCAGTTTCTAAAATGAAAAAAAGTTAGTGATCCAAAATTGGGCCAATTTAGAAAAGAATTGTCCCTTCAGCCATTAGTGTCAATGTATGCCTTATTAACCCAAATGAGTATAGAGAAATTTTCACTTTCCCCTAGATGTTGTGGTTAGGGCCAAGAACCTTTCTCAGTTTTTGAAAACCAAGTAAATTTATGGAATCGATATAAGGCAAGATTAGACTAATCTTTCGTCAATCTCTCCACCAATGTCCACTTTTGCATGATCCGGATTACTAACCAAAGGACAAAGAAAGAAACTGTGACTTGGCTTCTATATCTTAGGATTTAGGGTTCAGAACCTTTCTTGCTTCATAAAAACTAAGAAAAGTTATTGAACCCAAATGTGGCCAAATTGGAAACAAATTTGTCACCTTGGCCATTAGTGTCAAGGTATGCGTCATATGGATTATTAACCGAAATGAGTGGGGAGAAATTATCAATTGTCGCTTAGATCTTGTGGTTAGGGCCGAGAAACTTTCTCGGTTTTTGAAAACAAAGAAAATTTATGTAACCAATATGAGGCCAAATTAGACGAATTTTTCGTCAATCTGGGCACCAGTGTCCATGTTTAAATCACCCAGGTCTGCAACCCAATCAAAAAGAAAGAAACTTTGACTTAGCCCCAGCATCATAGAATTTATAATTCAAAACCCTTCTTGGTTCCTGAAAATGAAGAGAAGTTTCTGAAGCCAAATGTGAAGAAATTAGAAAAATTTTCACCATGGTCATTAGTGCAAATAACCTTTTTCGTTTCTGAAACCAAGAAAATTTACAGAACCCACTTGAGGTGAAATCAAACTAATTTCTCATCAACCTGGCCCCTCGTGTCCATGTTCACAATACTTGGATTAGAAACCCATGCAAAAAGACAGAAACTATCACCTGGCACCTACATATTAGGATTTAGGGTTCAGAACCTTTCTCAGTTTTTGAAAATGAAGAAAAGTCACAGAACCCAAAAGTTGCCAAATTGAGAAAACAAATGTCACATTGGCCATTAGTGTTTAAGTATGCATCATATGAATTCGTAGACCAAATGAGTGGAGAGAAAATATCACTTGAACCCTAAATCTTATCATTAGGGCTGAGAACCTTTTTCGATTTCTGAAAACCTTTAAAATTTACGAAAAGCATATGTGGCCAAATGGTAGTAATTTTTATCATTCTGAGCACCAGTGTCCAACTGTACATCTTTTGGGCTAGTATCGCAAGCAGAAAGAAAGAACCTGTCACTTGGCTCGTATGTCTTAGGATTTAGGGTACAAAACCTTTTTCAGTTTCTAAAACCAAGAAAAGTTAGTTAACCAAAATGTGGCCAAGTTAGTAAAAAATTGTCCCTTTAGCCATTAGTGTCAATGTATGCATCATAAGGATTATTAACCCAAAATGAGTGGAGAGATATTATTACTATTCACCAAGATTTTGTGGTTAGGACTGAGAAACTTTCTCGGTTTCTGAAAACCAAGAAAATTGGTGGAACCAATATGAGGTGAAATTAAACTAATTTTTCATCAATCTAGACACCAGTGTCCACTTTTACATGATCCAGATTAGTAACCCAATGACAAAGAAACAAACTATGACTTGGCTCTAACATCATAGGTTTTAGTGCTTAGAACCTTTCTTGCTTTCTAAAAACCAAGAAAGGTTTTTGAACCCAAATGTGGCCAAATTGGAAAAGAAAATTGTCACATTGGCCATTAGTGTCGAGGTATGCATCATATGGATTATTAATAGAAATGAGGCCATTAGTCCCCTAGATCATGTGGTTAGGGCCAAGAACCATTCTCAGTTTTTGAAAACGATGAAAATTTGTGGAAACCATATGAGGCCAAATTAGTCAAAATTTTCATCAATTTGGGCACCGGTGTCCATGTTTAAATCACCTTGGTCTGTAACTCAATCACAAAGAAAGAAACTATGACTTAGACTCAACATCTTGGGATTTAGGGTTCAAAACCCTTCTCGGTTTCTGAAAACCTAGAAGAGTTTCTGAAACCAAATGTGGAGAAATTAGAAAAAAAAATTGCCATCTTGGCCATTAGTGTCAAATTTTGCATCATATGGATTATTAGCCCAAATGAGTAGAGAGAAATTGTCACTCATCCCCCATATCTTATGCTTAGGGCAGACAACCTTTTTCGTTTCTGAAACCAAGAAAATCTATGGAACCCATATAAGGCAAAAATAGACTAATTTCTCATTAACATGGCCCCTAGTGTCCAAGTTTATAACACCAGGATTAGTAACCCTTGCACAAAGAAAGAAATTATCACCTACCACCTACATATTAGGATTTAGGGTTCAGAACCGTTCTCGGTTTCTAAAAACAAACAAAAGTCACAGAACCCAAATGTTGCCAAATTAGAAAAAAAATATCACATTGGCCATTAGTGTTTAAGTTTGCATGATATGAACTAGTAGCCAAAATGAGTAGAGAGAAATTATCACTTGAACCCTAAATCTTATCATTAGGGCTTAGAACCTTTCTCGATTTCTGAAAACCCTTAAAATTATAGTACCTTTATGTGGCCAAATGGTAGAAATTTTTATCATTTTGACCACCAGTGTCCAACTGTACATCTCTTGGGCTAGTGACACAAGCAAAAAGAAAGAACTTGTAACTTGAACCCTACATCTTAGGATTTAGGGTACAGAACCTTTCTCAGTTTCTAAAACCAAGAAACGTTAGTGAACCAAAATGTGGCAAAATTAGTAGAAAATTGTCCCCTTAGCCATTAGTGTCAATGTATGCATCATATGGCTTATTAACCCAAATTAGTAGAGAGAAATTTTCACTATTCACCTAGATTTTGTGGTTTGGATTGAGAAACTTTCTCGGTTTCTCAAAATCAAGAAAATTGATGGAACCAATATGAGGCGAAGTTAGATGAATTTTTCATCAATCTAGACACCAGTGTCCACTTTTACATGATCCAGATTAGTAACCCAACGACAAAGAAAGAAACTATGACTTGGCTCTAACATCATAGGTTTTAGCGTTTAGAACCTTTCTTGCTTTCTAAAAACCAAGAAAAGTTTTTGAACCGAAATGTGACCAAATTGAAAAAACAAAATTGTCAGCTTGGCCATTAGTGTCATGGTATGCATCATATGGATTATTAAGCGAAATGAGTAGGGAGAAACTATCTCTAATCCCCAAGATCTTATGGTTAAGGCCAAGAACCTTTCTCAGTTTCTAAAAATTAAGAAAATTTACGGAACCCATATGATGCCAAATTAGTCAAATTTTTCATCAATTTGGGCACTGGTGTCCAAGTTTAAATCACCTGCGTCTATAATCCAATCACAAAGAAAAAAATTATGACTTAGCCCCAACATCATGGGATTTACGGTTCAGAACCCTTCTCGGTTTATGAAAACCAAGAAAAGTTTCTAAAACCAATGTGGCAAAATTAGAAAAAAAATTGCCATCTTAGCCATTAGCGTCAAATTATGCCTCTTATGGATTATTAGCCCAAATAAGTAGAGAGAAATTGTCACTTGTCCCCAATATCTTATGCTTAGGGCTGACAAGCTTTTTCGTTTCTAAAACCAAGAAAATCTATGGAACCCCTATGAGGCAAAATTAGACTAATTTCTCATTAATCTGGCCCCTAGTGTCCAAGTTTACAACACCAGGATTAGTAACCCTTGCACAAAGAAAGAAACTATCACCTAGCACCTACATATTAGGATTTTGGGTTCAGAACCGTTCTCAGTTTCTGATAACAAGGAAAGTCATGGAACCCAACTATTGCCAAATTAGAAAAAAAAATGCCATATTGGCCATTAGTGTTTAAGTATGCATGATATTAATTAGTAGTCCAAATGAGTAGAGAGAAATTATCACTCGAACCCTAAATCTTATCATTAGGATTGAGAACCTTTATCGATTTCTAGAAACTTTGAATACTTACCGAACCCTTATGTAGCAAAATTTGTGTGTTTTTTTATCATTATGACCACTAGTGTCCAACTGTACATATCTTGGGCTAGTAACCCAAGCAAAAAGAAAGTAACAGTCACTTGGCCCCTACGTCTTAGGATTTAGGGGTGAGAACCTTTCTCGCTATCTGAAAACCAAGAAAATTTATGGAAACAATGTGTGGCAAAATTGCACTAATTTTTCTTCAATTTATCAACTAGTGTCCATGTTTACATGACCTAGATTAGTAACCCAAGCGCCTATAAAGAAACTGTAACTTGGCTCCTACGTCTTAGGATTTAGGGTTCAGAACATTTCGTGGTTTCATAAAACCAATAAAAAAGTTACTGAACCAATATGTGGCCAAGTTGAAAAAAAAATTGACACCTTGATCGTTAGTGTCAAGGTATGCATCATATGTATTATCAACCAAAATGACTAGAGTGAAATTATCACTTGTCCCCTAGATCTTGTGGTTAAGGCTGTGAACCTTTCTCGATTGCAGGAAACCTTGAAAATTTGTGGAATCTAACCAGTGTCCTACTGCACATCTCTTATGCTAGTAAAACTAGCAGAAGGAAAGAAACTGGCACTTGGCCTCTACATCTTAGTATTTGGAGTTCAAAACCTTTCTCCATTTGTAAAACCAAGAAAAGTTAGTGATCCAAAATTTGGCCAGTTTAGAAAAGAATTGTCCCCTTAGCCATTACTGCCAATGTTTGCAGCATATGGCTTATTAACCTAGATTAGTAGAGAGAAATTTTCACTTTCCCCTAGATCTTGTGGTTCGGGTTGAGAACCTTTCTCGGTTTTTAAAAACCAAGTAAATTAATCGAGATGAGGCAAAATTAGACTAATTTTTCATCAATCTTGCCACCAGTGTCCACATTTGCATGATCCAGATTGCTAACCAAAGGACAAGGAAAGAAACTTTAACTTGGCTCCTACGTCCTTGGATTTAGGGTTCAAAACCTTTCTTGCTGTCTAAAAACCAACAAAAGTTATTGAACCCAAATGTGGCCAAATTGGAAAAAAAATTGTCAACTTGGCTATTAGTGTCAAGGTATGCATCATATGGATTATTAACAAGAATGAGTAGGGAGAAATTATCAATAGCCCCTAGATCTTGTGGTTAGGGCCGAGAACATTTCTCGGTTTCTGAACAAAAAGAAAATTTACAAAACCCATATGAGGCCAAATTAGACTAATTTATCATCAATCTGGCCCCTCGTGTCCAAGTTTACAACACCTGGATTAGTAACCCATTCACAAAAAAAGAAATTATCACCTGGAACCTACATATTAGGATTTATGGTTTAGAATGTTTCTCGGTTAGTGAAAGCGAAGAAAAGTCACCGAACCAAAATGTTCCCAAATTGGGAAAAAAATGTCACATTGGCCATTAGTGTTCAAGTATGCATCATATGAATTGGTGGCCCAAATGAGTGGAGAGAAATTATCACTCGAACCCTAAATCTTATCGTTAAGGCTGAGAACCTTTCTCTATTTCTAAAAACCCATAAAATTTACGGAACCCTTATGTGGCCAAATGGTAGTAATTTTTATCATTCTGACCACTAGTGTCCAACTGTACATATCTTGGGCTAGTATCCCAAGCAGAAGGAATGAACCTGTCACTTGGCCCCTATGTCTTAGGATTTAGGGTACAAAACCTTTCTCTGTTTCTAAAATCAAGAAAAGTTAGTGAGTCAAAATGTGGCCAAATTAGTAAAAAATTGTCCCGTTCGCCATTAGTTCCAATGTTCGCATCATATGGCTTATTAACCCAAATTAGTAGAGAGAAATTTTCACTGTTCACCTAGATTTTGTGGTTAGGACTAAGAAACTTTCTCGATTTCTCAAAACCAAAAAAATTGGCGGAATCAATATGAGGCGAAATTAGACTAATTTTACATCAATCTAGATCCCAGTGTCCACTTTTACAAGATCTAGGTTAGTAACCCAAGGACAAAGAAAGAAACTATGACTTGGCACCTACGTTTTAGGATTTAGGATTCAGAACCATTCTTGCTTTCTAAAAGCCAAGAAAGGTTACTGAACCAAAATGTGGCCAAATTGGAAAGAAAATTGTCACCTTGGCCATTCGTCTCAAGGTATGCATCATATGGATTATTAAGTAAAATGAGTAGGGAGAAACTATCTCTAGTCCCCTAGATCTTGTGGTTAGGGCCGGGAACCTTTCTCAGTTTCTGAAAACGAAGAAAATTTATGAAACCCATATGAGGCCAAATTAGTCAAATTTTTCATCAATTTGGGCACCAGTGTCCAAGTTTAAATCAACTGGGTCTGTAACCCAATCACAGAGAAAGAAACTATGACTTAGCCCCAACATCTTAGGATTTAGGGTTCAGAACCCTGTTCGGTTTCTAAAAACCAAGAAAAGTTTCTGAAACCAAATGTGGCGAAATTAGAAAAAAAAATTGCCATCTTGGCCATTAGTGTCAAATTATGCATCATATGGATTATTAGCCCAATTGAGTAGAGAGAAATTGTCACTTGTCCCCTATATCTTATGCTTAGGGCTGACAACCTTTTTCATTTCTAAAACCAAGAAAATCTATGGAACCCATATGAGGCAAAACTAGACTAATTTCTCATTAATCTGGTCCCTAGTGTCCATGTTTACAACACCGGGATTAGTAACCCTTGCACAAAGAAAGAAACTATCACCTGTTACCTACATATTAGGATTTCAGATTCAGAACCGTTCTCGGTATCTGAAATCCAAGAAAATTTACAGAACCTATGTGTGGCAAAATTACACTAATTTTTCATCAATTTAGTCACCAGTGTCCAAGTTTACATTACCCAGATTAGGATTTAGGGTTCAAAAACTGTGACTTGGCTCCTACGTCTTAGGATTTAGGGTTCAGAACCTTTCTTGGTTTCATAAAACCAAGGAAAAAGTTAATGAACCAATATGCGGCCGAATTGAAAAACAAAATGACACCTTGGTCATTAGTGTCAAGGTATGCATCATATGCATTATCAACTCAAATGAGTAGAGTGAAATTATCTCTTGTCCCCTAGATCTTGTGGTTAAGGCTGCGAACCTTTCTCGTTTGCAAGGAACCTTGAAAATTTGTGGAGTCTAACCAGTGTCCTCCTGTGCATCCCTTATGCTAGTAACATTAGTAGAAAGAAAGAAACTGTCACTTGGCCCCTACATCTTAGTATTTATGGTTCAAAACCTTTCTCAGTTTCTAAATCCAAGAAAAGTTAGTGATCCAAAATTTGGCCAATTTAGAAAAGAATTATCCCATCAGCCTTAAATGTCAAAGTATGCACCATATGGCTTATTAAGCCAAATGAGTAGAAAGAAATTTTCACATTCCCCTAGATCTTGTGGTTAGGGCTGAGAACCTTTCTCAGTTTTTGAAAACCAAGTAAATTTACAGAATCGATATGAGGCAAAATTAGACAAAATTTTCATCAATCTCGCCACTAGTGTCCATGTTTGCATGATCCAGATTACTAAACAAAGGACAAAGAAAGAAAATGTACTTTTCTCCTACGTCTTAGGATTTTGGGTTCAAAACCTTTCTTGCTTTCTAAAGACCAAGAAAACTTATTGAACCCAAATGTGGCCAAATTGGAAAAAAAAAGTTGTCAACTTGGTCATTAGTGTCAAGGTATGCATCGTATGAATTTTTAATTGAAATTAGTAGGGAGAAATTATAAGTAGTCCCCTAGATCTTGTGGTTAGGGCTGAGAACCTTTCTTAGTTTCTAAAAACAAAGAAAATTTACGAAACCAATATGAGGCCAAATTAGACTAATTTTTCATCAATTTGGGCACCAGTGTCCATGTTTATATCACCTGGGTCTGTAACCCAATCACAAAGAAAGAAACTGTGACTTAGCCCCAACATCATTGAATTTAGGAATCAAAACCCTTCTCGGTTCCAAAAAATCAAAAAACGTTTCTGAAACCAAATGTGGCAAAATTAGAAAAATAATTGTCACCATGGCCATTAGTGTCAAATTATTGGATTATTAGCCCAAATGAGTAGAGAGAAATTGTCACTTATCCCCTAGTGTCTAGGTTTACAACACCTGGATTAGTAACCCATCTACAAAGAAAGAAACTATCACCTGGCACACACATATTAGGATTTAGGGATTAGAACCTTTCTCCGTTTCTGGAAATGAAGAAATGTCACAGAACCCAAATATTGCCAAATTGAGAAAAAAATGTCACAATGGCCATTAGTGTTTAAGTATGCATCATAAGAATTGGTTGCCCAAATGAGTGGAGAGAAATTATCACTCGAACCCAAAATCTAATCATTAGGGATGAGAACCTTTCTCGATTTTTGAAAACCCTTAAAATTTACAGAACCCTTATGTGGCCAAATGGAAGTAATTTTTATCATTCTGGCCACCAGTGTCCAACTGTATATCTCTTGGGCTAGTAACCAAAGCAGAAAGAAAGAATCTGTCACATGGCCCCTATGTCTTTGGATTTAGGGTACAAAACCTATCTCAGTTTCAAGAACCAAGAAAAGTTGGTGAACCAAATGTTAGACAGTTTTGTATGCCCTTAGCTTCAATCATTTTGATGTACTTTTGTTATTTAGTGGAAATAAATAAAGTGCATGTTTGATTCATGTTGTTTCGTTTAATTCTGTGTAAAACCCTAAAACTGGACATTTGTAGAGACTCATGTTAGTTTTAAATGTTCACAGCCGTTGGATAAGTCTGGGGAGATTTATCCTGCCAAGGCTGATACTGGTGTGCCACCAAGTGTTGGGATGGCCTGTCTCAGCCATCAGGGTAAGACCCGAGGCACATACAGCATGGGATTACTTGAATCCTTGAACCGGACCAGATTTCCAGTCTTGCCCTGGACCTTGGAGATAGATGGGCAAAACTGGAAAGTTACACCTGACCCCTAGACTCGATTATGACACTTCACTAGGTGTTGGATCAGGCTGCCTTTGATATGCCAATCAGTGAGATCCTTAGTGGGGATCAAAACCTGGGTATGTTGGGGCAGTTTGAGAATTCATCTGAGTGGGTGGTCATAGTGACAGAATCAGCCACTTTGTCGGACAAAGGGTAATGATCGGGAATGCACTCTCTCTGATGGAAACCAAACTGCCGGCAGTTGATTTCAATCGTTGGAATTTGTTTTTGCAAAACTAATATATTTACATATATATACGGTTTCAAAATGTTTGCAAATGGTTTTAATTCCCGGGATCCATGTGAGAGGAGAGTGCGGCACTGTTCCTTGCAGCCGAGGGAGAGGTCCTCTCTTGTCGGGCAGTGCTTGATCATTAAGGGCTGAGAGGTTAAGTGTAAGACCATTTAGGATAATACCTGATGGGCTAATCTTGCACCTGCCCACAGTCCCTGGGTTTTTATAAGATGGCTTGGCCCAGGGACCACTTAATGTAAGTGTTGGGCCCATAGGGTTCATACGATGGACTCAAGGGGTTCATTGAGATTTTCAGTGAATTTGGCTGGGCCTTGTATTAAAGGCTGGGCCGAACCCATGTGGCTGGTGTGTAGATCAATGCTTGGGTCCCACGCCATACAAAGAAGCCCAACTGGGCAGCAGATTGGAAACTAATTAAACACTGAATACTTAATGGGCCAAAAGCCCATTTCGAAGTGGGCTGATATGATCACCCATCAATGGGGCGAATTTGAGATTGCAGTTAGCAAAAAGGATTGGGCTCTTAGCCTTATCCACTCTTAGAGACCAAATTCAATTCAGATTTGAATCTGGTAACCTCCTGATAAGATCAGGAGTAAGCTAACTCTATCTGGGAAAGGGATTAAGATTATCCCCTATCCAAATACTGATTTGGATTGGGATAACTCCTAATTAGGAGATTTCTTAATCAAGAAGAAAAGAGAGGAGATTTTTCGAATGAACCAAGAGAGAGAAATAAGATTTCGATCCAAGAGGTTCTGGTAAGCAAGAAAGGTTCCTGCGAATTGAGATTAGATCTCATTCTCTCCAGAAAAGAAAAGAGTTCAGCCTTTTCGTTTCTGGAAATCTCCTCCTGCCGCCGCCATCTGCATTGTTGCAAGATTTGATCTTTGCAGAAAAGAAAGTCAAGAAACCAGTTCTTGACATCAGTCTTGCAAGAAAGACTGAAAGAATTCAGTGTTTAGTACATCCAGGGGATTCTTGTGAAGGATCCAGTGTGTAGGACGCACCCTGCTGGTTCTGTTCCATCCACAGCTGTGTCATCTTCAGCAGGGACAGATCTTGGAGCATTCTTTGGGCGTGAACACCAACTTTGGGAGATACTGCTTCTCCGGATCAGGTATAATCCTCCCATTTATCTTTTGGTACAGATCTGGTTTGATTAGGGTTCAAGTAGATCCTTGAATATTGTATTCTAAATTCAGGGAATATGATTCCCAGTTGGGAGAAGGTAGGAAATTTTTGAAATTCGCCCCACCCATTCCGCAACCTTTATGGCGTCCATTAGATGGATCCTACCATTCTTTCAGTGGTATCAGAGCCACAGGTTCGAATCTTGAACCAAAAGAAAATCAGATCTGACCCTGCGCAGATGGATAGAAGGTGTTCTTTCAAGATTGCGCAGATTGTCTTCTTTTTTTTTTTCAAGAAACTGTTTCTTGTTAAGGGCGATTGATCTGAAATTAATTTCTATTAAATCCAAAATTTATTTGGAATTGTTCTTTATTTATTTTGATTTAATGGACTGTTCAAACCTGGAGATTGCAGTGCAGTTTTAGCGCAGATGGTCTGCGCACCCTTTTTCTTTTCCATTTATTTATTTCATTCAATTCGGTCTGTAAATAATTTTTTTTATTTTTTAGACTGAATGTATAGGATTTGATCAAGAATGTAATTAATAGAAATAGGATTTCTGTTATTTTTCTTGATTAAAGAAGGTGGAAGAAGATGGCGGCGCAGGAGATTTGCAGATGGAGAAATCGTTTTCTGCGATTTGCAGTTTATGAAACTGCAACCCTTGTGATTAACCTCTGTTTTGCAGGTGGTGCGAACAGTCCATAATTGTTTTGTGTTTGCTAGAAATCAAAACTATTAATTTCAGATCATTCAATAATTAATTCTTGAAATGAAAATCAGTTTTGGACCATTTCGGACTAGATTGGACCAAAACTGTTTGGACCAAATCTGGGTTTCGAAAGGGGCTGTTCTCAGTCCAATTGTCTCACACTTTTGTTCCAAATCTGATGTTCAATTACAGGGATTAATTCGGCCCACCTGTAAAGCCCAGTTTTAAAGGGTTAAAACTGCAAAAGCCCATTATTGTGAGATAAGCTGTATGGGCCGAACTGCTATCTGCGATTCAGCCCATACACCTAGTGGACATTAATCGTTAATGACTTGGTTTTTAAATGGGCCGTTGAATGGGCTTTACAGCAATTAATTGATTGGATCAATTCCTCCTTTACATGTGATGTTTGGATGTTCGATGTGCTACGACCATGGGCCATAAGTACTTGGCCCGTGATGACTCGTTAGTGGCTCTTGCGCACACCATGGCTGAATGCACATCATTGCCATGGTGTCCCTGAAGGTCATTGGATGACCCCCTCTTTGCCTGGTGGGCCCCACAACCCTGAAAAGGGATGCGTACGGAACCCCTAGCCGATTAAGGCCCACCAGAAATCTGACTTTATCAAAGTCAGTGGGAGCCACTTTGGTTTGACCTAAATTAGAACTAGGCCGTGATTTTGTTCCCTCCAGCAAATATGAATGCAAGTGATAGGGAGATCCATATGATGGACTCTCTAAAGGCCTTCCGTCATTAGCACAATGATGGGTCCATCAGTAATGAGGAAACGCACCATAAAATTGGGCTATCCATTTGCTGTTGGATCTGTTAGAGTGTTTCATAAGATGATAGGGGCGTCATAGACCGATGTGGGAGGGGCTTCACCAGAAAATGGGAACTCTCTCACGGTACCTTGGCGTAACCTGAATATGATGGGTGTGCACTCACTGACAGAAGGGTTTACCTGAAAACGGCTTTGAACCTTGTCTGACAGAGGCCAAAGGGAAACTCATTTGATGAGTGGATATGATCCGTCACAGAAAGGTGGTGGGGTTATGCAGCTGAAACAGTTGGCTTCACGCACCCCATGTGATTTCCCACATTTCCAGAGACATTTCGTCGTCTCCGTCACAGAGATAGGAGGGAAATCTCAGAGATGAACAAATGGGAATGGAACATAGATTAAAAGCCATATCTATGTAGGTAAACATGAATCAAACTAAGGTTGTGGACTAATGATTTTGCTGTTTTATCAGAAAATGGCAAACGGTCAATTTGCAAAGCTTCTAGACGATAACAAGCTTAAGGGCCCAAACTATGCCGACTGGTACAGAAATCTTATGCTGGTCCTAACTTCTGAAAAGTTAGACAAGGTAGTGAAAAATCCTGCCCCGGAATGTCCGGGTGATAGGGCTTCTGAGGCCCGTAGGAGGGACTACCAAGATTGGGAGGATAAGAACTCCCTAGCCCGCTGCTTTGTCATTGCCTCATTAGACAACTCAATACAGAGGCAGTTCGATCAGATCGAACTTGCCAAGGACATATTGGACAGTCTAAGGACAATGTATGAGGAGCAGAACCGTTCTACTCGACAGAAGGTCCTGAAATTGTTCATGACCGCGCAGATGACCAAAGGGCAGAAAGTTCATGACCATTGTCTTCGGATGATGGGATACATCAACGAACTTGAAGCTCTTGGATCCGGGCTAGATCTTGGCACGCAAGTGGATGCCATCCTAAATTCTTTGCCCTCTTCCTTCAATGCGTTCACTATGAACTACAATATGAATAAGCTGAATGTCAGCGTCCAGGAACTCAGCAATATGTTGCAGAGGGCCGAGGATTTACTCAAGAAGGATGAGCCTGTGGTTATGCTTGCTGAAGCTAACAAATCGGGCAAGAGAAAGAGAAAGGCAAAGAAGCCCGAGAAGAAGACTACCAAACCCAAGAAGCAGAAGAAGAACAAGGCATCTGATGTCTGTCACTTCTGCAAGCAGACCGGCCACTGGAAGAGGAACTGTCCTACCTACCTGGAATCTAAGAAAGGTAATATCGAAACTTGTGTCATAGAAACTAATATGTTAGTTACTTCTGTGTCCTGGTGTGTTGACTCCGGGGCTTCAACTCATGCGTGTAACTCACTGCAGGGGTTCAAAGTTAGCAGAAGGCTGAGTGAAGGTGAAGTGACACTGTTCTTGGGAACAACTGCAAGTGTTGCAGCTGCGGCAATAGGAACCGTAGAATTAGTTTTTAAAGAAGGAGTCCTTGTACTTAAAGATTGTCTTTATGTACAGAACTTGAGAAGGAATTTAATTTCTGTTTCAAAATTGTGTGCTGATGGATATACTGTTTACTTTAGTAATATGATTACTGTTAAACGGAATAATAAATTCATCGCATGCGGGGAGCTAGAGAACGGTCTCTATGTTCTGCATCCTTCTTTGGAAACTAACTTAACCGAAACTACGTCGGTCGAAAATCCCAAGAAAAGGACTCGTGATACAGTAAATCTCACGTGCCTCTGGCATTACCGATTTGGCCACATCGGTATCGACCGAATCACAAGACTGGTAAAGGATGGTCCTTTGGATTTTCTAACCGTAGAAAATCTTCCCACTTGTGAACCTTGCCTCCAAGGTAAGATGACTAAGCGGCCATTTGGCGGTAAGCCTGAAAGATGTGCAGGCACACTTGACCTAATACATACTGATGTATGTGGTCCCCTGAGTGTTAGGACACGGAATCAACACGTGTACTTCATCACCTTTACAGATGATTTTTCACGATATGGTTACGTGTACCTAATGAGACATAAGTCTGAATCATTTGAAAAGTTCAAAGAGTTCAGACAGGAAGTCGAGAAACAGTTAGGGAGAGAAATTAAGGCCCTTCGATCAGATCGAGGTGGCGAGTATCTCTCTGACGAATTCAGGGACTACTTAAAGGCCAATGGGATAGTGTCACAACTAGCTCCTCCTGCTACACCTCAACTCAACGGTGTTTCAGAGAGGAGAAATAGGACCTTATTAGACATGGTCCGGTCACTTCTCGTACGCTCAGAATTACCCACATCCTTTTGGGGATACGCATTAGAGACTGCTATCTACGTGCTGAATAGGGTTCCAACCAAATCAGTTCCGAAAACTCCATATGAGCTTTGGACCAGAAGGAAGCCAAGTGTGAGACACTTGAAGATTTGGGGTTGTCCGGCACACGTTAAAAGAACAAGTGCGGACAAGTTGGAATCTAAAACCAGCCGTTGCCTGTTTATAGGCTACCCAAAGGATTCGGTGGGTTATCTATTCTATGACCCAAGTGAGCAGAAAGTGTTCTGCAGTCGAAACGCCCGATTCTTAGAATCCGATTACATCCTGGACACCCATCGTCAGGAAATAGTTCTTGATGAGGAGAGCTCAGGAGCAGTGGGAGATGACCCACAAGTTCCAGGTAATGACCAACCTAGAAGGTCCACCCGGGTATCCAGACCACCAGTCCGATATGGTTATGACCAGGATAGTTACCTGGTGGAAGCCTTGACTAGTGAAGAGGATCCCGTGTCTTACGCGGAAGCTATGTTAGACATAGACTCCCAGAAGTGGGTGGAGGCCATGAGAGCCGAGATGGACTCAATGGAGACCAATGGAGTCTGGACTCTAGTGGATCCGCCCTCCGGGGTAAAAGCAATTGGTTGCAAATGGATCTACAAGAGGAAGAAGGGCCGCGATGGCAGGATTGAGACCTTTAAAGCTCGTTTGGTGGCGAAAGGGTATACTCAGAAAGAAGGCATCGACTATGAGGAAACCTTTTCACCGGTGGCCATGCTTAAATCCATTAGGATCCTGCTAGCTGTAGCAGCGTACCATGATTACGAGATTTGGCAAATGGATGTCAAAACAGCGTTCCTGAATGGAGATCTTAGTGAAGATATCTACATGCAGCAGCCGCAAGGCTTCATTGCTACTGGTCAGGAACACATGGTATGTAAACTTAATAGATCCATATATGGACTTAAGCAGGCTTCTAGGAGTTGGAACATCCGTTTTGATTCTGCAGTCAAAACGTTTGACTTTGAGCAGAATCCGGATGAGCCCTGTGTTTACAGGAAATCCAGTGGGGATAAGATCACCTTTTTAGTCTTGTATGTGGACGATATCCTACTCATTGGGAATGATGTAGGAATGTTGACTTCGGTCAAGGTATGGCTATCACAGCAGTTCTCCATGAAAGATCTTGGAGAAGCTTCATACATACTGGGTCTTCGACTCTATAGAGATAGATCGAAGAGGATAATCGGATTATCCCAGGCTGCTTACATTGACAAAATTGTCAAAAGATACAGCATGGAAAACTCCAAGAAAGGAAACGTTCCTTTCAGGCACGGAGTCACTCTCTCCAAGAAGATGTCTCCCAAGACTTCTGAGGAGATTGAGAGCATGAGAGACGTTCCCTATGCCTCAGCTGTGGGGAGCATCATGTATGCCATGTTGTGCACTCGCCCGGACATAGCTCAGGCGGTGAGTGTGGTAAGCAGATTCCAGGCAAACCCAGGACAGGAGCATTGGACTGCTGTGAAGAACATACTCAAATACCTTCGAAGGACGAAAGAGTTTTGTCTGGTATTCGATGGTAGTTCACTGCAAGTTCTAGGGTATACCGATGCCAATTTCCAGTCGGATCCAGATGATAGAAAGTCTACATCTGGGTATGTTTTCACGATAGGATCGTGTGCTGTTTGCTGGAAAAGCAGCAAACAGGGGTCCACTGCAGACTCCACAACCGAGGCCGAGTACATTGCCGCAAGTGAAGCTGCCAAGGAAGCCGTGTGGATGAAGAAATTCATACACGAATTGGGAGCGATTCCATCCAGCACATCACCCATCCCGTTGTTGTGTGACAACAATGGAGCGATCGCCCAGGCTAAAGAGCCTCGGGCCCACTCGAAGTCAAAGCACATCGAGAGGAAGTACCATGTACTGCGGGAGATCGTTGGTAGAGGGGACGTCCTAATTCAAAAGGTAGCATCAGCGGATAATGTGGCAGACCCATTGACTAAGCCACTGACACAGAAGGTGTTTGAGAAACACGTGGAAAGTATGGGACTCCGGCTTGTACCAGATTGGACCTAAGTGCAAGTGGGAGCTGTTAGACAGTTTTGTATGCCCTTAGCTTCAATCATTTTGATGTACTTTTGTTATTTAGTGGAAATAAATAAAGTTCATGTTTGATTCATGTTGTTTGGTTTAATTCTGTGTAAAACCCTAAAACTGGACATTTGTAGAGACTCATGTTAGTTTTAAATGTTCACAGCCGTTGGATAAGTCTGGGGAGATTTATCCTGCCAAGGCTGATACTGGTGTGCCACCAAGTGTTGGGATGGCCTGTCTCAGCCATCAGGGTAAGACCCGAGGCACATACAGCATGGGATTACTTGAATCCTTGAACCGGACCAGATTTCCAGTCTTGCCCTGGACCTTGGAGATAGATGGGCAAAACTGGAAAGTTACACCTGACCCCTAGACTCGATTATGACACTTCACTAGGTGTTGGATCAGGCTGCCTTTGATATGCCAATCAGTGAGATCCTTAGTGGGGATCAAAACCTGGGTATGTTGGGGCAGTTTGAGAATTCATCTGAGTGGGTGGTCATAGTGACAGAATCAGCCACTTTGTCGGGCAAAGGGTAATGATCGGGAATGCACTCTCTCTGATGGAAACCAAACTGCCGGCAGTTGATTTCAATCGTTGGAATTTTGTTTTTGCAAAATTAATATATTTACATATATATATGGTTTCAAAATGTTTGCAAATGGTTTTAATTCCCGGGATCCATGTGAGAGGAGAGTGCGGCACTGTTCCTTGCAGCCGAGGGAGAGGTCCTCTCTTGTCGGGCAGTGCTTGATCATTAAGGGCTGAGAGGTTAAGTGTAAGACCATTTAGGATAATACCTGATGGGCTAATCTTGCACCTGCCCACAGTCCCTGGGTTTTTATAAGATGGCTTGGCCCAGGGACCACTTAATGTAAGTGTTGGGCCCATAGGGTTCATACGATGGACTCAAGGGGTTCATTGAGATTTTCAGTGAATTTGGCTGGGCCTTGTATTAAAGGCTGGGCCAAACCCATGTGGCTGGTGTGTAGATCAATGCTTGGGTCCCACGCCATACAAAGAAGCCCAACTGGGCAGCAGATTGGAAACTAATTAAACACTGAATACTTAATGGGCCAAAAGCCCATTTCGAAGTGGGCTGATATGATCACCCATCAATGGGGCGAATTTGAGATTGCAGTTAGCAAAAAGGATTGGGCTCTTAGCCTTATCCACTCTTAGAGACCAAATTCAAATCAGATTTGAATCTGGTAACCTCCTGATAAGATCAGGAGTAAGCTAACTCTATCTGGGAAAGGGATTAAGATTATCCCCTATCCAAATACTGATTTGGATTGGGATAACTCCTAATTAGGAGATTTCTTAATCAAGAAGAAAAGAGAGGAGATTTTTCGAATGAACCAAGAGAGAGAAATAAGATTTCGATCCAAGAGGTTCTGGTAAGCAAGAAAGGTTCCTGCGAATTGAGATTAGATCTCATTTTCTCCAGAAAAGAAAACAGTTCAGCCTTTTCGTTTCTGGAAATCTCCTCCTGCCGCCGCCATCTGCATTGTTGCAAGATTTGATCTTTGCAGAAAAGAAAGTCAAGAAACCAGTTCTTGACATCAGTCTTGCAAGAAAGACTGAAAGAATTCAGTGTTTAGTACATCCAGGGGATTCTTGTGAAGGATCCAGTGTGTAGGACGCACCCTACTGGTTCTGTTCCATCCACAGCTGTGTCATCTTCAGCAGGGACAGATCTTGGAGCATTCTTTGGGCGTGAACACCAACTTTGGGAGATACTGCTTCTCCGGATCAGGTATAATCCTCCCATTTATCTTTTGGTACAGATCTGGTTTGATTAGGGTTCAAGTAGATCCTTGAATATTGTATTCTAAATTCAGGGAATATGATTCCCAGTTGGGAGAAGGTAGGAAATTTTTGAAATTCGCCCCACCCATTCCGCAACCTTTATGGCGTCCATTAGATGGATCCTACCATTCTTTCACCAAAATGTGTCCAAATTAGTAAAAAAATGTCCCCTTAGCCATTAGTGTCATTGTATGCATCATATGCCTTATTAACCCAAATGAGAAGAGAGAAATTTTCACAGTTCACCAAGATTTTGTGGTTAGGACTGAGAAACTTTCTCGGTTTTTGAAAACCAATAAAATTGATAGAACCAATATGAGGCATAATTAGACTAATTTTTCATCAATCTAGACACCAGTGTCCACTTTTACATGATCCAGATTAGTAACCCAAGGACAAAGAAAGAAACTATGACTTGGATCCTACGTCTTAGGATATAGGATTCAGAACCTTTCTTGCTTTCTAAAAACAAAGAAAAGTTACGGAACCCAAATGTGGCTAAATGGGAAAAAAAATTGTCACCTTGGGGGAAGTAGGCTCCTTTTGGGGGAAGTAGGGAGAAAGAAAAGAATAGGAGAAAAAATCAAGAGAGCAATCAAACCCAAGGAGCCGAACCTCTCTTCTCTTCTCTTCTCCTCTCTTCTCTATTCCATGATTTTCTAGAGTTTTCACCATGACCATGTGTGGCTAAACTCTCATTCTTGGTTGAAGGAAGTAGAAGCCTCAGAATCCATGAAACTGTGAAATCTAATTTGAATTTTATTGTTTGATTCATGCTTTGAATATCGAATGTTCTTCTTTGTTTATGTCTTTGATTGTTTCGTTTGATTGCTAGGAGGCCTACTAGTTTATTATTCGTTACAATCTATTGCTAGATTAGATATCAAATTCATAATTTTTTGATCCCTCTAATCTATGAAGCAACTAGAGTTTAATGGTTTGTTGCATCAGAAATCGTTAGATCCTAGGAAGAACACTCGACTAAATTAAATGCAACCGCTTGTGCTTGTGTTGTTTAGCTTCATCGATCTCTAATGCTTAAGGCTATTGCTCGATTAAATCTTTAACACTTGTTTAGGGGTTGTTTAGTAGTAAGGGTTAAGAGGATCGCTTGTTTTCTTATTAACTATGATAGGGAGATGCAGGAAAGTAATTTCTACGATGAATATTCGAAGTCTGAATTGATTTATTTTTGCATCGATGAATAGTAGTGAAATTCTGATGGTAGATGTTATCCTAGACCAAAGCTTTGTTCTTTTGGTTAGTTTTAGCACTCTAAATTGCCTTGCTTCCCATTTAAATTTTGTTCTTTTTAATTCTGATTTTCTTTCTTTTAATTCTGGTTTTCGTTACATACACCCCCCTCCATCTTTGATTCACGTAGCACATAATTTAGGTTAGATACTCTCTGTGGGAACGATCCTTACTCACACTACTACATTTTATTTTTACGAGTATTGGTTTTATTTTTGGGTGCCTATGACAGCATGCCAAATTTTGGTGCCGTTGACGGGGAGTTTTTCAAATCAGTTTTTGTGCTTCTTGTGATCATTGTTTAGTTTCTTGAAATTTTTAGAAAAAAATATAATAGAGATTACTTTAATTGTTTGTGTTTTAACGTGGATTATTTTATGTTTTATTAATTTATTTATTTATTTATTTTCATTATTCTAGATTTTCTTTTATTGTATGTTGTTCATGGTTTATTAGGGTTTCCTTGATTTATGTCTGTAACTCGATTCTCTAAGAAAGGTGATTTGCAATTCGATCCAGAAATAGAGGGGAGTTTATGCAGGTTAAGGAGAGAAGCTCGGAGTCATTCTGAAGAGAATGATCCAGATCTTGAGTCCTTATCTGTTAACGGTTCTGATTTGAGAGAAGAGGACATCATGGCTAGAAACCGAACCTTGAAAGAGCTTGCTGCACCTGATTTGAATCAACAACCCTTATGCATAACTTTTCCTGCTTTAGATGCTGATGCTAATTTTGAATTGAAATCTGGACTAATACATCTCTTGCCTACTTTTCATGGTCTTGCAGGTGATGATCCTCACAAGCATTTGAAGGAGTTGCATGTGGTATGCACGAGTATGAAACCCATGGGGGTAATTGAAGAGCAAATCAAATTGAGAGCCTTTCTGTTTTCTTTGAAGGATTCAGCTTCATGGGCGGCCAAGGGCGGCCACATAGAATGAAATGAAGAGGCTATTCTTAGAGAGTATTACCAGCTTCAAGGGCGGCCAACATCAGAAAAGAAATATGTAGTGTAAGGCAGTACAATGGGGAGTCCCTACATGAATACTGGGAACGTTTTAAGAAATTATGTGCAAGCTGCCCCCATCATCAAATCAGTAAGCAACTACTTATCCAATATTTCTATGAGGGTCTTCAACCCACTGATAGGAGCATGATTGATGCTGCTAGTGGAGGAGCTTTAGTGGATAAAACCCCCGAGACCACGAGAAATCTAATTGCAAATATGGTGGCCAACTCTCAACAGTTCGGCTATAGGATCAACCCTCTATCAAAGCATGCTAATGAGGTAAATATTTCTCCCCTAGAACAACAAATTGCAAGTCTGACTTCTCTTGTTCGTCAAATGGTTGTAGGTAACATGCAAACGGTAAAGGCTTGTGGGATATGTTCGGTAGTAGGGCATCCAACTGATATGTGCCCAACTCTTCAAGAGGAGCCCGTTGAGCAAGTAAATGCGGTAGGAGGTTTTTCGGGGCAACCACAAAGGAAATATGATCCCTATTCGAGCACGTATAATCTGGGATGGAGGGATCACCCCAATCTAAGCTATGGGAATCCACAGAACCACCCAAGTTTCCCACAGTATCATCCGACTTTCCAGCAATATCAGCCGCACCCCCCTAGACAACAGCCAGTCCAAACTTCTGATTCAGGTATGTCTTTAGAGGATATTGTCAAATCTCTTGCCAGTAATACTTTGTTATTTCAACAGGAGATGAAACAATTTCAGCAAGAGACAAGGCCAGTATCCAACACTTGGATAATCAAATGGGCCAGATGGCGACCGCAATTAGTCAGTTAGAGGCGCAGAGTTCGGGCAAATTACCCTCTCAAACGGTTGTGAATCCAAAAGAAAATGTAAGTGCAATCGTTCTGAGAAGTGATGAAGAGGTTGAGACTCCAGCAAGAGCATTCCCTGCATCGTTGAATCAAGAAAAGGAGAAAGACATCATTCCCTGCTGATCCAATCCCATATCCGCCCTGCTCTTTAATTAGTCCAACTAAACTAGTTCGAAATGGACTTTTAGGCCCAATAAGTCTATGTGCTCATTAACCTTCCAAACTGCTGCCCAGTTGGGCTTCTTCGTATGGCATGGGACCCAAACATTGATCTACACATCAGCCACATGGGTTCAGCCCAGCCTTTGTTACAAGGCCTGGCCGAATTCACTGAAAAGACAGTGAACCCCTTGAAGCCCATCACATGGACTCTTAATGGGCCCAACACTTACACAAAGTGGGCCCTGGGCCAAGCCACCTTATAGAAACCCAGAGACTGTGGGCAGATGCAAGATTAGCCCACCAGGTATTACCCTCAATGGTCTTACATTTAACCTCTCAGCCCATAATGATCAAACACTGCCCGACAAGAGAGGACCTCTCCCTCGGCTGCAAGGAACAGTGTTGCACTCTCTACTCACATGGATCCCGAGAATTAAAACCTTTTGCAAACATTTTGAAACCATAGTATATATATGCATATCTGTATATAAATATATTTTGCAAAACAAATTTCAATGATTGAAATCAACTGCCGGCAGTCTTGGTTTCCATCAGAGAGAGTGCATCCCCGATCATTACCTTTGTCCGACAAAGGGGCTGATCCTGTCAATATGATCACCCACTCAGATGATTTCTCAAATTGTCCCAACATACCCAGGTTTTGACCCCCGCTAAGGATCTCACTGATTGGCATATCAAAGATAGCCCAATCCGACACCTAGTGCAGTATCATAATCGAGTCTAGGGGTCAGGTGTAACTTTCCAGTTTTGCCTACTAATCACCAATGTTCAGGGCAATACTGGAAATCTGGTCTAGTTCAGGGTTTCAAGTAAACCTACACTGCATGTACCTCGGGTCTCACTCTGGCAGCTGAGACAGGCCACCCCAACACTTGGTGGCACATCAATGTCAGCCTTAGCTGGATAAATATCCCCAGACTTATCCAACGGCTGTGAACATTCTAAACTAACATGAGTCTCATAAGTGTCCAGTTTAAGGGTATTACACAGAAACACACCACTATAACATGAATCAAATATGTACTTTATTCATTTGCAATAAATGTCATAATGTACATCATTCTGATTGGAGCTAAGGGCATATGCTGTCTAATAACTCCCATTTGCACTTAGGTCCAATCGGATACAAGCCGGAGTCCCAGATTTTCCACGTGTTTCTCAAATACTTTCTGTGTCAGTGGCTTAGTCAATGGGTCTACCACATTCTCCGCTGATGCTACCTTTTAACATCAATCTCCTGTAGATCAAGCTGAAGGGATGAGAGATCCATCCCATGGATGCCCAAAGATTGCGGAATAAGGGGGCAAATTTCAAAAATTTTTTCTCTCCCTTCAATTGGGAATCGCATTCCCTATTTAGAAAATCATATTTTCAAGGATCATTCTTGAACCTTAAACTGAATCAGATCTGAACCAAAAGGAGTGGGGGAGAATTATACCTGATATGGAGAAGTAGTATCTCCCAATGGAGGTGTTCATGCCCAAGGAAGGATCCAAAAACTGCTCCCACTGAAGATGGCGCAGTGCAGGATGGAGTAGAATCAGCAGTGTTCTTCTCCAAGAACTCTGTCCTTCGCAAGATTCAGCAGGATGATACGTGAGCACAGCTTCCTTTCAATCCTTTATCAAAGAACTGATGTCAAGATCCAATCTTGACTTCTCCCACAACTGGAGATCGAACTGGCAAACAGGGCGGCAGGAACAGGGAGGCGGCAAGAGAGTATTCGCAGGGTGCAGAATTCTCTCTTCTTGATTTCAGCACTCAAGAAAATCTGATGTTGTGTGTCTTCTAAAGGCTGCCGCCCCCTCCTTCTTTTGTTAACCTAAAAAGATTAGCTCCAAATCCAATTAGGAGCAGCTTATCCAAATCATGTTTGGATAAGACTTCTCTTTAGGTGAAAGGGATAAACCCTTATCTTATCTGCAGATTAGATTAGCTTTCCCCTAATCTCATTAGGAGGTTTCTAGATTTGAATCATATTCAGATCTGGATTCTCTGAGTGGATAGGATTAAGACCCTATCCTATTTGCTAATCCATCTCAGAATTCGCCCCTTTAATTAACTAAATGAATAGCCCAGTTCGAAATGGGCTTTAGGCCCATTAAGCTTATGTGCTCACTTATCATTCCTAACTGCTGCCCAGTTGGGCTTCCTTGTATGGCGTGGGACCCAAGCATTAATCTACACATCAGCCACATGGGTTCGGCCCAGCCTTTGTTACAAGGCCTGGCTGAATATACTATTAAAGACAGTGCACCCCCTGAAACCCATCGAATGGGCTCTATGGGCCCAACACTTACCCTAAGTGGTCCCTGGGCCAAACCACCTTGTATCACCCAGGGACTGTGGGCAGATGCAAGATTAGCCCATCAGGTATTATCCTCAATGGTCTTACACTTAACTTCTCAGCCCATAATGATCATACACTGTCCGACCAGAGAGGACCTCTCCCTCAGCTGCAAGGAACAGTGTTGCACTCTCCACTTATATGGATCTCGGGAATTAAAACCTTTTTGCAACTATTTGAGAAACCATAATATATATACTTTTGTATCTCATATAAAATATACTTTGTAAAACAAATCTCAACGGTTGAAATCGGCTGCCGGTAGTCTTGGTTTCCACCTGTGAGAGTGCATCCCTGATCATTACCTTTGTCCGACAAAGGGGCTGATCCTGTCACTATGATCACCCACTCAGATGAATTCTCGGACTGTCCCAACAGACCTAGGTTTTGACCCCCGCTAAGGATCTCACTGATTGGTACATCAAAGACAGCCCGATCTGACACCTAGTGTAGTATCATAATCGAGTCTATGAGTCGTGTGTAACTTTCCAGTTTTGCCCATCAATCTCCAAGGTCCAGGGCAATACTGGAAATCTGGTCCAGTTCATAGATTCAATTAATCCTACACTGTGTGTGCTTAGGGTCTCACCCTGGCAGCTGAGACAGGCCACCCCAACCGACTTGGTGGCACCACAGTGTCAGCCTTGTCAGGATAGGTCTCCCTAGACCGACCCACTGGCTGTGAACATTCTAAACTAACACAAGTCTCATTAAGTGTCTAGTTTAAAGGTATTACACAGAAACATACCAAGGGAACATGAATCAAATATGCACTTTTATTCATTTACAATAAACTCATAAAGTACATCATTCTGATTGAAGATAAGGGCATACAAAACTGTCTAACAGCTTCCACTTGCACATAGGTCCAATCAGGTACTAGCCGGAGTCCCATGCTTTCCATGTGTTTCTCAAACACTTTCTGTGATAGTGGCTTTGTCAATGGGTCTGCTACATTTTCCGTTGATGCTACCTTCTGAATCAGGATGTCCCCTCTACCAACAATCTCCCATAGTATGTGGTACTTCCTCTCGATGTGCTTCAACTTCGAGTGGGCTCGTGGCTCCTTAGCCTGAGCAATGGCTCCATTGTTGTCACACAACAATGGGATGGGAGATGTGCTGGATGGAACTACTCCCAACTCGTGAACGAACTTCTTCATCCACACGGCTTCTTTGGCAGCCTCACTTGCGGCAATGTACTCGGCCTCGGTCGTGGAGTCTACAGTGGACCCCTGTTTGCTGCTTTTCCAGCAAACAACACACGATCCTATCATGAAAACATATCCAGATGTAGACATTCTAGAAGCTTGCTTAAGTCCATAAATGGATCTGTTAAGTTTACATACCATGTTTTCCTGTCCTGCAGCAATGAAGCCTTGCGGCTGCTGCATATAGATATCTTTAGTAAGATCTCCATTCAGGAATGCAGTTTTGACATCCATCTGCCCAATCTCATAATCATGGTATGTTGCTATAGCTAGCAGGATCCTAATGGATTTAAGCATGGCCACAGGTGAAAAGGTTTCCTCATAATCGATGCCCTCTTTCTGAGTGTACCCTTTCGCTACCAGACGAGCCTTGAAGGTCTCAACCTTACCATCAGGGCCCTTCTTCCTCTTGTAAATCCATTTGCAACCGATTGCCTTTACCCCGGAGGGCGGATCTACTAGAGTCCAGACTTCATTGGTCTCCATTGAGTCCATCTCTGCTCTCATGGCCTCCACCCACTTCTAGGAATCTATGTCCAACATAGCTTCCGCGTAAGTCACGGGATCCTCCTCACTAGTCAAGGTTTCCACCAGGTAACTATCCTGGTCATAACCATAACGGACTGGTGACCTGGATACCCGAGTGGATCTTCTAGGTTGGTCACTACCTGGAACTTGTGGGACATCTCCCACTGCTCCTGAGCTCTCCTCATCAAGAACAACTTCCTGACGATGGGTGTCCAGGATATAATTGGTTTTCAAGAATTGTGCATTTCGACTGCAGAACACTTTTTGCTCACTTGGGTCATAGAATAGATAACCTACAGAGCCTTTTGGGTAGCCTACAAATAGGCAACGACTGGTCTTGGATTCCAATTTGTCTACACTCGTTCTTTTAACGTGTGCTGGACAACCCCAAATCTTCAAGTGTCTGACACTTGGTTTCTTTCCGGTCCAAAGTTCATATGGAGTATTCGGAACCGATTTGGTTGGAACCCGATTCAGCACATAAATCACAGTCTCTAATGCGTAACTCCAAAAGGATGTGGGTAACTTTGAGTGTATGAGAAGCGACCGGACCATATCCAATAAGGTCCTATTCCTCCTCTCTGAAACACCGTTAAGTTGTGGTGTAGTAGGAGGAGCTAATTGTGATACTATCCCATTGTCCTTTAAGTAGTCCCTGAATTCGTCAGAGAGATACTCGCCACCTCGATCTGATCGAAGGGCTTTAATTTCTCTCCCTAACTGTTTCTTGACCTTTTGTCTAAACTCTTTGAACTTTTCAAAGGATTCAGACTTGTGTCTCATTAGGTACACGTAACCATATCGTGAAAAATCATCTGTGAAGGTGATGAAATACACGTGTTGATTTTGTGTCCTAACACTCAGGGGACCACATACATCAGTATGTATTAGGTCAAGTGTGCCTGTACATCTTTCAGGCTTACCATTAAATGGCCGTTTCGTCATCTTGCCTTGTAGGCAAGGCTCACAAGTGGGAAGATCTTCTACAGTTAGAAAATCCAAAGGACCATCCTTTACCAATCTTGTGATACGATCAACATCAATGTGGCCAAGTCGGTAATGCCATAGACACGTGGGATTAACTGTATCACGGGCTCTCTTCTTGGGGATTTCAGCCGATGTAGTTTCGGTTATGTTAGTTTCTAGAGAAGGATGTAGAACATAGAGACCGTTCTCCAGTTCCCTGTATGCGATGAATCTGTTGTTTCTTTTAATATTAATCGTATTACTAAAGAAGACAGAATAACCATCTGCACACAGTTTTGAGACAGAAATCAAATTTCTCCTTAAATTTTGTACATAAAGTCAATCTTTCAGTACAATTATTCCTTCTCTAAAAAATAACTTCACGGTTCTGAAGGGATGAGAGATCCATCCTATGGACGCCCAAAGATTGCGGAATAAGGGGCGAATTTCAAAAATTTTATCTCTCCCTTCAACTGGGAATCGTATTCCCTATTTAGAAAATCATATTTTCAAGGATCAATCTTGAACCATAAACTGAACCAGATCTGAACCAAAAGGAGTGGGAGAGGATTATACCTGATATGGAGAAATACTATCTCCCAATGGAGGTGTTCACGCCCAAGGAAGGATCCAAAATCTGCTCCCACTGAAAATGGCACAGTGCAGGGTGGAGCAGAATCAGCAACGTTCTTCAAAAGAACTTGATCCTTCGTAAGGATCAACTGGACGAACTGAAGGAATGTACCCCCTGAACCAATCTTTTCACAAAAGATTGAAATCAAGATCCAATCTTGATTGCTCCCTAGAACTGGAGATCGAACTGAAGGAATGGCAATGGCAGGAAGGTGGCGGCAGGAGAGAATTCACCGTATGCAGGAAATCTCTCAATCTCTCTTTCTTTAAGAGAAGAATGCTGTTGATTATGTAAAAGGCTGCCGCCCCCTTCCCCTTTTATAATCTCAAAGGGATCAGCTCCTAATCAGATTAGGAGTTGCTAATCCAAATCATATTTGGGTTAGAAGTCCCATAGTGATAAGGGATAATCCTTATCTTATCTGCAAATCAGATCAGCTGTCTCCTAATCTAATTAGGAGGTTTCCAGATCTAAATCTTATTTAGATCTTGGACTCTCTGAGTGGATAGGGTCTAAGCCCAATCCTTTTAGCTGACCCACTTCAGAATTCGCCCCCTTTAAATGACTGATCAAATCTGCCCAATTCGAAATGGGCTTAAGGCCCATTAAGGTTATGTACTCAAAAACCTTCCAAATTGCTGCCCAGTTGGGCTTCCTTGTATGGCGTGGGACCCAAGCATTGATCTACACATCAGCCACATGGGTTCAGCCCAGCCTTTGTTACAAGGCCTAGCCGAATGCACTGCTAAAGACAGTGTACCTCCTGAAACCCATCAAATGAGCTCTATGGGCCCAACACTTACACTAAGTGGTCCCTGGGCCAAGCCACCTTGTAACACCCAGGGACTGTGGGCAGATGCAAGATTAGCCCATCAGGCATTATCCTCAATGGTCTTACACTTAACCTCTCAGCCCATAATGATCATACACTGCCCGACAAGAGAGGACCTCTCCCTCGGCTGCAAGGAACAGTGTTGCACTCTCCACTCACATGGATCCCGGGAATTAAAACCTTCTTGCAAACAATTTAGAAACCATACATATATACTTTTATATCTTATATAAAATATATTTTGCAAAACAAATTTCAACGGTTGAAATCGGCTGCCGGCAGTCTTGGTTTCCATCAGTGAGAGTGCATCCCCGATCATTACCTTTGTCCGACAAAGGGGCTGATCCTATCACTATGATCACCCACTCAGATGAATTCTCGGACTGTCCCAACATACCCAGGTTTTGACCCCCGCTAAGGATCTCACTGATTGGTACATCAAAGACAGCCCAATCCGACACCTAGTGTAGTATCATAATCAAGTCTAGGGGTCGGGTGTAACTTTCCAGTTTTGCCCATCAATCTCCAAGGTCCAGGGCAATACTGGAAATCTGGTCCAGTTCAAAGATTCAATTAATCCTACACTGTATGTGCCAAGGGTCTCACCCTGGCAGCTGAGACAAGCCACCCCAACCGTCTTGGTGGCACTACAGTGTCAGCCTTGTCAGGATAGGTCTCCCCAGACCGACCCACTGGCTGTGAACATTCTAAACTAACACAAGTCTCATTAAGTGTCCAGTTTAAGGGCATTACACAGAAACATACCAAGGGAACATGAATCAAATATGTATCTTTATTCATTTACAATAAACTCATAAAGTACATCATTCTGATTGAAGCTAAGGGCATACAAAACTGTCTAACAGGTTCCTATGGCCGCGGCTGCAACAGTTGCATTAGTCCCCAAGTAGAGTGTGAATTCTCCTTCACTCAGCCTTCTGCTTACCTTGAACCCCTGCAGTGAGTTACATGCATTAGTTGAAGCCCTGGAGTCAATACACCAGGACGCAGAAGCTACCAACAAATTGGTTTCTATAACACAAGTTTCGAAGTTATCTTTCTTGGATTCCAGGTAGGCAGGACAATTCCTTTTCCAGTGGCCGGTCTTCTTGCAGAAGTGACAGGCATCCGATGCTTTATCTTTCTTCTGCTTCTTGCTCTTAGTGGCTTTCTTCTGAGGCTTCTTTGCCTTCCTCTTTCTCTTGCCTGTCTTGCTAGTTTCAACAAGCATGGCTATAGGCTCATCCTTTCTAATAAGTTCTTCAGCTCTTTGCAACATATTGCTGAGCTCTTGCAAGTTGACATTCAGCTTGTTCATGTTATAGTTCATGATGAACGGATTAAAGGAAGGAGGCAAAGAGTTAAGGATAGCATCTATCTGGGTTGCAAGGTCCAGCCCGGATCCAAGAGCCTCCAGTTCGTTGATGTATCCCATCATCCGAAGACAATGGTCGTGAACTTGTTGACCCTTGGACATTTGTGCGGTCATGAACTATTTCAAGACCTTTTGTCGAGTAGAACGATTCTGCTCTTCATACATCGTCCTGAGACTGTCCAATATGTCCTTGGCAAGTTTGATTTGATCGAACTGCCTCTGTATCGGGTTGTCCAAGGAGGCAATGATGTAACACTGGGCAAGGGAGTTTTTCTCTTCCCATTCTTGATAGTCTCTCCTTCGGGCCTCAGAAGCCCTATCACCCGGACGCTCCGGGGCAGGATTCTTTGCCACTTTGTCCAGCTTTTCAGAAGCTAGGACCAGCATAAGCTTCCTGTACCAGTCAGCATAGTTTGGGCCCTTCAACTTGTTGTCATCAAGCAGTTTTGCAAATGATCCGTTTGCCATTTTCTGATAAAAGAGCAAACATCAGTCCACAACCTAATTTGATTCATGTTCATTTCATAGATATGGATTTTAATCTACGATCCATTTCCATTTATTCGTCTCTGAGATTTCCCTCCTTTCTCAGTGATGGAGACTTTGGGTTGTCTCTGGAAATGTGGGAAATCACATAGGGTGCATGGAGCCAACTGTTTCAGCTGCATAACCCCACCACCTTTCTGTGAAGGATCATATCCATTCATCATATGAGTTTTCCCTTTGGCCTCTGTCAGACAAGGTTCAGAGCCGTTTTTAGGTAAATCTTTCTGTCCAATGAGTTCTTTCCCATCATATTCGTGAATGCCAAGGTACTGTGAGAGCGTTCCCATTTTCTGGTGAAGCCCCTCCCACATCGGTCTATGACGCCCCTATCATCTTATAAAACACTCAGACAAGCCCAATAGCAAATGGATAGCCCATTTTCTAGTGCGTTTCCTCATTACTGAAGGACCCATCCTCATGCTAATGATGGAAGGCCTTTAGAGAGTTCATCATATGAATCTCCCTATCACATGCACTCATATTAGCCGGAGGGAACAGTTAATTATGCCCTAGTTCTTATTTTAGGTCAAACCAAAGTGGCTCCCACTGACTTTCATAAAGCCAGATTTCGGTGGGCCTAAATTGGCTAGGGTTCCGTACGTAACCTCTTGATGAGGTGTGGGGCCCACCACTGAGGGAGGTCATCCAATGACCAAAAGACACCATGGCAATGATGTGCATTCAGCCATGGTGTGCGCAAGAGCCACTGTCGATTAAGCATGGGCCAAGTACTTATGGCAAATGTACGTAGCACATCACACATCCATACATCACATGCAGGAATAAATTGATCCAATCAATTAATCATCTGTAAGGCCCATTTGAAGCCCATTTTAAATCCATAATATTAACCATTAATATTATCTAGGTATGTGGGCCGAATGGTTCAGCCCATATAGCTTTAAATGTTAAGTGGGCTTTTAGCAGCTTTAGCCTTTTAAAACTGGGCCTTTACAGGTTGGGCCGAATTAACCATTTAATTAAACACCAATCCTTAGGCCCATTAGTGGGAAAATTAGGGCTGACTTTCAGCCTTGATTAAACCCTAGGTTCGGTTCAAACTATTTGAACCAATCTTGGTTCGAATGGGTCTAGGGTTTGATCTTTAATTAAACCTTTAATTCAAGAAAATAATCTGAAATTAAATACTGATAAAAGAAAAACAAGAATTAGTAATCAGGGCTGTTCGCACAATCCATCCTGCAAAACAAAGGTTAGATCACAGAATGTAGTTTCAAAAAACTACAAATCGCAGATAGCGATTCTCCCATCCGCAAAATCTCCTTCTTTGTGAAATATCCTTTTTTGCGCCGCCATCTTCGATCCAAAATAAAATAAATAGAAATCCTATTTCTATTAAAAATTACATCAAATCGAATACCTATACATTGAGTCTAGAAAATAAAAAAAAATATTTACAGACCAAAAATAATTCAAGAACTACAAAATCGCAGGATCCCTGCGCAAACCAAGAATTCGATCTCCTCTTGTTCGAATAGTCCATAAATCAAGAATATCATAAAGAACAATTCTAAATAATAATCAGATTTATGTAAAATTAATTTCAGATTATTCGCCCATTAATTTTGGGAACAGATTTCCCAAAACCCATATCTACGTAAATCGGGTAGAACACCTTCTGCCCATTTGCGCAGGTTTAGATCTGAAACAAACTAGTTCAAGATTTGAACCTGGCTCTGATACCACTGAAGGGATGAGAGAACCATCCCATGGACGCCCAAAGATTGCGGAATAAGGGGCAAATTTCAAAATTTTTTTCTCTCCCTTCAACTGGGAATCGCATTCCCTATTTAGAAAATCATATTTTCAAGGATCATTCTTGAACCTTAAACTGAATCAGATCTGAACCAAAAGGAGTATGGGAGAATTATACTTGATACGGAGAAGTAGTATCTCCCAACGGAGGTATTCACGCCCAAGGAAGGATCCAAAAACTGCTCCCACTGAAGATGGTGTAGTGCAGGATGGAGCAGAATTAGCAGTGTTCTTCTCCAAGAACTCTGTCCTTCGCAAGAATCAGCAGGATGGTACGTGAGCACAACTTCCTTTCAATCCTTTCTCAATGAACTGATGTCAAGATCCAATCTTGACTTCTCCCACAACTGGAGATCGAACTGGCAAACAAGTCAGCAAGAACAGGGAGGCGGCAAGAGAGTATTCGCAGGGTGCAGAATTCTCTCGTCTTGATTTCAGCACTCAAGAAAATTTGATGTTGTGTGTCTTCTAAAGGCTGCCGCCCCTTCCTCCTTTTGTTAACCTAAAAAGATTAGCTCCTAATCCAATTAGGAGCAGCTTATCCAAATATGATTTGGATAAGAGTTCTCTTTAGGTGATAGGGATAAACCCTTATCTAATCTGCAGATTAGATTAGCTTTCCCCTAATCTCATTAGGAGGTTTCTAGATCTGAATCATATTCAGATCTGGACTCTCTGAGTGGATAGGATTAAGACCCTATCCTACCTGCTAATCCATCTCAGAATTCGCCCCTTTAATTAACAAAATGAATAGCCCAGTTCGAAATGGGCTTTAGGCACATTAAACTTATGTGCTCACTTATCCTTCCTAACTGCTACCCAGTTAGGCTTCCTTGTATGGCGTGGGACCCTAGCATTGATCTACACATCAGCCACATGGGTTCGGCCCAGCCTTTGTTACAAGGCCTGGCCGAATACACTGTTAAAGACAGTGCACCCTCTGAAACCCATCGAATGGGCTCTATGGGCCCAACACTTACCCTAAGTGGTCCCTGGGCCAAGCCACGTTGTAACACCCAAGGACTGTGGGCAGATGCAAGATTAGCCCATTAGGTATTATCCTCAATGGTCCTACACTTAACCTCTCAGCCCATAATGATCATACACTGCCCGACAAGAGAGGACCTCTCCCTCGGCTGTAAGGAACAGTGTTGCACTCTCCACTTATATGGATCCCGGGAATTAAAACCTTTTTGCAAACATTTGAGAAACCATAATATATATACTTTTGTATCTCATATAAAATATACTTTGCAAAACAAATCTCAACGGTTGAAATCAGCTACCGGCAGTCTTGGTTTCCATCAGTGAGAGTGCATCCCCGATCATTACCTTTGTCCGACAAAGGGGCTGATCCTATCACTATGATCACCCAATCAGATGAATTCTCGGACTGTCCCAACTAAGGATCTCACTGATTGGTACATCAAAGACAGCCCGATCCGACACCTAGTGCAGTATCATAATTGAGTCTAGGGGTTGGGTGTAACTTTCTAGTTTTGCCCATCAATCTCCAAGGTCCCGGGCAATACTAGAAATCTGGTCCAGTTCATAGATTCAATTAATCCTACACTGTGTGTGCTTAGGGTCTCACCCTGACAGCTGAGACAGGCCACCCCAACCCTTTTGGTGGCACCACAGTGTCAGCCTTGTCAGGATAGGTCTCCCTAGACCGACCCACTGGCTGTGAACATTCTAAACTAACACGAGTCTCATTAAGTGTCCAGTTTAAGGGTATTACACAGAAAAATACCAAGGGAACATGAATCAAATATGCACTTTTATTCATTTACAATAAACTCATAAAGTACATCATTCTGATTGAAGCTAAGGGCATACAAAACTGTCTAACAGTGTTGTCACACAACAATGGAATGGGTGATGTGCGGAATTCCAAATTCCAGAATGAACACCTGCATTCATAAGGTAGCCTCACTTGCGGCAATGTATTCGGCTTCAGTTATGGAATCTGCCGTGGACCCCTGTTTGTTGCTTTTCCAGCAAACAGCACACGATCCTATCGTGAAAACATACCCATATGTAGACTTTCTATCATCAGTATGTTCTTCACTGGACAGGTGTGAAGAACATACTGAAATACCTTTGAAGGACAAAAGAGTTTTGTCTGGTATTCGATGGTAGTTTACTATAGATCCAAGGGTATGTTGATGCCGACTTCCAGTCAGACCCAGATGTTAGAATGTCTATATCTGGTTACGTCTTTACGATGGAGTCCTGTGTAGTAAAAATAGCAGATTCCACAACCCAAGTTGAGCACATTATCATAAGTGAGGCGGCCTAATGAATGAAGGTGTTCATTCTAGAATTTGGAATTTAGAACATTACCCATTCTTCTGTTGTGTGACAACAATGGATCTACGGAGATTGGTGTTAAAAGGTAGCGTCATCGGAGAATTTGGTAGACCCATTGATTAAGCCACTGACATAGAAAGTGTTTGAGAAACACGTGGAAAGTCTGGGACTACGGCTTGTACCTGATTGAACCTAAGTGCAAGTGGGAGCTGTTAGACAGTTATGCCCTTAGCTCCAATTAGATTGGTGTATCTTTTGACATTTATTGTAAATGAATAAAGTACATAATTGATTCATGTCATTGTGGTATATTTCTGTGTAATACCCTTAAACTGGACAATTATGAGACTCATGTTAGTTTAGAATCTTTATAGTCGTTGGATAGATCTAGGGAGATTTATCCTGCCAAGGCTGACACTGATGTGCCGCCAAGTTGGTTGGGGTGACTTGTCTTAGCTACCAGGATGAGACTTGAGGTACATGTAGTGTGGGTTTTCTTGAAACCCTAAACCGAACAAAATTCCAGAATTTCCCTGGACCTTAGAGATAGATGGGCAAAAGTAGAAAGTTAGACCTGACCCCTAGACTTAATTATGGTACTACACTAGGTGTCGGATTGGGTTGCCTTTGATAGACCAATCAGTGAGATGCTTAGAGGGGGTCAAAACCTAGGTATATTGGGACAGTCCAAGAATTCACTTGAGTGGGTGATCATAGTGATAGGATCAGCCCCTTTGTCAGACAAAGTGAATGATCGGGGAATGTACTCTCTAATGGAAATCTAAACTGTCGGTAGTTGAGGTTCCTGGGATGTCTAGGGCTTTTATAGAGATGCTTCGGGGGCTGAGGCTTATCGCTGAGTTGCCCACAATATTCCAGGCTTTGTAGGGATGCCTGGGGGCTGGGGCTTATTGCTAAGATGCCCGGGGTGTCCAGGGCTTTGTAGAGATGCCTGGAGGTTCAGGGCTGGTCGCTGAGATGCCCGAGGTGTCCAGGGCTTTTATAGAGATGCCTAGGGAGCCGGGGCTTATTGTTGAGGTGCCCGGGGTGTCTAGGGCTTTTATTGAGATGCCTGAGGTGTCGGGGTTTATTGTTGAGGTGCCCAGGGTGTCTGGGGCTTTTATAGAGATGCCTGGGGTGTCGATGCTTATCTCTGAGGTGCCCAGGGTGTCCAGGGCTTTTATAGAGATGTTTGGGGTGTCGGGGCTTATCGTTGAGATGCTCGGGGTGTCCTGGGCTTTGTAGAGATGCCTAGGGTGTCGAGGCTTATTGTTGAGATGCACGGGGTGTCCATGACTTTGTAGAGATGCCTTTGGGGCCGAGGCTTATTGTTGAGATGCCCACGGTGTCCAGGGCTTTGTAGAGTTGCCTGTGGGGCCGAGGCTTATTGCTAAGATGCCTGGGGTGTCTAGGGCTTTTTATAGAGATGCCTGGGGGGTCAGGGCTTATCACTGCGGTGGTTGGGGTGTCCAAGGCTTTTATAGAGATGCCTGGGTGGTCAGGGCTTATCACTGAGGTGCCCGGGGTGTCCAAGGCTTTTATAGAGATGCCTATGGGGCCGGGACTTATCGCTGAGGTGCCCGGGGTGTTCAGGGTTGAATACATGCTGGGTGTCAGCCTAGAGGCAGTGCCTGGGCATAATAAACCAAGCCTGCAATGAATGGGCTGTGTTGCTAATCAAGATTTTTTATGTAATGCTGCAAGGCATGTTAGTGAATCACACGATATGTGATGAATGGGTAATCGTTTGTTTAAAATTCATTTCAAAATTGATAAATCGATTCAGAGTCATATCTTAACTGCTGAGTAAAAATGGTCCTATTTGAAATCATATTCTCGATAAATATGGTAAGGCATAACTTTAAAACCAAATAATATTTCTAAGAGTCAATATTGAAAGTATGTTTTGAAAATAACTATGTGACAGAGACACCATGCTAAAATAGTGTGTTTTGGGAATGATTTTGGAAGTAGAAAGAAAAAAAAGGAAACAATTCTTTGTTAAAATGTCAAAGCATGTCTTCAAATCACACACGGTTTTGGGTAGACAACAAGAGCCAAACTTTTATATTTAGGGCTTCGGGTTTAATTTACTATAAGTTAAAACATGCCGAAAGGTGAGGTCCAATATGCTACTGTTCAAAGGAAATGATGAACAAAATCCATATAAGACTAGTTTTATTGAGAAAATGATCAAGGATGAAAAAATTGTGCTCGAAATATGTATATTTATCGATGCGAGGAAAAAAAATATGTTTTCAGAGAAAACAAGAATGATGACCACTTGCAAAACAAAGTAAATGAATAAATGAGCTTACAAATTACAAATGAATATAGCAAATGTCCTAGATTTTAATACCATTTTTCAAATAAGGTGGTGCTTTGAAGGCTCATTTGGAATAATCAGCCATCTAATAGGATAAAACCGATTAAAACCAGATTTTTATGGTTTGGTGAAATCAACTAAAACCCGTTGCCAACCATTTTCTTAATCGAGAGGAATAGAAAGGAAAATAAATCGGAAATCTGGAAAACAAGGTCTGGGAAATTCTTTAATCTAACCATTCATCTAAAGCGAGCTTTTCCAAGTGACAGTGATCCTAGTCTAAAATCTCAGGACAAGTTTTTTTCTAGCATATAAATGCCTCTTAAAAAAAATGCTAAGGCGCGGACATGTTTGATATTTAACAAAACAAAACTGATAATTATTAATGATCACAATAAATGAAAATAACAACTCCCGTCCATCAAAAAAGAATAAAGCAAATAAGAATATATATTAATTTAAATAACAATGAACTACACTAACCTGGTTAATTGAGTTAATCATTTGAATTTTGGATTGGTCAAAGTCGAGTTTGGGTCAGACCCACTCATAAGTAGGTAATGGCATAGAGTCACTAACTTCGGGTGGATTATGAACAGAGATTGAAACACTAGATATCAGCAAATAACAATATCGGAACGTAAAAGATGAGAAAGAAAATAAATAAAGCGGATTTTCAAAATTTGACAAATAGAAGTTTCGCTAAATTATATAAATAAAGCAGAATTTCGAAATCGAATAATAAGATCCAATGGATATTTTGCTTGATTACATAAATAGAACATGATTTATAAATCTAAATTATATGGATAAAATGGGATTTCGAAATCAAACAGATGTAGGAACTCACTAATTTTGAAATTCTGAATGGCATTATTATTTTCTTCTTCTTTTTTCAACAATTATTTCAATTTCAGCATTTTCAGAATTTTTTCAGAAGGAAAACAAAAGAGGTTGCATTTGGTAATTGATGATGCGCGATAAGGAAGCTCCTAGCTGGAGGGTTTCCTGGGTGTACTCGAGTGATGAGTTGGAGCAAACTACAAAACAGTGATCAGAGTGACCGGGGTGAATGACCCGAGGAGGTCACTCCGATGCTTAAGTTAGTACTATGTTGTGGTTGTGAGCTAGAATTTGAGTGCAAGAGAACTTGGGTGCAAGTGATCATGCATGTTCCTGGACCATGGAGGGATTGATGCCTTTATATAGTTGAGCCATCACGGGTTTCCTAAAATAGTCCTGAAATCTGTGGCCTAAATGGACGAGATCCATTTCTGCTTTAGTCGGGGAGTAACGTATCAATCAATGAACCTTGTTGTCACCGTCCGATCCGGTCGGGGAGAAGATAAGGCTTGTCGTTATGCAGTATGATCCTGTAATATTCGGAGTCTACTAGGAAGCCACTGGAATTGATTATGTATCACTTCGGTTCCTAGGCCCCAAACTCAATTAAGCACCGAGGTGGCTTTATGCCAAGGTGGCCAAACGTCTAATCTCCGCATACTGCGGACTAGCCTCCCCTTGCTGAGTTGTCTTCCTACAGGCAGATCGTGTCCACGTGACCTTTATTTACTAGGTCATGCCAAATTACCCCTCTTCAATTGCCACCCACTCCTCGTGGTAGGGATCCTGACCCGATGCAGGGAGTTCATGACGAGCTTAGGTGGATTTGGCACAAAGTCTAGGTAATGTGAAGGGGGAGTCATTGGTCGGAACTATTCAACCATTTGGCTCAACTAGGAACTGACCCAAATTGCGTACCCAGTACGCGTGGACGTCAAAATACGCGCTAAATCGATTTCAACCTCGGGAGGCATAAAACCGGTTTTCCTAGGACCCGTCGGATCATGTTAATCTTGACCGTTGATTCTCAGATATACTGGTTATAAATAGAGGCCAAAGGGCCCATTTTCTTCATCACAAATTCGCAAGTCCACAGTTTTCGAGGTCATGCTCAAGTATTCCAGTTCGGTGTCAGCTATTCCTAGGTCCGAGATCGTCTCTCTTTCTTCGGTCTTCCTTTTGGTGAGTCCACCTTCCTCTGCTCTTTTTATTCCATTGTCCTTCCCTTTAATATGTCTTCTAGCCTTAGTTTAGATAGTCTTCTAGATAGGAGCGGCGAGTCCGCTTGGGCCGAGGTGGGTGCCTCGGCTCAGATCGTGGAGCTTCAGCTTGTTAAGGTGGTCACTTTGGGACAGGATATGGGCCTCAGTCCGCCCAAGGCAGACTCACCTTAGCAGGAGCGAGAAGCTTCTGGCAAATCAGCTTCAACCTCACACCAAGGTCAACTGCCAGACAACTTCAGCCCATCGACAATGGTGGCGGACAGGCTCCTAGCCTTGGTAGCTCGGTACAGGCTCCCTAGCGGAATTGTGTATAGCATCCCCTTAGGCAACTTTCCTTGGGATCATGATCACAACGAGATCGTGGTCTTTGAGGAGCAGCTCATAGCCGGTCTGCATCTTCCACTTCATCCTCTTATAATCAAAATCATTAAATTTTTTAACATCACCATAGACCAGCTACACCTGAACTCCATCCATAATATCGTAGGGACCATTTCTCTTTTCCATGATTACAACCGTCCCCTTGACCTCGACATTTTCTCTTCGATCCTTTCCATTAAGAAGAACTTATATCCTGCATTCTACTCGAGCACAGGCGAGCTTACTATTTGTCTCCTCGTCCTGGGTACAAACTATTGGATGAGCACCCTAACAATGTCTCGGCCTGGAAGAGGCGCTACTTCGTGGTCCGCAACACCGATGGGTGGCCTTTTCCAACTCACTAGAGGAAAGCCACCCAGGACCCAAGCGTTAGACTGGACCTGTAGACAAGGGAGGAGGTCCGATCTTGGGCAAAGCTCGGCTTGAAGTTCGAAAACTTTGTGAACGAGGAGAAACTCGTGCAAACCGTTCTAAGTCCTCCAGGTAGGTTGCTACATGTTGTACATTTTCCATCTGCTTTACTTTAGTATTGTATCTGACTTAGCTCATTTCTTATTGCAGTTTCCATGGACAACATCTCTGCCGATGAACTCTTCGGGAGCATGAAAAAAGGAAAGAAGAAGAAGAGAGCCTCCAAGAAAGCTTGCATCAAAACTGAAGCTACTACCACCGAGGTCATTGAGCCTGAACACTCACCTGCTACCGAGCAGCCTCCCTTAATCGATCTGGTTGAGGAGGACCCAGTCAAGGCCACCCCACCCCGCATACCTGAGGAGACTACGTCTTCGAAGCCTATTCCAATGACCACCACCTCTACGGGCACCGATGCTCTAGTCTGGAGTATTTTGACTCCGAGTTTCGACCTTCTTAAGAGCAAGGACGCGGTGTTTACTGAGGAGGTCACTCGTTGGGCAAACTTACCAGTTGCTCAGCTTGGGGCTCGAGCGGCCACACATTGTATGGTGGTATGTTCTTGAACTTATCTTTTCAAGTTGCTTTATGCTTAGATTTTTTGTATACTAATGCTTGTTTTCTTCCCTTGGAAAGTGAACTCCTCTATCCACGCCTTGGCTTACCAGTCCGAGATGAACCTAAAGCAGTCTCTCGAAGCCGAGGAGTCTTCCCGAAATGCCCACACCAAACTTATCTTAGCACACAGCGAAATCAACCAACGTGAAGCAGCATTGAAGAGGGAGATCGAGAACCTCGAGGCCCATGTGAAGGAACGGATCGAAATCCTACTTCAAGCGATGGAGGAGGCCAAGGTGAAGGTAGTTGAAGAGTACAAGTCTTCGGTGGAGCTTCAAGAAAGGTTGGTCGAGCTGGGACAACGGGCTACCGCAAGGGGTTCAAGCTCAGAAAGTGGTTGACCCGGCGTGAATTTCCCCACCTCGACCTCAGTGCCATCACCACATCGAAGATCACCAAGGAGATGGTCATTGAAGCCGCCAAGGATCTGGACTCCGAGGCGGAGAGCAACAATGACCTTCTTGATGACGATGGAGAGGAGACCGGTATCGCCGAGGACCATATGGAGACAGATCCTCATGCTGACGTCTCCATTAAGGATGAAGAGCCCCAAACAGATTGACGCCTCTTTTCTTGGACCCCCCCTTTTGTAATGCTCGATGTTCTGAGGCTCCGAGCTCGTTTAGGCAATTGTAATCTTTCTCTTTTTTTTTGTACTCGAATTTCTTTATCAATGAAATACAAGTGTTTTGCAATCATTGTGTGCAATTTTTTCTAAGTGTAGATTACTCCCAATCTGACAAGCTGAACCAATTAGAAGTAAATTATTTTTTCTAAGTATAAATTACTTTCGAGCTGGCAAGCACAACACTAGTTGGAATAATCTAATCGCCATCGTATGCTAGGGCGAACAGACATTGTAGGGTACATACCTGACCTGTCTGTGCCTAGGTCACTTTGCTTTGCCCATGCCAAAGCGACTAGGTTTTTAGCTGCCTATGCCGAAGAGGCGACTAAGACTTTTATCGTGTCGATGCCTGTTATCAGCTCGGCACCATAGCCCTTAGGCTTCTAAGAGTGACTTATAGTCCTCTCTCTAGCTCGTCGTTTATTTGACCAGTTCGGTGATCTCATAAATAACTTATACCTGGAGTTGTGGGCTCATACATAATACCTTCTTAAATTGTCGATGTTCCATGCTCGAGGTAATAGCTTCCCTTCCAAAGTCTCGAGCTCATATGTGCATTCCCCGTACACCCGTCTTATATGTACGGGCCTTCCCAGTTCGGTCCGAGCTTACCCATGCCGGGCTCAGGTACCATAACTTTCCATAGGACTAGATCACCGACATGAAACTATCGCTTCTTGACCCAAGCGTTATAGTACCGATCCACTTTCTACTGGTATGTTGTGTTATAGTACGAGGTCCAAGTTGGTACGGAGCTCGTCATTATTTGCTTTCTCATCATAAGCCTCAACTAGTAATGTGGACACTTCAATTTCTGTTGGGATCACTGCCTCTATACCATATGTGAGGTTGAAGGGGGTCTCACCCCTCACTGTCTTGATGGTAGTCCGGTAGGCCCAAAGAACGCTGGGTAGCTCGTCCACCCACAACCCTTTAGCTCATGCAAGACGAGCTTTCAGCCCGCGGAGGATAGCTTTGTTCATTACTTCGGCCTGCCCGTTTGCTTGTGGATGTGCTACCGAAGTGAAGTTCTACTGAATCCCCGTCTCAGTGCACCAGTTTTGGAATTTAATATCTTCAAATTGCTTCTTGTTATCTGAAATCAAGACTTTGGGGAGTCCGAAACGGCACACAATGTTTTTCCAAAGGAAGTTTTGCACGTTCTGTGCTATAATGCTTACTAGCGGTTTTGCTTTTACCCACTTCGTGAAGTAGTCTACCGCCACGACTAAGAAATTCCTCTATCCGGTTGCCAGCAGAAATGGACTAAGGATGTTGATTCCCCACTATGCAAAGGGCCATGGGCTAGTAAGATACTTCAAATCGGTAGCAGGTTGATGGAGGATGTTGTCATGCCTTTGACATCTATCACATTTCTTGACGAGTTCGAGTGCATCCGCAAGGGCACTACCTCCCAGGTGTCCTTGGGCAAGGGCGCTACCTCCCAGGTGTCCTTGGGCAAGGGCGCTACCTCCCAGGTGTCCTTGGCATAAACCTTCATGGATATCACGAAGTACAAGCTCAACTTCTGTGGGTTGCAGGCAACGTAGGTTGGGGAACGTGAATGATCTCCAGTATAGTCGTCCGTCTATGAGGACGTACTTGGCTGATTGACGCTCTACCCTCCGAGCTGCAATGCATTCTGTAGGTTGGGTCCCATGGAGCAGATAATCAATGAGTAGGGTCAATCTAGCTTGGTTCCGCTTGCAACACGGGAGTGGCCTCTTCTGCCCCCCTGAGAATGCTAGGCTGAGGAGGGTCCTCTATGTACACAGTCCGCATAGTGTTGTCGGTTGTGCTTACTAGTCGTGATAGAGCGTCGATTTCAGCATTCTCAGACCTCGGGATTTGTTTGATGAAGCAGGAGTTGAAGCTCGGTAGGATCTCTCTAACTCTGGTTAAGTAGGCTACCATATCGGGTCATGAGCTTTGTAGTCACCATTGACTTGGCTAACTACTAGTTGAGAGTCACTGCAGATGATGAGGTGCTTCATTCCCATTTCCTTTGGTCTGTTGAGCCCAGAAATTAGCACCTCATACTCTGCTTCATTATTAGATGCCTTGAATCCAAACTGGAGAGCATACTCCAACTTCACCCTGCTCGGGCCATACAGTATTAGTCCTGCACCGCTTCCTCCCTGGTTGGACTAGCCATCGACATGGAGGGTCCAAGGCTCCTCGTCCTAGGTCGGTACTGCTACGACTAGAATCGGTGTTGCACTGGTTGATGCCTCCGACATGCGAGGGGGCTCAATCAGTTCAGGGGCTAGTGCGCTGAACGTACATTCTGCTACGAAGTCTGCCAAGACTTGGGCTTTGATCGCTAGTCGTGGCTCGAACTGGATGTCATACTCGCTAAGCTCGATGGACCACTTCGTCAACCTCCTGGACACCTCGGGCTTAAGTAGGATGTGCCTCAAAGGTCTATCCGTAAGAACAACAATGGTATGGGCTTGGAAGTAGGGGCGTAATTTTCGAGCTGCTACCACTAGCGCGTACGCCAGCTTCTCGATGATGGGGTGTCTGGTCTTTGCATCCGGCAGTACCTTACTTACATAGTAGATGGGCTGTTGAACCCGGTCTACCACCCTAATTAGTACCGAGCTGACTACCTCGTCACTCGCGGAGAGCTACAGCTTCAAAACATGATCTTCCTCAAGTCAGGTTAAACCTGGGGCGGTACTTAGATACCTCTTGAGCTCGTCAAACACAAGTTGGCATTCTTCAGTCCATTCGAAAATCTCATTCTTTTTAATTGCTTTAAAGAAGGGGAGGCATTGACCTGCCAACTTAGACAAGAAACGACTTAGGGCTGCTACCCGGCTAGTCAGCCTCTAGACTTCTTTTATTTTTCAAGGTGGTCTCATATCTATAATTGCCTTTACCTTTTCTAGGTTGGCTTCGATACCACGTTGGTTGACTATGTAGCCTAAAAATTTTCCCGAAGTGATTCCGAAGACACACTTATTCGGATTTAATTTCATATTATATTTTCTCAAAATTTAAAAAACAACATCTAAATCGTTAATTAAAGATTCAGAGAACTGGGTCTTCACGACCATGTCGTCAACATAACACTCAACTTTATTGCTAATCAAAGTCTCAAAAATTTTATTTACAAGTCACTGGAAGGTTGCTCCAGCATTTTTCAAACCAAAGGGCATAACTTTATAACAGTATAGTCCTACTTCGGTTACAAAAGCAGTTTTCTCTTGGTCAACCGTGTTCATCCTAATCTAATTATAGCCGGAGTAGGCATCCATGAAACTCAGCAACTCGTGCCCTGAGGTCGCATCTACCTGGTGGTCAATTCTGGGTAGGGGGAAGCAATCCTTTGGGCAGGCTCTGTTCAAGTCAATGTAGTCGACGCACATGCGCCACTTGCCATTCACTTTCTTCACGAGTACTGGATTTGCAACCTAGCTCGAGTAATGGACCTCCTCATCGACTACCCTCCACCGTTCCGGGGTGAGGTTGCATTTTCTTTGTTAGACTGACCTAACAAAAGGGCCGACATTCAGTTTGTGAGTTATGACACAAGGGTCAATTCCGGGCATTTCTGTCGTGGACTAGGCAAAAACCTCTAAATTGTTGAGTAGAAAACTTACTAGTTGATTTTAGAGCAGTTCACTTACGAGTGCACTGATCTAGAGAGTCTTGGTTGGTTCGGTTTCGGACACTAGTATGTGGACCATCTCTTCCCTTGGGGCAGCTCGCTCCTCGTTGTAGTCTGTCGGTCGCTCCAGTTTGACATCCTCTACTAACTTTGCTTTTCATTTGAGAGCAGCCACATAACACCTCCGGGAGTCAAGCTGGTCGCCTTGTACTACTCCCACTCCGCAATCCATTGGGAACTTCATCGCGACATAGTAAGTCAACACTACTGCGTGTAAAACATGTGTAATAGGTTGACCTATGATTGTGTTGTATGGGGATGGAGTGGTGACCACCAAGAATGTGTGCTCAAACCGGGCAATATTTGGCCACATTCCCACCTCCACTAGTACTGTGACATGACCTATAAGCCTAACTTCCTCTCCGCTGAACCCTACTAGTGGGGCATCTGCTGACGTTAGGTCACTCTGTTGTAACTGCAGCTTGTCAAAGGTTTCTTTGAAGAGGATATCAGCCGAACTACCTGAGTCCACTAAGATTCGCCATACTTCAAAGTCATTGATGACCATCTTCACGACCAGGGCATTGTCATGAGGATATTGGATCCCATGGGCATCATCCTTGGTAAAGTGGATCGGTTCTTCGACCCGAGTTCATTTGGGTGGGTTCTCTGCTTCATGCTTTAGTTCTCGGAATGATGTTCTCCCAGCTGCTATTGTGCACCCCACTACAATAGATCCCCCAATGATCATATTAATCACCCCGTGGATCGATCTCTCTTCTGGTAGCGGGCGAGGTGGCTGCTCGTTCTATTTGCTACTCTCTAGGGTGTCTTTTTTCGGATCTCCCTATCGGTTCCCCTATTCCTTTCTTCATGTAGAATGTACTTTTTCAAGTATCCACGACGGATCAGCTCTTCAATTTCATCGTGAAGGTTTCTATAGTTTTCTGTGTTGTGACCATGGTCCCGATGAAAGTGACAATAGACGTTTGGGTTCCTGGTCGATGGGTCTCCACGGAGTTTGGGTGGCCATATGACAATAGAGGAATCTTTTATTGCCATTAAAATCTCTCCTCACTTCGCATTCAAGGGAGTATAGTTTGTCTTCTCCATTAGAGGGGTCCTGGAATGCTGACCCGACCTGTAACTTCGCGAGGGGGATTTGCTCCTCGAGCTCAGGGACTTGCTTCTTCGCTTGGGGGACTTACTTTTTTTTTCTTTTCTTGTTGTTCATCCCCTCTTCCTCCCTTTTCCTTTTTTCTCTTGGCTGGTTGTTAGTTTTCTAGTTTATCTCCTCTTCAGTGCTGATAAACTGATATGCCAACTGGAGGAACTTGGTGATGTTCTTTGGTTTGTTGGCTACGATATGCCACTTGAACTCTTTATAGGTGATGCCTTTGCGTGCTACGGTGAGATGTACTACTGGGTCAAGGTCTGGTATCTATAGGCATGTCTCATTGAAGCATTTGATATAACTGCGAATTGACTCTCCCTCCCTCTGCACCACATTCAAAAGGCTCTCCTGTGACTTCAGGCACTTCTTACTAGTGATGATGTGGGCCATAAACATATCTGCGAACTGCGCCCAACATCTGATGGAACCTGACGCTAGGTTTTTGTACTAGGTCCAAGCTACTCCTTTGAACGTGGTGGAGAAAGACATGCACATACAAGCCTCATCAGCCCCGGCGAGGTGCATCTGGGACTGGAATGCGTCCGCGTGATCATTAGGATCAAAGAACCCATCAAACTTGTCTAGCGGCGGAACCTTGAAATCTTTCGGCATTGGAGCTGCTAGGAGCTCGGGTGTCAAGGGAGAAGGCCAGCTCAAAAGAGCAAGTGTTGTTCCTATAGCCACCGAGCTCACCTCCTCTCATTCCAAACCTTGATCTACTAGATGGTTGGGCTTTGCTGCTGGATCATTTCTTGCTGATAAACGGTGAGTCTTGCGACGTCGCCGCTGTTGCTTTTTTGGTGGAGTGACATTTGTACTACCGGCCTTCAAGTTGTTAGGCACTTCAATCTTACTTCGAATAGTAGGGCGAGCTGGTTCAGAGATTCTCCTTGCTGCTTCCACTTCGTCGTGCATTCGATGTTGACTGGAGCGAGGAACCGAGGGATCTCTCTTGGAGCCCGCACCTCGGACCTCGGGTCGATGCTCTATGCCGGAAATCTATCAGCTGCGCCTCACGAGCTGGCTGGATTTGGGCCTATTCCTCGAGCTTTCTCTTCGGGAAGTAGGGGGAGTACGTCAGTCACCTACAACACCCTGGGGCAGGGTTCGTCCCGAAGGGGAGACCGGTACCTGCGAAGTTCTCTCCCTACAGGGAGGAGACTAGCACTGGTTGTTCGATGGCTGGCTTGGTTGCAGTGATGGGAACTGCTGCTGATACTGTTGATAAAAATAATATTGCTGGAACTGATGAATCTACTGCATCTGAATCTGCATTATTTGAACGCTTTGGATGAGGTCGCTGAACTGGGAGTGCCCAAACACAAGGGGAATCACGGAAGGCTCCGAGAATGTGGCACTCACCTGGGGAGCGGGACACTCACCTGTTGGGCAGTGTGGGGTGTGGACAGTGATGGGACCCTGGATGCAGTCATAGGGATGGTGAACTAGTCGATTGTCACCGAAGGTCCTTGGGGAGCGACTATCTGCTGCTCTTGCCCCACAATGATGTTCATGTTACCCTTACTGTTGTGGTTGGATGATGACGTTGAGGTTGAGACTGAGTTTGAGACTGTAAAAAATTGGGATGACCTTTCGATCGGTTCCCACAGACAATGCCAATTGATGATACGTGATCTGGAAGCTCCTAGCTGGAGGGTTGCCTGGGCGTACTCGAGTGATGAGTTGGAGCAAACTGCAAAATAGTGATCAGAGTGACCGGGGTGGATGACCTGGGGAGGTCGCTCCGATGCTTAAGTCAGAATTATGTTGTGGTTGCGAGCTAGATTTTGAGTGCTAGAGAGCTTGGGTGCAAGTGATCGTGCGTGTACCTGAACCATGGAGGGATTGATGCCTTTATATAGCTGAGCCATCGCGGGTTTCCCGAAACAGTCCCAAAATCTGCGGCCTAATGGACGAGATACGTTTCGGCTTTAGTCAGGGAGTAACATATCAATCAATGAACCTTATTGTTGCCGCCCGATCCAGTCGAGGAGAAGATAAGGCTTGCCGTTAGGCGACATGATCCCGTAATATTCGGAGTGTATTGGGAAGCCACTAGAATTGATTACATGCCACTTCGGTTCTTGGGCCCCGAACTCCATTAGGCGCCGAGGTGACTTTATGCCTACGTGGCCAAACATCCGAACTTCGCATACTACACTCCCCTTGCTGAGTTATCATCCTACAGGCAGATCACGTCCACGTGACCTTTATTTACTAGGTTGTGGCAAATTACCCCTCATCAGTAATTATCAAGGGTTTCAGGATTTTTAGTTAATTATTTTCAAGTGTACCATGATTCTTAGTATTATAATTACTGAAAATTCCGATTTTTGAAATAGCTAAATTTAGTAGCTAAGGTTTAAAGGGTATAAAATATTATTGAATGACTGAAAACATTGAAATACAATTATATTTTATTTGTGTTATGATATTATAATATTGTGGTATTTAATTACTGAACATAATATTTAATGTTATCAATTATGGAGATTAAATATAATCGTTAATGTAATCTGTAAATATCAAGTTAACATAATTCAGTAGTTTCTAGTAAATTGGTCCTTTTTTAATGATTTATCATAATTAAGCCCCCTTTTCTTTCTGAATGCCAAGGACGTTTATGGTGGCCAAAATTTATATTCATCTCTTCTAATTTGCCATATTACGTGCTTATTTATTTATTTATTTATGCTTCCGTCACATATCCTATCTTTATTACTCATTTATGTTCATGACGATTGTAGAAAATCCACTTGCTCATGGGAGAGTTCGTGTTAACGTGTTTCCCGGCATGAATTTAATGAGGCTAATCATTAATTAAACGGATAACTATGATTAAACATAGATAACATAAACAACGATAAACAATGATTCTAATCAAACACTAACTAAACAGATAGTAGAACAGATTAATTCCATTATAAGACAGAAAACACGGCGCTCAACCGATTAGCAGATCAATGGGGAGAATAAGGAAAAGAACAGAGATCTGAGGTTCTACGGTTTTTTATTCATATGGAGGTCAATTCCAAACCAGACGACATGAAGCTACCATTATGACCTAAAAACAATTTCAAAGCTAGGAGAGAAAAAAGAAAAAGAAAAAGGCAAAATAAAATAAAATAATAAGAGTTCAAATTAAATCTTTGACAAGACTCGCTTTAGTTATATACTTATTAGTAGAGTAAGTTGTACGCTACACAATTAATTGCATAGATTACGTGTTATGTTAACGGGTTCTATGAGCATTAAAACATTACTTAATTTAATTGTCTTCGATGGAATGTTAACTATTATAATACATTAGAAATTTAGTACTGAATTGACTAACATTTTTCCTTTTGGCTAGCATAATATTTAATACAGTAATCTATTGTTTACTTTACTTGTGCATAGGTGTCAAAGTAATCAATCTCTTCCTTTTGACTAAATCCTTTGGCTACCAATCTAGCCTTAAAAGTTTGTATAGTTTAATCAGTGTTGTATTTTCTTCTAAACATCCTTTTGACTAAATCTTTTGGCTACCAATCTAGCCTTAAAAGTTTGTATAGTTCCATCAGTGTTGTATTTTCTTCTAAACATCCATATACATTTTATCGGTTTTGATCTTGGAGGCATGTCTACTAGTACCCATTTGTTATTTGACATTATTGAATCCATTTCATCATTTATAGCTTCCTTCCAAAAGGCAGCATCTCTAAAGGCCATAGCCTCACTATAGGTTTTTGGATCATTTTCAATGTTTAGGGCAATAAGTATCTTATTTAAAATCTTCCCTCTATCAGCCTCAACCAAAAATACAATTGACCGAGTAGAGATGAAATCTGAACCTAAGTGTTTCTCTGTTCTTTGTCTTTGACTTCTTCTAGGTCCTATTGTAGGTGTTACAGTTGTGTCGTTTCTTTTTTCAGTCTCATTATTATCAACAAATATTGAGATTTTAGTTTCTCTTTCAGGTTCTGTCATTTTCTGTGGATTCATTTTCTGTAGATTCAGAACACAGTTTATTTTCAAAGAATTCAACATCTCTAGTTTCAATTATTATGTTGGATTCTAAGTCTAGAAGCCTATAGGCCTTGCTATGTTCTGCATATCCAACAAACATACTTCTTTTAGCTCTGAGTCCTAACTTGGTTCTTTTAGGATCTGGAACTCTATAATATGCTAAGCACCCCCACACTTTTAGATATGCTAAATTAGGCTTATTTCCTATCCATAATTCATATGGGCATTTGTTATTAACTCTTGAAACAATTCTGTTATGTAAATGACAGGCTGTTAGAAGTATTTCCCCCACAAGTTTAAGGGTAAATTAGCCTTTAACAACATGCAGTTTATCATTTCTGTAAGTGTTCTTTTTTTCATTTTGGCCAGGCTATTCTATTGAGAAGTATAGGGAGCAGAGCATTGATGTATTATTCCAAATTCTTCATAAAAGAATTAAACTCATTTTTAAAGTATTCAGCACCCCTATCACTTCTAAGGATTTTAATTTTCTTTTCTAATTAATTTTCAACTTTAGTCTTATACAGTCTAAACATGTCAAAGGCTTCATCCTTAGTTCTCATAAGGTAAACATAGGTGTACCTAGAAAAGTCATCTATAAATGTTATGAAGTATCTCTAACCTCCTCTAGTTAATACACCATTGGGTTCACAGATGTCAGAATGAATTAGTTTTAGAAGTTAAGGATTTCTCTCAACACTAGGGAAAGGTTTCTTAGCCATTTTAAATTTTACACATATGTCACATTTTTCAGTTGATTCATTATTGTAAGCAATTATACCAAGTTTGCTCATGTTCTTTATGGATTTAAAATTCAAGTGTGCTAATCTATCATGCCATAAAGAGAAAGAATCAACAATATAAGCAGAAAATTTTCCTTCATTAATACTTAATTTGAACATACCATTACAACCATATCCCTTTCCTACAAACATCCCATTCTTGGATAGGATTAGTTTGTCGAATTCAAAGACAACTTCGAATCCCCTCTTATAGATAAGATTTACTGAGACCAAGTTCTTTCTAATGTCAGAAACATAGAGAACATTTAGGAGAGTCAGTGTCTTTCCGGAGGTGAAGTTCAACTCTACGCTGCCTCTTCCAGCAACTTTGGCACATGTTTGGTTTCCCATTTGTACCTCCTGGCCATCAGTCACTTCTTCATATGTCTTGAACAAGGACTTGTCCTTACAAACATGGATTGTGGCGCCTGAATCAAACCACCATCCAGAAGACGATTCTGCCATGTTGACTTCAGTAATCATGGCCACTAGATTGTCTTCTACCAAGTTTGCAGATTTGGTTCCGCCTTTCCGGTGTCGGCAGACTCGGGCGTAATGCGCCTTCTTTCCACAAACATTGCAAGGTCCTTTCTTATTGTTGCTCTTCTTGAAGTTCCCATCCTTCTTGTTTACTTGCAATATAGGGTTAGTCTTCTTCGATCCGTTTTCCACAAAATTGACCTTAGAGTTCAGCATACCGACCATGGTCTTATCCCTACTGTCTCTAATCCAAGACTCTTATTCAATACGAAGGTGTTGCTGAATTTGCTCCAAGGTAAGTTCTTCAGCCTTGTGCAGAAGCTTATTCTTGTAATCCTTCCAAGAGGGTGGAAGTTTGGCAATGATTGCTCCCACTTGGAAAGATTAAGGAAGGATGATGTTAAGGGATCGAATTTTGTTGACTATCACCTGTAATTCATGAATTTGCTGCAGTATGGGTTTATGGTCGTTCATGGTGAATTCAAAGTATTCTGCAATAAGATACTTATTTGTACCTGCTAACTTGCACCTTGTATTTGAATTCCAGGGCCTTCCAGATTTCTTTTGGAGATGTAAGTTCCTTATAGAAGTTGTAAAGCCGGTCTGATAAGGCATTCAGTATGTGTCCTCGGCATAGAAGTAAGTCCTCTTCTCGTTTTGCTCTTTCCTTCTTTAGTTTTTTTGAGTTTTTGTCAGTGGGTTCAGGAAGTGATTGTAGATTCGGGTCTAGCAGATAGTATAATTTTAGGATGGTTAGAAAGAAGATCATCTTGTCTTGCCATCGGCTGAAATTTGCTCCATCGAACTGGTCTAGTCGAACAAGATCTTGGTTCATCATCTTGATTGAAGTCATGCTTGCTTCCGCCTCCATTGCAGAATAACGTTCTAAAATTGTTGGAAAATGGGGTCACTGTAACTTTGGAGGGGAAGCTCTGAGGCACGTTTGTAGACACTATCTTTAGAACGTTATTTTCCCCCACTCAGTTTCACTGAGTTTGTTGTTGGGTTATAGGCAAATCCGTTCCCAAGATACAACAGAGCCTTGGGTGAGAATCTACAACCAGCAAAGTTGAAGAATCCCCGAAGAAACCTTCTATGAGACTGTAGCAAACCGGACTGAGAGAGAGAGAGAGAGTGAATTTCGAAAATGTGTGTTTTTGAAGTCTGATTCATGCTCCTTAAATAGTTTATGAAGAGGTATGAAGAAAAGGTAGGTGTTGGTTTAGAGAAGGCACCTTGAACAGTCACAAATTCAAACATTGTGACTGTTTAAAAAGTAGTTAACAGTTAATGACTGTTAACTTTGAATTGTGCCTCTTGATCACACCCGATCGAATCGTGACCGTTGATCTCATCAACGGTGATCAACGGTCAGCATCGCACCAAAACCAAAGTCGCCCTTCGTGAGCCACGCGGGTGCGCGCGAAGTGCGAGGAAAGTGCGCCTCTAAAGCACCTCATTGCACCACACACACACGTGCGCGCACGTTGCTCAGTATCAAACCCCCATACTCTCTACTAATTCTAAGGATTGTAAATCAGCTCCTATTAAAATACTGAAAACAAAGCTTATAATTTTCCAATGTGGGACAAGTTCAAAAATGGGTTTTGCAAGAGAAAAGCTAATTTTTCAATCAAGTGTGTAGGTGCAATTTCTCATGTAATTGATCAATCAAACCCATTGGATTTAATCTCTTATGAGATTAAAATTCAACATCCAATAGGTATCGAAACTTAGGAATAACCTCAAAAATTGAAACAAAGGATCGATGCTTCATGTGGAGATCGAACTCGATGAGAACAAGAGGGAAGCTCATCGCTGGAACTCCGCTTCCTCCGACGCCCCTGTTCTGTTTCCGCTGCGCCGGCGATGGTAGAGAGGACTCATCGCTGCCACTGGCTATGTTCAAAGACACCAGTGCAACGACTAACGATGAAAGGGAGAGAGAGGAGGTTGGTGAAAGGGGTTTTGCCACCGCCTGTCATGCCCACTATGTGAGATTGAAATTATCAACGCCATCTTACCGGAGATCAAAGATGAAACCAGAGATTCTAATGTAATCACCGTAGACACGTGATAGTCAGTCAGTCTCCGAAGGTGCAAAGATGGCGGCCGGAATGAGAGAGGAGGTGGAGAAGAGAAGAAAGAGAGGAGAGGGAGAGAGAGAAAGAGGGACTTCTTGAGAAACCCTAGGTCAGGGTCCTGATTGTGTTGTCTCCCCCCCTTTTATAGGGAGAAAGTTAGAGTTATCAAGAAAGAAGTTCTTTCCTATTAGGAAAGGGAATACCTTCTGTTAGGGAAGGAGAGATTTCTTATAGTTTGACTATTAAGGGGTCATTAGAGGATCCTATCCCTTCCGGATTCTCTCCATATGTAACCCTGTTATATTGACGTAGCATGGGTGACGTTATCGTTTGGCGGGCGTATTTTATTGAAACCGCATGCGTAACTTAAAGATGTACGTGTAATCGGTATCTATTCCCGTTCTACTGTGATTCCACGATTCTGTAATAGTGTCGGGTTCATCGCAGCTTTACGCATGTCCGGCTTTATCATAAATCCGTGTGTCCGGGTTTCATCGCAAACCCATGCGTGTCTTAGATTTACTACAGATTCGTGCAAGACGAAGTTCATTGTGACCTGTCCCGGGTATGAGTTCATCACTATCGTGGATCTACGATGAACACATCGTAATCGTACGATAGGTCTTAGATTCATCGCAGGCATCCATGAAGTGTTGGTTTGACACCTTTGGTACTCTGATGGTCTTAGTGGCCACCATGTACCTACAACCCAGATTATTAACCTAAGCACAAAGAAAAAAACTATTACTTAGCTCTTACGTCTTAGGATTTAGGGTTCAGAACCTTTCTTGCTTTCTGAAAACCAAGAAAAGTTACTAAACCCAATTGTGGACAAATTGGAAAAAATATTGTCACCTTGGCCATTAGTGTCAAGGTATGCATCATATGGATTGTCAACCCAAATGAGTAGAGTGAAATTGTCACTTGTCCCCTATATCTTGTGGTTAAGGCTGAGAACCTCTCTCAGTTGCAGGAAACCTTGAAAATTTGCAAAATCTATATGGGGATAAATTTTAGTAATTTTTTCTCATTCTGGCCACTAGTGCCCTACAAAACATCTCTTATGCTAGTAACACTAGCAGAAAGAAAGAAACTGTCACTTGCCCCTACATCTTAGTATTTAGGGTTCAGAACCTTTCTCAATTTCTAAAACCAAAAAAAGTTAGTCAACCAAAATTTGGCCAATTTAGAAAAGAATTGTCCCCTCAGCCATTAGTGTCAATGTAGGCACCATATGGCTTATTAACCCAAACGAGTAGAGACAAATTTTCACTTTCCCCTAGATCTTGTGGTTAGCGTTGAGAACCTTCCTTAGTTTTTGAAAACCAAGTCAATTTAAGCAATAAATATGAGGCAAAATTAGACTAATTTTTCATCAATCTCGGCACTAGTGTCCATGTTTGCATCATCCAAATTACTAACCAAAGGACAAAGAAAGAAACTGTGACTTGGCTCCTACGTCTTAGGATTTAGGGTTCAGAACCTTTCTTGCTTTCTAAAAACCAACAAACATTGCATCATATGGATTATTAACCGAAAGGAGTAGGGATAAATTATCACAAGTCCCCTATTTCTTGTGGTTAGGGACGAGATCCTTTCTCAGTTTCTAAAAGCAAAGAAAATTTACGAAACCCATATGAGGCCAAATTAGACTAATTTTTCATCAATCTGGGCACCGGTGTCCATGTTTAAATTACCTGTGTCTGTAACCCAATCACAAAAGAAAGAAACTACATAGCCCCAACATCATAGGATTTAGGATGCAAAACCCTTCACGGTTTTTGAAAACCATGAAAAGTTTCTGAAACCAAATGTGGCGAAATTAGAGAAAAATTGTCACCTTGGCTGTTTGTGTAAAATTATGCATCATATGGATTATTAGCCCAAATGATTAGAGAGAAACTGTCACTTGTCCACTATATCTTATGGTTTGGGCTAACAACTTTTTTCATTTTTGAAACCAAGAAAATTTACAAAACCCACATGAGACAAAATTAGACTAATTTCTCATCAATCTGGCCCCTCGTGTCCGAGTTTACAAAACCTGGATTAGTAACCCATGCACAAAGAAAGAACCTATCACCTGGCACCTACATATTAGGATTTAGGGTTTAGAACCTTTTTCAGTTTCTGAAAACGAAGAAAAGTCACAAAACCCAAATGATGCCAAATTGAGAAAAAAAATGTCACATTGGCCATTAGTGTTTAAATATGCATCATATGAATTGGTAGCCCAAATGAGTGGAGAGAAATTATTACTTGAACCCTAAATCTTATCTTTAGGCCTGAGAACCTTTCTTGATTTTTGAAAACCCTTAAAATTTATGGAACCCTTATGTGGCGAAATGGGAGTAATTTTTATCATTTAGACCACCAGTGTCCAACTGTACATCTGTTGGGCTAGTAACCCAAGCAAAAAGAAAGAACTTGTCACTTGGCCCCTACATCTTAGGATTTAGGGTACACAACCTTTATCAGTTTCTAAAACCAAGAAAAGTTAGTGAACCCAAATGTGGCCAAATTAGGAAAAGATTGTCCCCTTATTCATTAGTGTCAATGTATGCATCATATGGCTTATTAACCCAAATGAGTAGAGAGAAATTTTCAATGTTCACCTAAATGTGGTTAGGGCTGAGAAACTTTCTCGGTCTTTGAAAACCAAGAAAATTGACGAAACCAATATGAGGAAAAATTAGACTAATTTTTCATCAATCTAGACACCAGTGACCACTTTTACATGATCCATATTAGTAACCAAAGGATAAAGAAAGAAACTATGACTTGGCTCCTACGTCTTAGGATATAGGGTTCAAAACATTTCTTGCTTTCTAAAAACCAAGAAAAGTTACTGAACCCAAATGTTGCCATATTGGAAAAAAAATTGTCACCTTGGCCATTATTGTCAAGGTATGCATCATATGGATTATTAACCGAAATGAGTTGGGTGAAATTATCACTAGTCCCCTAGATCTTGTGGTTAGGGCTGAGAACCTTTCTTAGTTTCTGAAAATGAAGAAAATTTCTGATTTTTCAGTAATTTGGGCACCAGTGTCCAAGTTGAAATCACCTGGGTCTGTAATCTAATCACAAAGAAAGAAACTATGACTTAGCCCCAACATTATAGGATTTAGGGTTTAGAACCCTTCTCGGTTTCTGAAAACCAAGAAAAGTTTCTGAAACCAAATGTGTTGAAATTAAAAAAAAAAATGCCATCTTGGCCAGTAGTGTCAAATTATGCATCATATGGATTATTAGCTCAACTGAGTAGAGAGAAATCATCACTTGTCCTCTATATCTTATGGTTCTGGCTGACAACCTTTTTCGTTTCTGAAACCAAGAAAATCTACGGAACCCATATGAGGCGAAATTAGACTAATTTCTCATTAATCTAGCCCCTAATGTCGAATTATACAACACTAGGATTAGTAACCCTTGCACAAAGAAAGAAACTATCACCTGGCACCTACAAATTTGGATTTAGGGTTCTGATGATGCGCAATCCAGTCGGTCCTAGCTACCGGTTACCTCTCTTCTGACAAGATTGGAGGTGCCTAAAACAAGGAAGAAAATGGAGACTTCCGGGGAGGAACCCGGTTGGAACACTCCGAAGCTCAAGTTAGTGAGAAACTTTGTCAGTTTCTGAAAACCAAGAAAATTAAACTAATTTTTCAACAATCTAGACACTAGTTTCCACTTTTACATGATCCAAATTAGTAACCAAAGGACAAAGAAAGAAACTATGACTCAGCTCCTACATCTTAGGATTTTGGGTTTAGAACCTTTCTTTCTTTCTAAAAGCCAAGAAAATTTACTGAACCCAAATGTGGCCAAATTGGAAAAGAAAATTGTCACATTGGCCATTAGTGTCGAGGTATGCATCATATGGATTATTAATCGAAATGAGGCCATTAGTCTCCTAGTTCATGTGGTTAGGGCCAAGAACCAATCTCAGTTTTTTGAAAACGATGAAAATTTATGGAAACCGTATGAGGCCAAATTAGTCAAAATTTTCATCAATTTGGGCACCGGTGTCCATGTTTAAATCACCTTGGTTTGTAACTCAATCACAAAGAAAGAAACTATGACTTAGCCTCAACAGCTTGGGATTTAGGGTTCAAAACCCTTCTCAGTTTCTGAAAACCAAGAAAAGATTCTAAAACCAAATGTGGAGAAATTTGAAAAAAAAAATTGCCATCTTGGCCATTAGTGTCAAATTATGCATCATATGGATTATTAGCCAAATTGAGTAGAGAGAAATTGTCACTCGTCCCCCATATCTTATGCTTAGTGCAGACAACCTTTTTCGTTTCTGAAACCAAGAAAATCTATGGAAACCATATAAGGCAAAAATAGACTAATTTCTCATTAATATGGCCCCTAGTGTCCAAGTTTATAATACCAGGATTAGTAACCCTTGCACAAAGAAAGAAATTATCACCTACCACCTACATATTAGGATTTAGCATTCAGAACCGTTCTTGGTTTCTGAAAACAAACAAAAGTCACAGAACCCAAATGTTGCCAAGTTAGAAAAAAAATGCCACATTGGCCATTAGTGTTTAAGTTTGCATGATATGAATTAGTAGCCCAAATGAGTAGAGAGAAATTATCACTCGAACCCTAAATCTTATCGTTAGGGCTGAGAACCTTTCTTGATTTCTGAAAACCCTTAAAATTACAGTACCCTTATGTGGCCAAATGGTAGAAATTTTTATCATTTTGACCACCAATGTCCAACTGTACCTCTCTTGGGCTAGTAACCCAAGCAGAAAGAAAGAACCTGTCACTTGGCCCCTACGTCTTAGGATTTAGGGTACAGAACCTTTCTCAGTTTCTAAAACCAAAAAAAGTTAGTGAACCAAATTGTGGAACAATTAGTAAAAAATTGTCCCCTTTGCCATTAGTGTCAATGTATGCATCACATGGCCTAATAACCCAAATGAGTGGAGATAAATTTTCACATTTCCCCTAGATCTTGTGATTAGTGCTGAGAACCTTTCTTAGATTTTGAAAAACAAGAAAATTTACGGAACCAATATGAGGCAAAATTAGACTAATTTTTCATCAATTTAGCCACTAAGAAATTGTGACTTGGTTCCTACGTCTTAGTACTCAGGGTTCAGAACCTTTGTTGGTTTCATAAAACTAAGAAAAAAGTTACTGAACCAATATGTGGCCAAATTGAAAAAAAAAATGACACCTTGGCCATTAGTGTCAAGGTATGCATCATATTGATTATAAACCCAAATGAGTAGAGTGAAATTGTCACTTGTCCCCTAGATCTTGTGGCTAAGGCTAAGAACCTTTCTTGGTTGCAGGAAACCATGAAAATTTATGGAATCTATATGGGCCAAATTTTACTAATTTTTTCTCATCCTGGCTACCAGTGTCCTACTGTACATCTCTTACTCTAGTAACACTAACAGAAAGAAAGAAAATGTCACTCAGCTCCTACATCTTAGTATTTAGTGTTCATAACCTTTCTCAGTTTCTAAAATGAAAAAAAGTTAGTGATCCAAAATTGGGCCAATTTAGAAAAGAATTGTCCCTTCAGCCATAAGTGTAAATGTATGCACCATATGCCTTACTAACCCTAATGAGTATAATGAAATTATCACTTTCCCCTAGATCTTGTGGTCAGGGCCGAGAACCTTTCTCAGTTTTTGAAAACCAAGTAAATTTACGGAATCGATATAAAGCAAGATTAGACTAATCTTTCGTCAATCTCTCCACCAATGTCCACGTTTGCAGGATCCGGATTACTAACCAAAGGACAAAGAAAGAAACTGTGACTTGGCTTCTATGTCTATGGATTTAGGGTTCAGAACCTTTCTTGCTTCTAAAAACTAAGAAAAGTTATTGAACCCAAATGTGGCCAAATTGGAAGAAAAATTGTCACCTTGGCCATTAGTGTCATGGTTTGCATCATATGGATTATCAACCGAAATGAGTGGGGAGAAATTGTCACTTATCCCCTAGATCTTGTGGCTAAGGCTAAGAACCTTTCTTGGTTGCAGGAAACCATGAAAATTTATGGAATCTATATGGGCCAAAATTTTTTCTCATCCTACTGTACATCTCTTACGCTAGTAACACTAACAGAAAGAAAGAAAATGTCACTCAGCCCCTACATCTTAGTATTTAGGGCTCATAACCTTTCTCAGTTTCTAAATTGAAAAAAAGTTAGTGATCCAAAATTGGGCCAATTTAGAAAAGAATTGTACCTTCAGCCATTAGTGTCAATGTATGCACCATATGCCTTATTAACCCAAATGAGTATAGAGAAATTTTCACTTTCCCCTAGATCTTCTGGTTAGTGCCGAGAACCATTCTTAGTTTTTGAAAACCAAGTAAATTTATGGAATTGATATAAGGCAAGATTAGACTAATCTTTCCTCAATCTCTCCACCAATGTCCATGTTTGCAGGATCTGGATTACAAACCAAAGGACAAAGAAAGAAACTGTGACTTGGCTTCTATGTCTTAGGATTTATGGTTTAGAACCTTTCTTACTTCCTAAAAACTAAGAAAAGTTATTGAACCTAAATGTGGCCAAATTGGAAAAAAAATTGTCACCTTGGCCATTAGTGTAAAGGTTTGCATCATATGGATTATTAACCGAAATGGGTGGGGAGAAGTTATCACTTGTCCCCTAGATCTTGTGGCTAAGGCTAAGAACCTTTCTTGGTTGCAGGAACCCTTGAAAATTTATGGAATCTATATGTGCCAAATTTTAATAATTTTTTCTCATCCTAGCTACCAGTGTCCTACTGTACATCTCTTACTCTAGTAACACTAACAGAAAGAAAGAAAATGTCACTCAACCCCTACATCTTACTATTTAGGGTTGATAACCTTTCTTAGTTTCTAAAATGAAAAACAGTTAGTGATCCAAAATTGGGCCAATTTAGAAAAGAATTGTCCCTTTAGCCATTAGTGTCGATGTATGCACCATATGCCTTATTAACCCAAATGAGTATAGAGAAATTTTCATTTTCCCCTAGATCTTGTGGTTAGGGCCGAAAACCATGTAAATTTACGGAATCAATATTAGGCAAGATTAGACTAATCTTTCGTCAATCTCTCCACCAATGTCCACGTTTGCATGATACGGATTACTAACCAATGGACAAATAAAGAAACTATGACTTAGCTTCTATGTCTTAGGATTTAGGGTTCAGCACCTTTCTTGCTTCTAAAAACTAAGAAAAGTTATTGAACCCAAATGTGGCCAAATTGGAAGAAAAATTGTCACCTTGGCCATTAGTGTCAAGGTTTGCATCATATGGATTATTAACCGAAATGAGTGGGGAGAAATTATCAATTGTCGCCTAGATCTTGTGGTTAGGGCCGAGAAACTTTCTCGGTTTCTGAAAACAAAGAAAATTTATGAAACCCATATGAGGCCAAATTAGTCGATTTTTTCGTCAATCTGGGCACCAGTGTCCATGTTTAAATTACTCGAGTTTGCAACCCAATCAGAAAGAATGAAAATTTACAGAACCCATATGATGCCAAATTAGTCAAATTTTTCATCAATTTGGGCACTGGTGTCCATGTTTAAATCACCTGGGTCTGTAACCCAATCACAAAGAATGAAATTATGACTTAGCCCCAACATCATGGGATTTAGGGTTCCAAACCCTTCTCGGTTTATGAAAACCTAGAAAAGGTTCTAAAACCAAATGTGGTGAAATTAGAAAAAAACTTGCCATCTTAGCCATTAGCGTCAAATTATGCATCTTATGGATTATTAGACCAAATAAGTAGAGGGAAATTGTCACTTGTCCCTAATAACTTATGCTTAGGGCTGACAACCTTTTTCGTTTCTAAAACCAAGAAAATCTATGGAACCCATATGAGGCAAAATTAGACTAATTTCTCATTAATCTGGCCCCTAGTGTCCAAGTTTACAACACCAGGATAGTAACCCTTGCACAAAGAAGAAACTATCACCTAGCACCTACATATTAGGATTTAGGGTTCAGAACCGTTTTTGGTTTCTGATAACAAGGAAAGTCATGGAACCCAAATGTTGCCAAATTAGAAAAAAAATGCCATATTGGCCATTAGTGTTTAAGTATGCATGATATGAATTAGTATCCCAAATGAGTAGAGAGAAATTATAACTCGAACCCTAACTCTTATCATTAGGGTTGAGAACCTTTATCGATTTCTAGAAACTTTGAATACTTACCAGACCCTTATGTAGTAAAATTTGAGTGTTTTTTTATCATTATGACCTAGTGTCCAACTGTACATATCTTGGGCTAGTAACCCAAGCAGAAAGAAAGTAACAGTCACTTGGCCCCTACGTCTTAGGATTTAGTGGTGAGAACCTTTCTCGCTATCTAAAAACCAAGAAAATTTATGGAAACAATGTGAGGCAAAATTGCACTAATTTTTCTTCAATTCATCAACTAGTGTCAATGCTTACATGACCTACATTAGTAACCCAAGCGCCTATAAAGAAGCTATAACTTGGCTCCTACGTCTTAGGATTTAGGGTTCAGAAGATTTCATGGTTTAATAAAACAAGAAAAAAGTTACTGAACCAATATGTGGCCAAATTGAAAAAAAAATTGACACCTTGGCCGTTAGTGTCAATGTTTTCATCATATGGATTATCAACCAAAATGAGTAGAGTGAAATTATCACTTGTCCCCTAGATCTTGTGGTTAAGGCTGCGAACCTTTCTCGGTTGTAGGAAACCTTGCAAATTTGTGGAATCTAACCAGTGTCCTACTGCACATCTCTTATGCTAGTAAAACTACCAGAAAGAAAGAAACTGGCACTTGGCCTCTACATCTTAGTATTTGGGGTTCAGAACCTTTCTCCATTTGTAAAACCAAGAAAAGTTAGTGATCCGAAATTTGGCCAATTTAGAAAAGAATTGTCCCCTCAGCCATTAGTGTCAATGGTTGCAGCAGCATATGGCATATTAACCTAGATTAGTAGAGAGAAATTTTCACTTTCCCCTAGATCTTGTGGTTCGGGTTGAGAACCTTTCTCGGTTTTTGAAAACCAAGGAAATTAATCGAGATGAGGCGAAATTAGACTAATTTTTCATCAATCTCGCCACCAGTGTCCACATTTGCATGATCCAGATTGCTAACCAAAGGACATGGAAAGAAACTTTAACTTGGCTCCTATGTCCTAGGATTTAGGGTTCAAAACCTTTCTTGTTGTCTAAAAACCAAGAAAAGTTATTGAACCCAAATGTGGCCAAATTGGAAAAAAAAATTGTCAACTTTCCTATTAGTGTCAAGGTATGCATCATATGGATTATTAACTAGAATGATTAGGGAGAAATTATCAATAGCCCCTAGATCTTGTGATTAGGGCCGAGAACCTTTCTCGGTTTCTAAACAGAAAGAAAATTTACAAAACCCATATGAGGCCAAATTAGACTAATTTTTCATCAATCTGGCCCCTCGTGTCCAAGTTTACAACACCTGGATTAGTAACCCATGCACAAAAAAAAAAAAAAAATTATCACCTGGAACCTACATATTAGGATTTATGGTTCAAAATGTTTCTCGGTTAGTGAAAGTGAAGAAAAGTCACCGAACCAAAATGTTGCCAAATTGGGAAAAAAATGTCACATTGGCCATTAGTGTTCAAGTATGCATCATATGAATTGGTAGCCCAAATGAGTGGAGAGAAATTATCACTCGAACCCTAAATCTTATCGTTAAGGCTGAGAACCTTTCTCGATTTCTAAAAACCCATAAAATTTACAGAACCCTTATGTGGCCAAATGGTAGTAATTTTTATCATTCTGACCACCAGTGTCCAACTATACATATCTTGAGCTAGTATCCCAAGTAGAAAGAATGAACCTGTCACTTGGCCCCTACGTCTTAGGATTTAGGGTACAAAACCTTTATCTGTTTCTAAAATCAAGAAAAGTTAGTGAACCAAAATGTGGTCAAATTAGTAAAAAATTGTCCCGTTAGCCATTAGTGCCAATGTTTGCATCATATGGCTTATTAATACAAATTAGTAGAGAGAAATTTTCACTGTTCACCTAGATTTTGTGGTTAGGACTGAGAAACTTTCTCGATTTCTCAAAACCAAAAAAATTGGCGGAATCAATATGAGGCGAAATTAGACTAATTTTACATCAATCTAGACCCTAGTGTCCACTTTTACAAGATCTAGGTTAGTAACCCAAGGACATAGAATGAAACTATGACTTGGCACCTACATCTTGGGATTTAGGATTCATAACCTTTCTTGCTTTCTAAAAGCCAAGAAAGGTTACTGAACCAAAATGTGGCCAAATTGGAAAAAAAATTGTCACCTTGGCCATTAGTCTCAAGGTATGCATCATATGGATTATTAACTAAAATGAGTAGGGAGAAACTATCTCTAGTCCCCTAGATCTTGTGGTTTGGGCTGAGAACCTTTCTCAGTTTCTGAAAACGAAGAAAATTTATGGAACCCATATGAGGCCAAATTAGTCAAATTTTTCATCAATTTGGGCACCAATATCCAAGTTTAAATCACTTGGGTCTGTAACCCAATCACAAAGAAAGAAACTATGACTTAGCCCCAACATCTTAGGATTTTGGGTTCAGAACCCTGCTTGGTTTCTAAAAGCCAAGAAAAGTTTCTGAAACCAAATGTGGCGAAATTAGAAAAAAAAAATTCCATCTGGGCCATTAGTGTCAAATTATGCATCATATGGATTATTAGCCCAATTGAGTAGAGAGAAATTGTAACTTGTCCCCTATATCTTATGCTTAGGGCTGACAACCTTTTTTTTTTCTGAAACCAAGAAAATCTATGGAACCCATATGAGGCAAAACTAGACTAATTTCTCATTAATCTGGTCCCTAGTGTCCAAGTTTACAACACCGAGATTAGTAACCCTTTCACAAAGAAAGAAACTATCACCTGTCACCTACATATTAGTATTTCGGATTCAGAACCGTTCTCGTTATTTGAAATCCAAGAAAATTTAAAGAACCTATGTGTGGCAAAATTAGACTAATTTTTCATCAATTTAGTCACTAGTGTCCATGTTTACATTACCCAGATTAGGATTTAGGGTTCAGAAATTGTGACTTGGCTCCTATGTCTTAGGATTTAGGGTTCAAAACATTTCTTGGTTTCATAAAACCAAGAAAAAAGTTAATGAGCCAATATGCGGCCGAATTGAAAAAAAAATGACACCTTGGACATTAGTGTCAAGGTATGCATCATATGGATTATCAACTCAAATGAGTAGAGTGAAATTATCTCTTGTCCCCTAGATCTTGTGGTTAAAGCTACGAACCTTTCTCGTTTGCAAGAAACCTTGAAAATTTGTGGAGTCTAACCAGTGTCCTACTATGCATCTCTTACGCTAGTAACATTAGTAGAAAGAAAGAAATGGTCTCTTGGCCCCTACATCTTAGTATTTATGGTTCAAAACCTTTCTCAGTTTCTAAATCCAAGAAAAGTTAGTGATCCAAAATTTGGCCAATTTGGAAAAGAACTGTCCCATCAGCCTTAAATGTCAAAGTATGCACCATATGGCTTATTAAGCCAAATGAGTAGAAAAAAAATTTCACATTCCCCTAGATCTTGTGGTTAGGGCTGAGAACCTTTCTCAGTTTTTGAAAACCCACTAAATTTACGGAATCGATATGAGGCAAAATTAGACTAATTTTTCATTAATCTCGCCACCAGTGTCCATGCTTGCATGATCTAGATTACTAAACAAAGGACAAAGAAAGAAAATGTACTTTTCTCCTACGTCTTAGGATTTTGGGTTCATAACCTTTCTTGCTTTTTAAAGACCAAGAAAACTTATTGAACCCAAATGTGGCCAAATTGGAAAAAAAAAGTTGTCAACTGGGCCATTAGTGTCAATGTATGCATCGTATGAATTTTTAACTGAAATGAGTAGGGAGAAATTATTAGTGAAAGAATGGTAGGATCCATCTAATGGATGCCATAAAGATTGTGGAATGGGTGGGCGAATTTCAAAAATTTTCCTACCTTCTCTCATCTGGGAATCATATTCCCTAAATTTAGAATACAATATTCAAGGATCCTACTTGAACCATAATCGAACCAGATCTGAACCAAAAAGAAAGGGGAGGAATTATACCTGATCCAGAGAAGCAGTATCTCCCAAAGTTGGTGTTCACGCCCAAAGAGGACACCAAGATCCGCTCCTGCTAAAGATGACACAGCTGTAGGTAGAACGGAACCAGCAGAGTGCATCCTACACACTGGATCCTTCTCAAGAATTCTCTGGAAACTCTGAACACCAAATCTTTTTCAGTCCTTTCTGCAAGATTGATGTCAAGAATTGATTTCTTGATTTCTTTCTTCTACAAAGATCAAATCTTGTCAGAAGGAATGGCGGTGGCTGGAGGAGAACTCCTGGGACGAAGATGGCTGAATTGCTTCTCTTCTCTCTGGAGTGTGAATGAGATCTAATCTTAGTTCACAAAATGCTTTCTTGCTTGCTCACAACCCTTGGTTCAAAATCTGATATTTTTTTCTTAGGTTTTCTCCTCTTTTCTTCTTGATTAAGAATCCTCCTAATTAAGAGTTATCCCAATCCAAATCAGTATTTGGATAGGGGATTATCTTAATCCTATCTGCAGATTAAGTTAGCTTACTCCTGATCTTATTAGAAGGTTACCAGATTCAAATCTGATTTGAATTTGGGCTCCTAGAGTGGATAAGGTTAAAGGCCCAATCTTTTTGCTAACATTAATCTCAGATCCGCCCCACAGATGGGTGATCATATCAGCCCAGCTCGAAATGGGCTTTTGGCCCATTAAATGTTCAGTGCTTAACTAGTTTCCAATCTGCTGCCCAGTTGGGCTTCTTTGTATGGCGTGGGACCCAAGCATTGATCTACACACCAGCCACATGGGTTCGGCCCACCCTTTATTACAAGGCCCAGCCGAAATCACTGAAAAGCTCAATGAACCCCTGAGCCCATCACATGGACCCTATGGGCCCATCACTTACATTAAGTGGTCCCTGGGCCAAGCCATCTTATAAAAACCCAGGGACTATGGGCAGGTGCAAGATTAGCCCATCAGGTACTATCCTAAATGGTCTTACACTTAACCTCTCAGCCCTTAATGATCAAGCACTGCCTAACAAGAGAGGACCTCTCCCTCGGCTGCAAAGAACAATGTCGCACTCTCCACTCACATGGATCCCGGGAATTAAAACCATTTGCAAACATTTTGAAACCGTACAAATATATATATATATATATTAATTTTGCAAAACAAAATTCCAACGATTGAAATCAACTGCCGGCAGTTTGATTTCCATTGGAGAGAGTACATTCCCGATCATTACCTTTGTCTGACAAAGGGGCTGATCCTGTCACTATGATCACCCACTCAGATGAATTCTCAAACTGCCCCAACATTCCCAAGTTTTGACCCCCGCTAAGGATCTCACTGATTGGCATATCAAAGACAGCCCAATCCGACACCTAGTCAAGTGTCATAATCGAGTCTAGGGGTCAGGTGTAACTTTCTAGTTTTGCCCATCTATCTCCAAGGTCCAGGGCAATACTGGAAATCTGGTCCGGTTCAAGGATTCGAGTAATCCTATACTGCATGTGCCTTGGGTCATACCCTGGTGGCCGAGACATGCCATCCCAACTCTTGGTGGCACACCAGTATCAGCCTTGGCAGGATAAATCCCCCAGACTTATCCAATTGTGTGAACATTTAAAACTAACACGAGTCTCTATAAGTGTCCAGTTTTAGGGTCTTACACAGAATTATACCAAACAACATGAATCAAACATGCACTTTATTTATTTACACTAAATATCAAAAGTACATCAAATCGGATTGAAGCTAAGGGCATACAAATGAAGAGATGGGATATCCATCACATGGACGCCCAAGTCTTGCGGAATGGATAGGGTGAATTTCAAAAAATTTCTCCCATCTTTGCTGGGAATCGAATTCCCTATATTTGATAAACATGTTTTTCAAGGATCAATCTTGAATCAAGAACCAAACCAGATCTGAACCAAAAGGAGTAGGAGGGAGGATATACCTGATACAGAGAAGCAATATCTCCCAATGGTGGTGTTCACGCCCAAGGAAGGATCCAAAATCTGCTCCCACTGAAGATGGCGCAATGCGGGATGGAGCAGAATCAGCAATGTTCTTCCAAAAGAACTTGACCCTTCACAAGAATCAACTGGATGGCTTGTGAGTACAGCTCCAACCAATCTTTTCCCAAAAGATTGGAATCAAGATCAGATCTTGATTTCTTCCAAGAACTGGATATCGAACTGAAGGTGATGGCGGCGGCAGGAAGGAGGTGGCAAGAGAGAATTCGCAGGGTGCAGAAATCTCTTTCTTGTGATCTTCAGCTCTAAAGAGAATTGAACATCAATCACTAACTGTGTTTTTCCCCTTTCTTTCTTTCATAATCTTAAAGGGATCAACTCCTAATCCCATTAGAAGTTGCTAATCCAAATCATATTTGGATTAGAAGTCCCTTTAAGTGATAAGGGATAACCCTTATCTTATCTGCAGATCAGATCAGCCATCTCCTAATCTAATTAGGAGGCTTCCAAGATCTAAATCTTGGACTCTCTAAGTGGATAGGGTCTAGGCCCAATCCTATCAGTTGATCCATCTCAGAATTCGCCCCCTTTAAGTGACTGATCAAATCAGCCCAGTTCGAAATGGGCTTAAGGCCCATTTAAGGTTATGTACTCAGCCTTCCAAACTGCTGCCTAGTTGGTCTTCCTTGTATGGCGTGGGACCCAAACATTTATCTACACATCAGCCACATGGGTTCAGCCCAGCCTTTGTTACAAGGCCTGGCTGAATACACTGTTATGGACAGTCCACCCCCTGAAACCCATCTTGTGGGCTCTATGGGCCCAACACTTACCCTAAGTGGTCCCTGGGCCAAGCCACCTTGTAACACCCAGGGACTGTGGGTAGATGCAAGATTAGCCCATCAGGTATTATCCTCAATGGTCTTACACTTAGCCTCTCAGCCAATAATGATCAAACACTGCCCGACAAGGGAGGACCTCTCCCTCGACTGCAAGGAATAGTGTTGCACTCTCCGCTTACATGGATCCTGGGAATTAAAACCTTTTGCAAATCATTTCGAAACCATAACATATATATCTTTATATATAAATATATTTTGCAAAACAAAATCTCAACAATTGAAATCGGCTGCCGGCAGTCTTGGTTTCTGATGTAACCGTTTTTGGTCACGTACCATTTTTTGTGATGTATAAATTTTTTTGGCTAAGTACCTCGTGTTTGACCTGGTGATGACGTGCCTTGGTGATGAGCTACTTGGTGGCGAACTTCCTGGGGGAGAACTGCCTGGTGGCGAACTGCCTAGGGGCGAACTGCCTGGTAGTGCTCCCTGGTGGCGAACTGCCTGATGGCGAACTGCTTGGTGGCGAACTGCCCGGCAGTGTTCCCTGGTGGCGAACTGCCTGGTGGCGCTGCCTGATGGCGAAATGCCTGGTGACGAACTGCCTGATGGTGAACTGCTTGGTGGCGAACTGCCCGGCAGTGCTCCCTGGTGGCGAACAGCCTGATGGCGAACTGCCTGGTGGCGAACTGCCTGGTGGCGAACTGCCTGGTAGTGCTCCCTGGTGGCGAACTGCCTGGGGGCGAACTGCCTGGTGGCGAACTGCCCGACAGTGCTCCCTGGTGGCAAACTGCCTAATGGCGAACTGCCTGGTGGCAAACTGCCTGATGGCGAACTGCCTGGTGGCAAACTGCCTGACGGCGAACTCGTCACTTGACTTGCTCCTAGGCGGTCTGCAACTCAGAGGATGGTGGAGCTCCCTGGTGCAGCGCAACCCGACTACCCTCCGCGTGAGGTGATTCTCTCTCCTTTGTAGATGGCGGAAGCTGAGGGACTGGGTCTTAAGCAGTAATGTGGCTTTTGGGAGTGACTCGTAGTCTACTCTTTTTTGATTTTTGCCCGTGTCGGAGAGGCGACCGGGTCTTAAGCAGTAATGTGGCCCGTAGGCTTTTGGGAGTGACTCGTAGTCTGCTCTTTTTTGATTTTTTCCCGTGCCGGAGAGGCGACCAGGTCTTAAGCAGTAATGTGGCCCGTAGGCTTTTGGGAGTGACTCGTGGTCTACTCTTTTTTGACTTTGCCCGTGCTGGAGAGGCGACCGGGTCTTAAGCAGTAATGTGGCCCGTAGGCTTTTGGGAGTGACTCGTGGTCTACTCTTTTTTGACTTTGCCCGTGCCGGAGTGGCGACCGGGTCTTAAGCAGTAATGTGGCCCATAGGCTTTTGGGAGTGACTCGTAGTCTACTCTTTTTTGACTTTGCCCGTGCCGGAGAGGCGACCGGGTCTTAAGCAGTAATGTGGCCCGTAGGCTTTGCCTGTGAGGTGTCGAGCTATGATTGTGTTGCATTAGCTTCGTAATGCCGGTCACCCACTCCTACAAGAAGCTACTAGGAGCTCGACCTTCAGGGGCAGCACTACTAACTTTAGGTTGCCAGCTCACACGGGAGCCTTGGAAGGCTCGACCGGTAAGGGCGCCTATGTAGTCTGTTGGCCGTCAACTCCCGCGGAAGCCACGAAGAGCTCATCTTTGTAGGGGGACCTTGCGGAGAGGACTGATGAGGCATTATCTGAATCGAAAGTAAGGTTGGTAGAGCTACTTAGTCTGTTAGCCCCCTGCATAGTTTTTGAGTTCATAAAAAATGTAAACTATAAAGTGATATCTTCAAAAAAGTGAGGACTTAGCTTTGGTAGGATGAGAACTTAGCTTTTGTAGGATGAGAACTTAGCTTTCGTAGCGTATCCCACAGACGGCGCCAATTGATGTAACCGTTTTTGGTCACGTACCATTTTTTGTGATGTATAAATTTTTTTGGCTAAGTACCTCGTGTTTGACCTAGTGGTGACGTGCCTTGGTGATGAGCTACTTGGTGGCGAACTTCCTAGGGGAGAACTGCCTGGTGGCGAACTGCCTGGTGATGCTCCCTGGTGGCGAACTGCCTAGGGGCGAACTGCCTGGTGGCGAACTGCCTGGTAGTGTTCTCTGGTGGCGAACTGCCTGATGGCGAACTGCTTGGTGGCGCTGCCTGATGGCGAGCTGCCTAGTGACGAACTGCCTGATGGCGAACTACCTGGTGGCGAACTGCCCGGCAGTGCTCCCTGGTGGCGAACTGCCTGATGGCGAACTGCCTGGTGGCGAACTGCCTGGTAGTGCTCCCTGGTGGCGAACTGCCAGGTGGCGAGCTACCTGGTGGCGAACTGCCAGGTGGCGAGCTACCTGGTGGCGAACTGCCAGGTGGCGAGCTACCTGGTGGCGAACTGCCTGGGGGAGAACTGCCTGGTGGCGAACTGCCCGGCAGTGCTCCCTGGTGGCGAACTACCTGATGGCGAACTGCCTGGTGGCAAACTGCCTGACGGCGAACTCGTCACTTGACTTGCTCCTAGGCGATCTGCAACTCAGAGGATGGTGGAGCTCCCTGGTGCAGCGCAACCCGACTACCCTCCGTGTGAGGTGATTCTCTCTCCTTTGTAGACGGCGGGAGCTGAGGGACCTGCGGGACCTGCGGGAACTGAATCAGAGGACCCGGGGGTATTTTCCCGGCGGGGACTCTCTGATGCCTAAGTTAGCATTCTGATTACAGAGGGCTTGGAGAGAAATGAGAGAGCTAGAGAGCGGGGGTTACCATACTTTTTTCTCTCCTCTGGCTTTGGGGGTCGGAGTCCTTATATAGTGGTGCCCTTGCGGGTTAGGTGGGTGAAAAGCCTTCAAATGGTAAGACGTCATATCCCGTCAGAACCGGGGTACGGTGATGAACTCCTCGAGGTTGTCAGGTTGGCGCTTGTGCCAGGCGGCCAGGTCAGCGCCTGGGCCAGGTTGTCAGGTCGGCGCCAGTCAGTCGGCGGGTCGGTGTCCGGGCCAGGTTGCTAGGCCAGCGCCTGTCTATCGGCGGGTCGGTGTCCGGGCCAGGTTGCCAGGTCGGCGTCTATATCAGTCGGCGGGTCAGTGTCCGGGCCAGGTTGCCAGGCCGGCGCCTGTGTCCAGGTCAGGTTGTCAGGTCGGCGCCTGTGTCCGGGCCAGATTGCCAGGTCGGCGCCTGTGGTAGGCTGATCCGGCCAGGTCGCGCACAGGCCGTGCCAGGCCGCGCGCAGGCCGCGCCAGGTCGCGCGCAGGCCAGCCAGACCGGTGCCCGGGGGGGAGACCAACTTGGTAAGTTGTTGACTGGGTGCTTGCCTAGTTGTCATGTGGTGCCACGTGTCGCAATTTCACTAGGGGGCCAAATCTGCCCTCATCAGTTTCCATTAGAGAGAGTGCATCCCCGATCATTACCTTTGTCCGACAATGGGGCTGATCCTGTCACTATGATCATCCACTCAGATGAATTCTCGGACTGTCCCAACATACCCAGGTTTTGACCCCCGCTAAGGATCTCACTGATTGGCACATCAAAGATAGCCCAATCCAACACCTAGTGTAGTATCATAATCGAATGTAGGGGTCAGGTGTAACTTTCCAGTTTTGCCTACTAATCACCAATGTTCAGGGCAATACTGGAAATCTGGTCTAGTTCAGGGTTTCAAGTAAACCTACACTGCATGTACCTCGGGTCTCACCCTGGCAGCTGAGACAGGCCACCCCAACACTTGGTGGCACATCAATTTCAGCCTTAGCTGGATAAATATCCCCAGACTTATCCAACAGCTGTGAACATTCTAAAATAACATGAGTCTCATAAGTGTCCAGTTGATGAGTGTCCATTCCCATTTTTTCATCTCTGAGATTTCCCTCCTTTCTCAATGACGGAGACGACGAAATGTCTCTGGAAATGTGGAAAATCACATGGGGTGCGTGAAGCCAAATGTTTCAGCTGTATAACCCCACCACCTTTCTGTGACGGATCATATCCACTCATCAAATGAGTTTCCCTTTGGCCTCTGTCAGACAAGGTTCAGAGTCGTTTTCAGGTAAACCTTTCTATCTAGTGAGTGCTCACCCATCATATTCAGGTTACGCCAAGGTACCGTAAGAGAGTTCCCATTTTCTGGTGAAGCCCCTCCCACATCGGTCTATGACGCCCCTATCATCTTATGAAACACTCTAACAGATCCAACAACAAATGGATAACCCAATTTTATGGTGTGTTTCCTCATTACTGAAGGACCCATCATTGTGCTAATGACGGAAAGCCTTTAGAGAGTCCATCGTATGGATCTCCCTATCACATGCACTCATATTTGCTGGAGGGAACAAAATTATGCCCTAGTTCTAATTTTAGGTCAAACCAAAGTGGCTCCCACTAACTTTCATAAAGTCAGATTTCTAGTGGGCCTTAATCGGCTAGGGTTCCGTATGCTTATTGAACCAATATGTGGCCAAATTGAAAAAAAAATGACACCTTGGCCATTAGTCTGAAGGTATACATCATACGGATTATCAACCCAAATGAGTAGAGTGAAATTGTCACTTGTCCCCTAGATCTTGTGGTTAAGGCTGTGAATCTTTCTCGGTTGCAGGAAACCTTGAGAAGAATTGTCCCCTTAACCATTAGTGTCAATGTAAGCACCATATGGCTTATTAACCCAAATGGGTAGATAGAAATTTTCACTTTCCCCTAGATCTTGTGGTTAGGGCTGAGAAACTTTTTCTGTTTTTGAAAACCAATTAAATTTACGGAATCGAAATGAGGCGAAATTAGAATAGTTTTTCAACAATCTGGCCACCGGTGTCCAGGTTTGCATGATCAGGATTACTAACCAAAGGACAAAGAAAGAAATTGTGACTTGGCTCCTACGTCTTAGGATTTAGGGTTCAGAACCTTTCTTGTTTTCTAAAAACCATGAAAAGTTATTGAACCCAAATGTTGCCAAATTGGAAAAAAAAATTGTCAAATTGGCCATTAGTGTCAAGGTATGCATCACATGGATTTTTAGCCAAAATGAGTGGGTGAAATTATCACTAGAACCCTAGATCTTGTGGTTAGGGCTGAGAACCTTTCTCAGTTTCTGAAAACAAAGAAAATTTATGACACCCATATGAGGCCAAATTAGACTAATTTTCATCAATCTAGGCACCGGAGTCCATGTTTTAATCACCTAGGTCTGTAACCCAATCACAAAGAAAGAAACTATGACTTAGCCCCAATATCTTAGGATTTAGGATTCAAAAGCCTTCTCGGTTTCTGAAAACCAAGAAAAGTTTCTGAAACCAATTGTGGCGAAACTAGAACAAAATTGTCACCTTGGCCATTAGTGTCAAATTATGCATCATATGGATTATTAGCCCATATGAGTAGAGGGAAATTGTCACTTGTCCCCAATATCATATGGTTAGGGCTAACAACCTTTTTCGTTTCTAAAACCATGAAAATTTACGGAACCCACATGAGGCGAAATAAGACTAATTTCTCATCAATCTGGCCCCTCGTGTCCAAGTTTACAACACCTGGATTAGTAACCCATGCCCAAAGAAAGAAACTATCACCTTACACCTACATATTAGGATTTAGAGTTTAGAACCTTTCTCGGTTTTTGAAAACAAGAAAAGGCACAAATCCCAAATGTTGCCAAATTGAGAAAAAATGTCACATTGGCGATTATTGTTTAAGTATGCATCATATGAATTGGTAGCCCAAATGAGTGGAGAGAAATTACCACTCAAACCCTAAATCTTATCGTTAGGGTTGAGAAACTTTCTCGTTTTTTGAAAACCCTTAAAATTTATGAAACCCTTATGTGGCCAAATGGGAGTAATTTTTATCATTCTGGCCACCAGTGTCCAACTATACATTTCCTGGGCTAGTAACCCAAGCAAAAAACAAAGAACCTATCACTTGGCCCCTAAGTCTTAGGATTTTGGGTATAGAAACTTTCTTAGTTTCTAAAACCAAGAAAAGTTAGTGAACCAAAATGTGGCCAAATTAGAAAAACATTGTCCCCATAGCCATTAGTGTCAATGTATGATGCATCATATGGCTTATTAACCCAAATGAGTACAGAGAAATTTTCACTGTTTACCTAGATTTTGTGCTTAGGGCTGAGAAACTTTCTCGGTTTCTGAAAACCAAGAAAATTGACGGAACCAATATGAGGTGAAATTAGACTAATTTTTCATCAATCTATACACCAGTGTCCACTTTTACATGATCCGAATTAGTAACCGAAAGGACAAAGAAAGAAATTTTGACTTGGCTCCTACGTCTTAGGTTTTAGGGTTCAGAACCTTTCTCGCTTTCTAAAAACCAAGAAAAGTTGCTAGACCCAAATGTGGCCAAATTGGAAAAAAAATTGTCACCTTGGCCATTAGTGTCAAGGTATGCATCATATGGATTATTAACCAAAATTAGTAGGGAGAAATTATCACTAGTCCCCTAGATCTTGTGGTTAGGGCCGAGAACCTTTCTCACTTTCTGAAAATGTAGAAAATTTACGGAACCCATATGGGGCCAAATTAGTGAAATTTTTCATCAATTTGGACACCGGTGTCAAAGTTTAAATCACCTGGGTTTGTAATCCAATCACAAAGAAAGAAACTATGACTTAGCCCCAACATCTTAGGATTTAGGCTTCAAAACCCTTCTCTGTTTCTGATGAGTACGAAAAATATCTTATTTTTCTCCCTTAATATTTAGTCTTTTATTTTTATTTTATGCCCAAATGCACTCATTATTCTTATATTTTGGTTTAGGGCACGGAGGGAGGTGTTATGTGAAAAACAAGGATAATCGGGTAATTTTACACAGTTTTGGCGCCGTGTGGTAGATTGAGCATAAGTCTCCTATTCAGACTCTGATTGAGATGATTCCAGATGCATTGGAAATATAAGGAAAACCTTTACAACTTTCATGTTTTGAGTTTTGATAGATTCGGACTGCATCAAGGTCAAAATCAGGCCCGAATTCTCTGCAACTACACTGGTGACGTGTTGAAGACATTCCTTAGCCTTGAAACTTTCATCCGCGAATTCACCACTCTCCCACTCACACAAGAACTTTGTTTTATCTTATTTTTGAGTCTTTTCTTGATAAGTCAGACTTGGAGATTGATTACCTAGAGAAATGTTAGGAGATTTTGTAGGCTCCTTTTGGGGGAAGTAGGGAGAAAGAAAAGAAGAGGAGAAAAAAATCAAGAGAGCAATCAGACCCAAGGAGCCGAACCTCTCTTCTCTTCTCCTCTCTTCTCTTCTCCTCTCTTCTCTATTCTCTGATTTTTTGGAGTTTTCACCATGACCATGCGTGGCTAAACTCTCATACTTGGTCGAAGGAAGCAGAAGCCTCAGAATCCACGAAACTGTGAGATCTAATTTGAATTTTATTGTTTGATTCACGCTTTGAATATCAAATGTTCTTCTTTGTTTATGTCTTTGATTGTTTCGTTTGATTGCTAGGAGGCCTACTAGTTTATTATTCGTTACAATCTATTGCTAGATTAGATATCAAACTCATAATTGTTTGATCCCTCTAATATGCGAAGCAACTAGAGTTTAATGGTTTGTTGCATCAGAAATTGTTAGATCATAGGAAGAACATTCAACTGAATTAAATGCAATCGCTTGTGCTTGTGTTGTTTAGCTTCATCGATCTCTAATGCTTAAGGCTATTGCTGGATTAAATCTTTAACGCTTGTTTAGGGGTTGTTCAGTAGTAAGGGTTAAGAGGATCGCTTGTTTTTTGATTAACTATGATAGGGAGATGCAGGAAAGTAATTTCTACGATGAATATTCGAAGTCTGAATTGATTTATTTTTGCATCGATGAGCAGTAGTGAAATTCTGATGGTGGATGTTATTCTAGACCAAGATTTGTTCTTTTGGTTAGTTTTAGCACTCTAAATTGCCTTGCTCCCCATTTAAATTTTGTTCTTTTTAATTCTGATTTTCTTTCTTTTAATTCTGGTTTTTATTACACACACCCCCCTCCATCTTTGATTCACGTAGCACATAATTTAGGTTAGATACTCTCTGTGGGAACGATCCTTACTCGCACTACTGCATATTATTTTTACAAGTATTGGTTTTATTTTTGGGTGCCTATGACAGCACGCCAAATTTTGGCACCGTTGACGGGGAGTTTTTCTAATCAGTTTTTGTGCTTCTTGTGATCATTGTTTAGTTTCTTGAAAATTTTGGAAAAAAAATATAATAGAGATTACTTTAATTGTTTGTGTTTTAGCGTAGATTCTTTTCTGTTTTATTCATTTATTTTCATCATTCTAGATTTTTTTTATGGTATGTCGTTCATGGTTTATTAGGGTTTCCTTGATTTATGCCTGTAACTCGATTCTCTAAGAAAGGTGATTTGCAATTCAATCCAGAAATAGAGGGGACTTTACACAGGTTAAGGAGAGAAGCTCGGAGTCATTCTGAAGAGAATGATCCAGATCTTGATTCCTTATCTGTTAACGGTTCTGATTTGAGAGAAGAGGACATCATGGCTAGAAACCGAACCTTGAAAGAGCTTGCTGCACCTGATTTGAATCAACAACCCTTATGCATAACTTTTCCTACTTTAGATGTTGATGCTAATTTTGAATTGAAATCTGGACTGATACATCTTTTGCCTACTTTTCACGGTCTTGCAGGTGAGGATCCTCAAAAGCATTTGAAGGAGCTGCATGTGGTATGCACGAGTATGAAACCCATGGGTGTAATTGAAGAGCAAATCAAATTGAGAGCCTTTCCATTTTCTTTGAAGGATTCGGTCAAGGATTGGCTCTATTATCTACCTTCCAGGAGTATAACCACATGGAACGAAATGAAGAGGCTATTCTTAGAGAAGTACTTCCCAGCTTCAAGGGCGGCCAACATCAGAAAAGAAATATGCAGTGTAAGGCAGTACAACGGGGAATCCCTACATGAATACTAGGAATGTTTTAAGAAATTATGTGCAAGCTGCCCCCATCATCTAATCAGCAAGCAACTACTTATCCAATATTTCTATGAGGGTCTTCAACCCACTGATAGGAGCATGATTGATGCTGCTAGTGGAGGAGCTTTAGTGGATAAAACCCCCGAGGCCACGAGAAATCTGATTGCAAATATGTTGGCCAACTCTTAACAGTTCGGGTATAGGATCAACCCTCCATCAAAGCATGCTAATGAGGTAAATATTTCTTCCCTAGAACAACAAATTGCAAGTCTGACTTCTCTTATTCGTCAAATGGCTGTAGGTAACATGCAAACGGTAAAAACTTGCGGGATATGTTTGGTAGTAGGGCATCCAACTGATATGTGCCCAACTCTTCAAGAGGAGCCCGTTGAGCAAGTAAATGCCGTAGGTGGTTTTCTGGGGCAACCACAGACAAAATATGATCCCTATTCGAGCACGTATAATCCGGGATGGAGGGATCACCCCAATCTAAGCTATGGGAATCCACAAAACCACCCAAGTTTCCCGCAGTATCATCCGGCTTTCCAGCAATATCAGCCGCACCCCCCTAGACAACAGCCAGTCCAAACTTCTGATTCAGGTATGTCTTTAGAGGATATTGTTAAAACTCTTGCCACTAATACTTTGTTATTTCAACAGGAGATGAAACAATTTCAGCAAGAGACGAGGCCAGTATCCAACGCTTGGATAATCGGATGGGCCAGATGGCAACCGCAATTAGTCAGTTAGAGGCGCAGAGTTCGGGGAAATTACCCTCTAAAACGGTTATGAATCCAAAAGAAAATGTAAGTGCAATCGTTCTGAGAAGTGATGAAGAGGTTGAGACTCCAGCAAGGGCATTCCCTGCATCATCGAATCAAGAAAAGGAGAAAGACATCATTCCCGATGATGAAGTACCTAAGCGTAAGTTTCCACCCTTTTCTGATTATAAATCGGTACCTCCTTTCCCTAATGCTTTAGCAGGATCTAGAGAAGATGAACAATTCAAAGATTTTTATGAAACTTTTCATAGATGCGAGGTAAACATTCCACTCTTAGATGTTATTAAACAAGTACCTCGTTATTCAAAGAAAACTCCCTACAAAGTGCAAGGATCCAGGTATGTTCACTATCCCCTGCATGATAGGTAACACTAGAATTGAGAAGGCCATGTTAGACTTAGGAGGTTCTATTAATGTCATGCCATATTGTATATATGCTTCTTTAAAACTTGGACCTTTAAATAAGACTGGTATAGTGATTCAATTGGCTGAAAGATCTAATGCCTATCCTAAGGGTGTAGTTGAGGATGTTCTTGTAGAAGTAAATGATTTGGTTTTCCCTACTGATTTTTATGTGCTTGATATGGATAATGGTGATCAAACCACTCCTATTCTGCTAGGAAGACCATTTTTAAAAACATCCAAGACTAAGATAGATGTTCATAATGGCACACTCACCATGGAATTTGATGGTGAAATTGTTAAGTTTAATATTTATGATGCCATGAAATATCATGTTGATGATAATCCTATTTGTTCTGTTGATGTGATTGATTCTTTGGCACAGGAAGTCTTTGAACTTGATGGGAAGGATGGATTAGAAGTTTCTATCAGTAAGCATCTTGAGAAAGAGGAGCCAATGCTGAATGCTGATTTGCAGGAAACTGTTGTAGCATTGGATGATTCTCCAGAGTTACAACAGTCAGGTAATGCTCCTTATATTATATTATCGATTTCTGACAGGAGACCTTTACCCTCTATTTTGCAAGCCCCCATTCCAGAATTGAAGCCTCTCCCTAGTCACCTCAAGTACGTATTCATTGGAGACGAAGAGACATTATTGGTGATCATCTCTAGTAGCCTTAGCACACCACAAGAAGAGATGCTTGTGCAGGTTCTCAAGGAGGATAAGACGGCTATCGGTTGGATGATTGCGGATATCAAAGGAATCAGCCCGTCTACATGCATGCATCGCATCTTACTTGAAGAGCAAGCAAAACCTTCCTATCAACCACAAAGTAGGCTGAACCCACCCATGATGGATGGAAGGGGAAAGCACCGGAAGTTGCAACCACAAGAGTTAGAGGATCCAGTTTATGATGATTAAAAACAGGGAAGTTTGTTTTTCTTTTTTTTTTCTTCTTGTTTTTGCATTTATAGTTTAGTTATTTCCACTTTCTCTTTGCATTTTACCTTACATTGGGGACAATGTGAGTTTTAAGTATGGGGGAGGGGATTTAGGTTAGAATTTAGGTTGCATTTTAAAATTTGATTTAGGTTGTGTTTTTCTACATATGCTTCGAAAAAAAAAAAAAAAAAAGCTCAACTCTTTTGGAATAAATTGAAACAGTGTTCTGGGACAACTCTTGTGAACTTAGTAAAGAAATATGATTAGGGAATACAGGATTCACCTGAAGCCATCCCCTTTTTAAGCTAATCCTAAATCCAAGTTTAAGTAAATAAGGTAAATATTTTACCAAGCAATTCAATTGATAGGACGGAGCATCAAATGCACCTACCAACCAAGCAATTCAATAGTAGGATGGAGCATAAAATGCACCTACTAGCCAGCAATTCAAACAGTGGGATGGAGCATAAAATGCACCTACTGACCAAGTAATCCTAAAAGTGAGATGGAGCATAAAATGCACTCACTTCGACCAAGAAGAGAGAAAGGAAAAAGAAAGAGGAGATAAAAAAAATTGTTTTCCCTAGTTTACTACCTGGTTTGTAGTAGCAAAAATTGGATTGGTTGATGAATGAGTCGTGTATAACTTGGTCATGTTGATTTAACGGTTTGCAATAGTTAACATAGAATATTTGTGGAATAAGATGAAGGAAGATTGAGTTTAAAGTTTGGTAGAATAGTTTGCTTAGTTTGCTTAGTTTGCTTAAGTTCTGTCTTGCCCGAGGACGGGCAAATTCTAAGTGTGGGGGGATTTGATGAGAATGAAAAATATCATATTTTTCTCCCTTAATATTTAGTCTTCATATTTATTTTATGCCCAAATGCACTCATTATTCTTATATTTTGGTTTAGGGCACGGAGGGAGGCGTTAAGTGAAAAACAAGGCAAATCGGACTACGATTTATTTGGCGCTGTGTGGTATATTGAGCATAACTCTCCCATTCGGACTCCGATTCAGATGATTCAAGATGTGTTGGAAAGATAAGGAAAAGATATATAACTTTCATTTTTGAGCTTTAATAGATTTGGACTGAATCGTGGTCAAAATCAGGCCCGAATTCTCTGCAACTGCACTGGTGACGTGTTGAAGACATTCCTTAGCCTTGAAGCTTTCATCCGCGAATTCACCACTCTCCCACTTACACAAGAACTTTGTTTTATTTTATTTTTGAGTCTTTTCTTGATAAGTCAGACTTGGAGATTGATTACCTAGAGAAATTTTAGGAGATTTTGTAGGCTTCTTTTGGGGGAAGTAGGGAGAAAGAAAAGAAGAGGAGAAAAAAATCAAGAGAGCAATCAGACCCAAGGAGCTGAACCTCTCTTCTCTTCTCTTCTCCTCTCTTCTCTATTCTCTGATTTTATGGAGTTTTCACCATGACTATGCATGGCTAAACTCTCATACTTGGTCATAGGAAGCAGAAGCCTCAGAATCCACCAAACTATGAGATCTAATTTGATTTTTATTGTTTGATTCATGCTTTGAATATTGAATGTTCTTCTATGTTTATGTCTATGATTGTTTCGTTTGATTGCTAGGAGGCCTAGTAGTTTATTATTCATTACAATCTTTTGCTAGATTAGATATCAAATCAGTAATTGTTTGATCCCTCTAATCTGCGAAGCAACTAGAGTTTAATGGTTTGCTGTGTCAGAAATCGTTAGATCCTAGGAAGAACACTCGACTGAATTAAATGAAACCGCTTGTGCTTGTATTGTTTAGCTTCATCGATCTCTGATGCTTAAGGCTATTGCTGGATTAAATCTTTAATGCTTGTTTAGGGGTTGTTCTGTAGTAAGGGTTAAGAGGATCGCTTGTTTTCTGATTAACTGTGATAGGGAGATGCAGGAAAGTAATTCCTACGATAAATATTCGAAGTCTGAATTGATTTATTTTGGCATCGATGAGCAGTAGTGAAATTCCGATGGTGGATGCTATCCTAGACCAAGATTCGTTCTTTTGGTTAGTTTCAGCACTCTAAATTGCCTTGCTTCCCATTTAAATTTTGTTCTTTTTAATTCTGATTTTTTTTCTTTTAATTCTGGTTTTTGTTACATACACCCCCCTCCATCTTTGATTCACGTAGCACATAATTTAGGTTAGATACTCTCTGTGGGAACGATCCTTACTCGCACTACTGCATTTAATTTTTATGAGTATTGGTTTTATTTTTGGGTGCCCACGACAACACGTCAGTTTCTGAAAACCAAGAAAACTTTCTGAAACCAAATGTGGCAAAATTAGAAAAAAAATTGCCATCTTGGCCATTAGTGTCAAATTATGCATCATATGGATTATTAGCATAAATGAATAGAGAGAAATTGTCACTTGTCCCCTATATCTTATGGTTAGGGCTGACAACCTTTTTCGTTTCTGAAACCAAGAAAATCTACAGTACCCTTATGAAGCAAAATTAGACAAATTTCTCATTAATCTGGCCCTAGAGTCCAAGTTTACAACACCAGAATTATTAACCCTTGCGCAAAGAAAGAAACTATCACCTGGCACCTACATATTATGATTTTGGGTTCAAAATCGTTCTCGGTTTCTAAAAACAAAGAAAAGTCATGGAACCCAAATTTTGCCAAATTAGAAAGAAAAATGTCACATTGGCCATTAGTGTTTATGTTTGCATGATTTGAATTAGTAGCCAAAATGAGTAGAGAAAAATTATCACTCTAACCCTAAATCTTATCGTTAGGGCTGAGAACCTTTCTTGTTTTCTGAAAACCTTGAATATTTACGGAACCCTTATTTGTCCAAATTGAAGTTTTTTTTTATCATTCTAACCACCAGAAAGAAATAACCTTTCACTTGGCCCCTACGTCTTAGGATTTAGGGTTTAGAACCTTTCTCAGTTTCTAAAACCAATAAAAGTTAGTGAACCAAAATGTGGCCAAATTAGAAAAAAAATTGTCCCCTTAGCCATTAGTGTCAATGTATGCATCATATGGCTTATTAACCCAAATGAGTAGAGATAAATTTTCACTTTTCCCCTAGATCTTGTGATTAGGGTAGAGAATATTTCTCAATATCTGAAAACAAAGAAAAATTATGGAACCAATATGAGGCAAAATTAGACTAATTTTTCATCAATTTAGCCACCAGTGTCTACGTTTACATGACCCAGATTAGTAACCCAAGCCAAAAGAAGGAAATTTTGACTTGGCTCCTACATCTTTGGATTTAGGGTTCAGAACCTTTCTTGGTTTCATAAAACCAAGAAAAAATTTACTAAACCAATATGTGGCCAAAGAGAAAAAAAAAGACACCTTGGCCATTAGTGTCAATGTATTTCTGTTAAGTGCTTGTGTGATTTACTTATGCCGGAGTGTTTGCCTTATCTAAGCTGTTGAGTTAGTAAATTCTGTTCTTGAGGTGAGCGACCCTTTACCGCTGTCGCCCCGAACTGTCTTCCTGCACTTAGTAGGGGTGCTCATCAGGTTTTAGTGACGTACGCCGAGGTAGGAATAGTAAGGCACGTGCCCGACCTGCCTACTTGGCTATTTAGATTGGCATTTACCTCTAGTAGCGTATACCGAGGTAGGCTAGGAGTCAGAAGGTTGGTTCTCGAGATGCCTTTGGTCTTTGGCATGCTAAGCCTATGCTGGTGAGGCATAGCACCGAGGTCTTCAGTTAACCTAGTGCATTAACCCTTAGGCTGGAGGGAGTGACTCGTGGTCACTCCAAACTGTTTTTCTAGAGTTTGCCCCTATTGAGGGGGTGACTGGACCTTGTGTTGCCGAGGTTGTCGCTTGTTCAGCAAATTGGCCCTAAGGCTAGAAGGGAGTGACTCGTGGTTCACTCAGTTCGGTGGTTCACGGGTAATATAATCTTAGGTTGATGATATTCCACACCTGAGGTACTTGTTTCCCTTCTAGGGTTTCGAGTTCATATGTTCCTTCCCCGAGTTCTCGCTTTACTCGGTAGGGTCCTTCCCAATTCAGACTGAGCTTGCCAATGCCGGGCTCAGGCACCATAACCTTGCGGAGAACCAGGTCGCCAACGCAGAGAGTTTGCTTTTTGACCTTGGCGTTATAGTACCGAGCTATCCTTTGTTGATAGGCTGCGGTCCTGATGTACGTGAGGTCCCATACTTCGTCTAGCAGGTTGAGGTTTGTACGTAGCTCGCCTTCATTTGCTCTGTCTTCATATGCTTCTAGTCTCAGCGAGGGGACTTCAATCTCATCTGGGATGACTGCTTCAGTGTCGTATGTAAGGTTAAAGGGAGTTTCTCCCATGGCAGTCCTTTCTATGGTATGGTAGGCCCAAAGTACACTGGGCAGCTCGTCCGTCCACAGTCCCTTAGCTCGGTCCAGGCGCGCTTTCAGTCCTCGAAGGATAGCCCTGTTCGTAACTTCCATTTGGCCATTCGCCTGAGGGTGTGCCACCGAGGTAATCCGAAATGACACTAGTTTTGGAACTTGATGTCCTCGAACTGCTTGCCATTATCGGAGATCAATACCCGAGGTAATCCGAAATGACACACTATGTTCTTCCAAAATAGGTTTTGCACGTTCCGAGCTGTGATTGTCGTGAGAGGTTTGGATTCGACCCACTTTGTGAAATAGTCCACTGCCACCACTAGGAACCTTCTTTGCCTTGTTGCTGGCGGGAATGGCCCGAGTAGGTCAATCCCCCATTGTGAGAATGGCCATGGGCTAGTGAGGTATTTTAGGTCAGCGGCAGGGCGGTGGTGGATGTTAGCGTGTTTCTGGCACTTGCCGCATTTTTTGACAAGCTCGGTCGCATCTGCTTTCATGGTTGGCCAGTAGTACCCCTGTCGTAGTGATTTCTGAGCGAGGGCCCTACCCCCCAAGTGTCCACCGCATAGGCCTTCATGAGTGTCGTGGAGGATGAGCTCGGCTTCCGAGGGTCGCAGGCAGCGTAGGTAGGGGAGCGTGTAGGACCTTCGGTATAGCCGTCCGTCTATCATGACGTATTTGGCTGCCTGGTGCTCTACCCTCCTTGCGGCATTACAGCTCGGCTCTGCTTGGAAGCTCGTGAGTGGATCAATCCAGCTCGGCTCTGCTTGAACGACGGGAGCGACCTCCTCTGCCCCCCTGAGAATGCTAGGCCGAGGTAAGTTTTCTATGTACACAGTTCTCATGGTGTTGTCTCTCGTGCTGGCTAGCCGTGACAGGGCATCGGCCTCAGCGTTCTCTGATCTCGGGATTTTCCGAATGAAGTTAGACCGGAAGTTGAGCAGAGTCTCTCTCACTTTGGCTAAGTATGCTACCATAGTCGGTTTGTGAGCTTCGTATTCACCCAGGACTTGATTTACCACGAGTTGGGAGTCACTGCAGACGACAATGTGCTTGGCTTTCACTTCCTTGGCAAGGTCCAGCCCGGCTAGCAGTGCCTTGTATTCTGCTTCATTGTTGGATGCAATGAACTCAAAGCGCAGCACGTACTCCAATTTCACATCACTTAGTCTGTACAGAATGATCCCGGCTCTGCTGCCCTACCGATTTGACAAGCCATCTACGTGAAGGATCCAGGGTTCATCGTCCCATTTTAGGCTTGGCCTAATTAGGAGAGATGCCGCACTGGTTTCTACCTCACAGTGCTCGAGTTCAACCGGTCCAGGAACTCTGAGCTCTCCCGTACCGGGGGCCTCGTGTTCTACCGGCCTGAGGACTTTGGAGCTAAAGGTGCATTCTATGATGAAATCTGCCAAGGCTTGTGCCTTGATAGTGGTTCACGGTTTGTATTGGAGCTCGTACTCGCTGAGCTCGATGGCCCACTTCGTCAACCTTCCTGAGACCTCGAGCTTGAGCAAAACTTGCCTCAGAGGTTTATTGGTAAGGACAATGATGGTGTGGGCTTGGAAGTATGGGCGGAGCTTTCGGGCTGTTATAACCTGTGCATAGGCTAACTTTTCTATCTCCGAGTACCTCATTTCCGCTCCCTGCAACACATTACTAACATAATAGACGGTTCATTGGACTCGATCTACTTCTCTTATTAGTACTGAGTTGACCACCTCGTCGCTCGCCGAAAGGTATAGCTCTAAAACATCACCCACTTCGGGCCGGGTCAACACTAGGATGCTGGCGAGGTGCCTTTTGAGCTCGTTGAATGTGAGCTAGCACTCTTCAGTCCATTCAAAGCTTTTGCTTTTTATGGCTTTAAAGAAAGGCAGACAGCGATCTACGGACTTGGACAAAAAGCGACTTAGGGCGGCCAACCAGCCATTCAGCTTCTTGACCTCTTTTAACTTTCGAGGTGGTCTCATTTCTAGGATGGCTTTGATCTTGTCCAGATTGGCCCCAATGCCTTGCCGGTTGATGATGAACCCCAGGAATTTACCCGAGGTGACATCGAAGATGCACTTATTCGGATTTAACTTCATATTAAATCTACGCAAGATTTTGAAGGCTGAGTGTAAATCTTGTATTAATTCATGCAAAAATTGGGTTTTGACGACCATGTCGTCTACATAACACTCTACTTTCATGCCAACAAGTGGCTCAAATAGCTTATTTACAAGTCTCTGAAAGGTCGCCCCAGCATTCTTCAGCCTGAAGGGCATGACCTTGTAGCAGTACAGGCCAAATTCGGTTATGAAGGCGGCCTTTTCCTCGTCAGTTGGGTCCATTTTTATTTGGTTATAGCTTGAATTGGCATCCAAGAAGCTCAGCAACTCGTGCCCCTGGTATGGTCCCGCGCATAGGATCTCGTCACGGGTCGGTCCACGGTGAGAAAGCCCTGCTTTCCCTTGCACCTTCCCTTGCGTGCAGACCCTATTGCGGAAACTGAATGGGTGATTTGTCCAAGAGACCACCCAAACTCTCCTCACTCTTTTCTTGACTGGAAAATTGAATGCTTTATTTCAATTCATAGCTCCTAAAATAGGAGATTACAGAGGGAAATTCCTAATTAAACTCAAACTTCAACATGAACTCAAACTCCTAATTACCTACTCCTAATGGTAACTCACTCTTACTTAAGATAAGATAAAGATAAGGGATAAGGGATAAGATAAGGATAAGGTAATCTGGCAGCAAGTTGGCTTGATGTGTCCAGATAAGGGTGGGCCCACCCCTATGATCTGTCATGTGGGCCCCACTCTGCTGCTGCTGCCAAGTGCGTGCGCGCGGCTCATGGTGTCGCTGCCGCACGGTGCATGCTGCACGCCATGGTGCCTCTGCCGTGCGGTGCCAGGCGTGTGCGCAGTGCGTGCTGCCATGCGGTGCGCGCTACTGCCTGGCGGCGCGTGCTGCGCACTATCGGCGGTGCGTGCTGCTGTGCAGCGCTGCCAGGCGGTGCCTGCTGCTGTGCATGCTGCTGCCTATGACTGTGTCGCAGTGCGCTGCCGGATGGTGTGACCATAACATTACACCCCTCCTAGACTACAAGCTTGTCCTCAAGCTCGTGTTCCGGATACATGGCTTGGGACTCTACGAATGGCTCAAACGGCTGCACACTATTTCTCAGTCCACCAACAGTATGAACAATAGGAACTGTCCCGTCTCTCAGTGCATAACGCTAGACTATTTGATGCAGACCCCAGCCACCTTCTTTAGTTTCTAGCTCCCAGGCATAACCATGGCTTACAATGACTACACGCTCTGCTGCACTCAGGCCAGCCATAAGGACATTGAAGTGTTCCCTACCTCTTGGGTCATATAGTTTGAAGTAGTTTTGTGGAAGATCCACATAACAGAAATCATGTACTGGACCACGACCCCAGTGTGTTATGTTGTGGATCATAGGAATGCACCGGGTATGCTTACCGTAGAGGACCTCAAGAGCGGCCTTACCGAAGAGAACCATGCATTTTAAAATATCCTCTCGGCCTTCCCCATATATATTTTCCTCAATATTACGAAACATAGGGCTGTCCATGAACACAAAATCTATGCCATCAATATAAGCTTGGAAGAAAATTACCTCTATATCCTGCCCCTCCACCTTACATCTCTTGCGCACTCCTGTTTCTTGGATTTCTATATAGTTACCATACTGTGGTGCTGCAACCATAACTTTATGTCCACACCGAGCCAAGGCCTTCGGTAAAGCCCCAGCAACATCGCCAAGCCCACCTGTCTTCGTCAAAGGATTGCATTCTGCAGGTTCTACTATAATGTTCGTGACATCGTCCCCGGCCAAAGGAGGAGACTTTTCAGTTTCATCCTCTGTGTGTTGATCCTTGGAAATAACTGCGGCTGTAGAGGCAGCGATCTGTTGTTCGCTGAATGCCTCTGCCCAGTTCAGACGGAGTTTGTTGGTGTTGGCGATTCCCTCCGAACTCAGTTCTTTGTTGGAGAGGAATGCTTCCAGCAGGCGTCGCATCTATCGGACGTCTTCCCTGACTTCACGAACCTCCATGCTGGTTTCTACAAGTTGGTGTTCCAGTTCGTGGACCTTGGAAGACAGCTGCACCTTATCGCCCGTGATGTTTGGCTTTGATACCAATTTGGTATGGTTCCGCGTGTAGGATCTCATCACGGGTCGGTCCACGGTGAGAAAGCCTTGCTTTCCCTTGCGCCTTCGCTTGCGTGCAGACCCTATTGCGGAAACTGAATGGGTGATTTGTCCAAGAGACCACCCGAACTCTCCTCACTCTTTTCTTGACTGGAAAACTGAATGCTTTATTTCAATTCGTAGCTCCTTAAATAGGAGATTACAGAGGGAAATTCCTAATTAAACTCAAACTCCAACTTGAACTCAAACTCCTAATTACCTACTCCTAATGGTAACTCACTCTTACTTAAGATAAGATAAAGATAAGGGATAAGGGATAAGATAAGGATAAGGTAAGATGGCGGCGAGTTAGGTTGATGTGTCCAGATAAGGGTGGGCCCACCCCTATGAACTGTCGTGTGGGCCCCACTCTACTGTTGCTGCCGGGTGCGTGCGCGCGGCTCATGGTGCCGTTGCCGCGCGGTGCGTGTGCGTAGTGCTGCTGCCGCGCAATGCGTGCACGGGCCTCATGGTGTCGTTGCCGTGCGGTGCTGGGCGTGTGCGCGGTGCGTGCTGTCGTGCAGTGCGTGCGGTGCGCGCTGCTGCCTGGCGGTGCGTGCTGCACGCCATGGTGTCGCTGCCGTGCGGTGCCGGGCATGTGTGCGGTAAGTGCTGCCGTGCGGTGCACGCTGCTGCCTGGCGGTGCGTGCTGCTGTACAGCACTGCCAGGCGGTGCCTGCTGCTGTGCGGCCTATTATGCGTGCTACTGCCTATGATTGCGCCGCAGTGCGCTGCCGGATGGTGTGACCATAACAGCCCCGAGGTTGCATCCACTAGGCGGTCGATCTCAGTTCAGGTCGGTGTAGTTGACGCACATGTGCCACTTACTGTTTGCCTTTTTCACCAGAACGGGGTTAGCTACCCAGCTCGGGTAATGGGCTTCCCTGATAAAATCGGCTGCAAGGAGTTTCCCGACCTCCTCATCGACTGCTCTCCATCGCTCTGGGCCTAGGTTGCGCTTCTTTTGTCAAACGGGCCTAACTGAAGGATCAGTGTTAAGTCTGTGAGTGATAATGTTGGGGTGTATGTCGGGCATTTCTGCCGCCAACCATGCAAAAACGTCTAAATTTTCAAGCAAGAAGCTTACCAGTTGAGACCGTAGGGGCTCCTCAATAGAAGCTCCTATCTAAAGTACCCGCGCTGGATTGTCCACCGAGGTTAGGACAGGGATGGTCTCCTCAGTAGGTGTGGCCCGCTCTATGAACTGCTCTATGGGTCATCCCAGGTCGAGGTTGTCAGCTGCCTTAGCTTTTCCTTTGAGGGCGGCCACGTAGCATTTTCGGGACTCGAGTTGATCACCCCGCGCCATTCCAACTCCGAAGTCTATAGGGTACTTCATTGCTAGGTGGTAGGTGGAGACTACCGCTCGCAAGACGTGGGTGATGGACCGGCCTACTATCACGTTGTATGGAGAGGGGGTGGCGACCACCTAGAACTCGTGACTAAGCCTTAACACACTAGGCCAGGTACCAACCTCCACCGGCACAGTGACCTTTCCCAAAGGCTTGACCTCCTCGCCGCTGAACCCCACCAGTGGGGTGCTTGCAGGCTTCAGGTCATCCTCTGGGATCTGAAGCTGATCGAAGGCTGCCTTGAAAAGGATATCTGCCGAACTGCCCTAATCTACCAGGACACGCTTGACTTCGAAGTTGCTGATCTTGATCTTGATGACGAGCGCGTCATCGTGGGGGTAGTGGACTCCTCGCGCGTCATCTTCAGTGAAGAAGATCGGCTCCTCCACCCTTGGCCGCTTCGGGGGGTTTAACTCTTCTCTGGTAGCATTGTGGGCTGATGACCGAGCTGCTGCCGAGGTGCAGCCCGCGACAACCGATCCTCCAACGATTACGTGGATGGTCCCTCGGACTGGTCTCTCGTCTGGAGGCTGTCTCTGTGGTTGCTCCGCCTGTCTGCTGGACTCTGGGGCTTCTTTATTCTGTTCCCCGTGCTGACCTGCTTTATTGTTATTATTGCCATGTTGTACAAAATTTCTCAAATACCCGCGACGGACGAGCTCTTCTATCTCATCGCAGAGGTTATTACAATTTTCGGTGCTATGAGTGTGATCTCTATGGAAACTACAGTACAAGTTCTTGTTCCTAGCGCTAGGATCAGCCTTGAGCGGAGGTGGGCACTTTACATATGGGGCATCCTTGATCGCCATGAGGATCTCGGCCCGCTTCATGATGAGGGGTGTAAACACCCTTTCTGCTGCTGGAGCTCGAAAAGGCTGAACTGGTTGTGCCCCTCGAGCTCGATTCTTCTTCTTCTTGTAGTCATTAGGAGTCAGGGGTTCTGGTTCCCTTTTACTTTTTTCGGGGGCATGCTCGCCCTTCTGGTTGATCTCCTCCTCCGTTCCTATGAACTGATCTGCGAGCTTGAGGAACTCGGTCACGGTTTTGGGCTGGTTGACAACCACATGTCATCTGAACTCTCTGTGGGTGATACCTCGTTTGGCCACCGTAAGCCGAATTGCAGGGTCCAGGTCGGGTATCTGTAGGCAGGCATCATTAAACCGCTTGATATAGTTCCGGATGGACTCTCCCTCTCTTTGGACTGTGCTGAGGAGGCTTTCTTGGGTCCTTGGGCATCTCTTGCTAGTGACAAAGTGGGAGGTAAAGACCTCCACGAACTGTGCCCAGCTCCTTATCGAGCCCGGCAAGAGGTTTCAGTACTAGGTGCAGGCCACCCCTTTGAACATAGTGGAGAAGGCCACACACATGCAAGATTCGCTTGCCCTGGCCAGGTGCATCTGGGACTGGAAGGCATCGACGTGGTCATTGGGGTCGAAGGACCCATCGTATTTGTCCAACTATGGGAGCTTGAATTCCTTGGACATGGGGACTGCGAGGAGCTCCAGGGACAAAGGAGAGGGGACCGAGAGAAGTGGTGTGGCTCTTACCTCTCCCGAACTTATTTCTATTTTGCCCTTGAGCTCGGGCAGGTTGTGGACGGTGGTAGTTTGGCGGGCCCGGCGACGTCTTCGCTGCTTCTTGGAGGGAGAATGGTGGGTTCATCGGAGGTCATCCCGACTGCAGGGGGCAGCAGGACAGTTACGGGTGCTACTGTTACAAGCACATTCAGGCGAGGAATCCCATCCACAGAGAGGGGGACAGTGAACTGCCCAATGCAAACGGTGGGTAGTTGGAGCTACTCCTCTAGGGTGCTCCCGCGTTCGGAGTTGCTTGAAGAAGCCATGGGTGTCGGTGGTGTTGGTGAGCAGAGAGGGAAGTTTCGGAGAGATTAAAGGGAGGCTTTTTGAAGCGTTTCCCATAGACAACGCCAAATGATGCTGCACGATCTGGGCACTCCTAGTTGGCTGTGACCCGGCTTCTGACTGGAACGAATGGCACCTGAGAGGAAGGACAAAGTGAAGGGTTCCCGGGGAGTTATCCCGGTGGGAACACAACGATGGCTAAGTTAGAGCTGGAGAAAATCTCAAAGAGAGAGTAGAGAGTAAGAGTGTCCCAAGTGCTTAAGCTTCAATACCTTTTTCTTGAGAGAGTTCGAGTTCTTTTATGTTGGAGCCTGGTTATACCTATCATAACTGCCACCACCCTCGGCAGCCTCGGCTGGCTCAGCGATCGACTCTGCTGCCATTCTAGTCCCCCGAGGTGGTAAGTCCCCCTCCAAGTCTACCACGGGAGGGGCATCAGGGAGCTCGGGCCCCGAAAACAGGAGCCTGTGGGGGCTTGGGCCCCGAAGAGGGGACCTGTGGAAGATCGGGTTCAGGGGTAGGGGTCCTTGAAGGCTCCGCGCACGTCTTCTTGGCAGCCCACTTCTTCCTCTTCTTCACCTGACGGAGGAGCCTCGGACCAGTAATCCTCTCTTCCTCCATGGGACATGCAATATTGCTCAGCGTCAGTAAAATTCGAAGACACTAGGCTAGTTAAGCAAAACACTAAAGTGGAAATCGACCTACCCGGGCTCAAACCGGCCTGAATGAGCTTTCCTTCAGCAATGTAGTCCCTGTTATCGTACCCGGCCTGAGCCCATGAGTGGCCACCCTCTAGTTGGTAAGGAATGGCCACTCTGTGCTACTCCGGACTACGAAGTAGTCCCGCTTCCAGGCTGGGACCTTGCTTGGGAACTTGTGTAGCATTTTGAAATCCAGGCAAGGGGACAGATAGTAGATCTGCCCATGCTCGGGGGGAGCGCCAGAGGCACTCTTTTTTATTAACAGGATGGAACAAAGGATATCTGTGTCTAAAGGGATGTTATGTTCGGAAATAGAGGGAGATGGTCCCGACCAAGTTTTGAATAGAGTTGGGGTGGAGTTGGTCCAGTGTGATGCTGAAGCGCCTCAACACCTCGGGAATAAGGTGGTGGAGAGGGAGACGAAGCCCACCAACAAGTTATTTCCTGAAGATCATGATCTCATTTGGACCGTGCTGCCAAGGGAAGTTGCCGGTGGGAAGACTATACGAGTACTCCTGAGGTAGGTTGAATTGTTGGATGAGGTGCTGAAGCCTCTCCTGCGTCATGATAGATGGACCGAACTGGTCCGGCGCCTGACCTCGACGAGAGGTAGACGCCAGTTTGCCCGAGGTCACCCAAGCCTCGTGGGAAGGACGGGCGACGGCAGGGTCACCCTGACCCAAGGTACCCACCTCAGGTTCGTCTAAAAGACTATCCCCGCTAGACATGGAAGGGAATGAAATGGAAAAAAGGAGAAAGGGAAGCTCGGGGACTAACCAGGAAAAAGACACAACCGGACTAGAAGACCCGAGCTGAAGAATCCAGACGCGAGCTCATGGTAGACGAAAGGTACTTAGTGGCGAGAGAAAATGACTAGGGTCCCCCATTATTTATAGCTGATGGGCCTAGACAGCGACGGCCAGGATCGAAGCGATCTGACGGTCCTCAAGAAAACCGGTTGCAAGACTCTCAAGGCGAAATTAGTTTAGCGCATTTTTTGGCGTCCATGAAGTCCAGATTGCGTGACGTCCACGCATAAGTTGTACGCGACCCAAGTTTTCTTTCTGAATGAACCGAATGCCAGATCGGTCCAGCTAACGAGTCACCCGACAGGGTGGCATGAGTACTGAGCCAAATCCACCCGGCGCATCATGAACTCCCCGCGCTGGGTCACCACCCCCAGCACAGGGAGTTGGGGGAAATTGATGGAGGGTGATTTGGCCTGACCTCGTAGTCCGGGGACACGTGTATATGGCCTGGCCTAGTGAACAGCTCAGCCTGACAGCACGACCGCAACTCGACGGGAAAGACACATCGAGTCCAACACTGGACACTCGGCGAGTTAAGCAACTCGCCAGGGACTGATGCCTGGCCAACTTTGACTCCCACCAAGCGTGGAAGGTCCTGAGCTCCCCCCAAGGGGCCCGGAGCTCTCCCTTCCCAAGGAGGAAGCACCCCGGTTCTTGGCTAAGTGTCTCGGGCACCTCAGGGCAGCATTGCGCCCAGGGCAGGTACCTCGGCACCTCGGCACTGGGACAAACCTGCCCCCAGGCAGTCCGGTGCGCCGTAGCTCGGTAGGCTGTGGAGAGCCCTGTCTGACATCCGTACCCGCCGGACCCGGTGGCAGGGCTCTGATCCCTTGCCAGGCGGCATTCTGCCTGACAGGCGGCATTCTATTTGCCTCCTTTGGAACGCATGACACGTCTGTCAAGCCCGTACCTGGCGATGGCAGTTTGTGGCGACAACCTGCGCCTGCCACAAACTGCCCTGGCACTAATGGCAAGGGTGGTGGCGGTTATGCCAGGTATGACCAGGCTCCAACATAAAAGAACTCGAACTCTCTCAAGAAAAAGGTATTGAAGCTTAAGCACTTGGAACACTCTTACTCTCTACTCTCTGTTCGAGATTTTCTCCAGCTCTAACTTAGCCATCGGAGTGTTCCCACCGGGATAACTCCCCTGGAATCCTTCACTTTCTCCTTCCTCTCAGGTGTCGTTCGTTCCAGTCAGAAGTCGGGTCATAGCCAGCTAGGAGTGCCCAGATCGTGCAGCATCAGAACCCATATGATGTCAAATTAGACTAATTTTTCATCAATCTGGACACCAGTGTCCAAGTTTAAATCACCCGGGTCTGTAACCCAATGACAAAGAAACTAACTATGACTTTTTCCCAACATGTTAGGATTCAGCATTCAGAACCTTTTTCGGTTTTTGATAACCAAAAAAGGTTTTCTGAAACCAAATGTGGCATTATTAGAAAAAAATTGTCACCTTGGCCATTGGTCCCCTAGATCTTGTGGTTAGGGCCGAGAACCTTTCTTGGTTTCTGAAAATGAAGAAAAATTACGGAACCCATATGAGGCTAAATTAGACTAATTTTTCATCAATTTGGGCACCGGTGTCCAAGTTTAAATCACTAGGGTCTCTAACCCTATCACAGAGAAAGAAACTATGACAAAGCCCCAACCTCATAGGATTTAGGGTTCAGAACCTTTCTCGCTTTCTGAAAACCAAAAAAAGTTTCTGAAACCAAATGTGGCGAAATTAGAAAAAAATTGTCACCTTGGCCATTAGTGTTAAATTATGCATCTTATGGATGATTAGCCCAAATGAGTTGAGAGAAGTTATCACTTGTCCCCTATATCTTATTCATAGGGTAGAGAACAATTTTCGTTTCTAAAAAACAAGAAAATTTGTGAAACCCACATGAGATAAGATTAGACTAATTTCTCACCAATCTGACCGCTAGTGTCCAAGTTTACAACACTCGGATTAGTAACAAATGGACAAAAAGAAACTATCACCTGGCCCCATCATATTACGATTTAGGATTCAAAACCTTTCTCAGTTTCTAAAAACTAAGAAAAGTCCTGGAACCCAAATGTTGCCAAATTAGAAAAAAAATTGTCATATTGGCCATTAGTGTTTATGTATGTATCATATGTATTAGTAGCCCAAATGAGTAGAGGGAAATTATCGCCCGAACGTTAAATCTTATCGTTAGGGCTGAGAACCTTTATCAATTTATCAAAGAAAGAAGTTGTACATCTCTTGGGCTAGTAAAGAAGAAAGAATGAAACTGTCACTAGGCCCCTACGTCTTTGGATTTAGGGTTCAAAACCTTTCTCAGTTTCTAAAACATAGAAAAGTTAGTGAACCAATTAGTGGCCAAATTAGAAAAAAATTGTCCCCTAAGCCATTAGTGTCAATGTATGCATCATATGGCTATTAACCCAAATGAGTAGAGAGAAATTCTCACTTTTCACATAGATCTTGTTGTTAGGGCTGAGAACATTTCTCTGTTTCTGAAAACCAAGATAATTTATGGAGCCAATATGAGGCAAAATTAGTCAAATTTTTCATCAATCTAGACACTAGTGTCCACATTTACATGATCCGGATTAGTAACCCAAGGACAAAGAAAGAAATTGTGACTTGGCTCTTATGTCTTAGTATTTGGGGTTCAGAACCTTTCTTGCTTTCTGAAAACCAAGATAAGTTACTGAACCCAAATATGGCCAAAATGGAAACTAGAATTGTCACCTTGGCCATTATTATTGAAAGAATGGTAGGATCCATCTAATGGACGCCATAAAGGTTGCGGAATGGGTGGGGCGAATTTCAAAAATTTCCTACCTTCTCCCAACTGGGAATCATATTCCCTGAATTTAGAATACAATATTCAAGGATCTACTTGAACCCTAATCAAACCAGATCTGTACCAAAAGATAAATGGGAGGATTATACCTGATCCGGAGAAGCAGTATCTCCCAAAGTTGGTGTTCACGCCCAAAGAATGCTCCAAGATCTGTCCCTGCTGAAGATGACACAGCTGTGGATGGAACAGAACCAGCAGGGTGCGTCTTACACACTGGATCCTTCACAAGAATCCCCTGGATGTACTAAACACTGAATTCTTTCAGTCTTTCTTGCAAGACTGATGTCAAGAACTGGTTTCTTGACTTTCTTTTCTGCAAAGATCAAATCTTGCAACAATGCAGATGGCGGCGGCAGGAGGAGATTTCCAGAAACGAAAAGGCTGAACTGTTTTCTTTTCTGGAGAGAATGAGATCTAATCTCAATTCGCAGGAACCTTTCTTGCTTACCAGAACCTCTTGGATCGAAATCTGATTTCCCTCTCTTGGTTCATTCGAAAATCTCCTCTCTTTTCTTCTTGATTAAGAAATCTCCTAATTAGGAGTTATCCCAATCCAAATCAGTATTTGGATAGGGGATAATCTTAATCCCTTTCCCAGATAGAGTTAGCTTACTCCTGATCTTATCAGGAGGTTACCAGATTCAAATCTGATTTGAATTTGGTCTCTAAGAGTGGATAAGGCTAAGAGCCCAATCCTTTTTGCTAACTTCAATCTCAAATTCGCCCCATTGATGGGTGATCATATCAGCCCACCTCGAAATGGGCTTTTGGCCCATTAAGTATTCAGTGTTTAATTAGTTTCCAATCTGCTGCCCAGTTGGGCTTCTTTGTATGGCGTGGGACCCAAGCATTGATCTACACACCAGCCACATGGGTTCGGCCCAGCCTTTAATACAAGGCCCAGCCGAATTCACTGAAAATCTCAATGAACCCCTTGAGTCCATCGTATGAACCCTATGGGCCCAACACTTACATTAAGTGGTCCCTGGGCCAAGCCATCTTATAAAAACCCAGGGACTGTGGGCAGGTGCAAGATTAGCCCATCAGGTATTATCCTAAATGGTCTTACACTTAACCTCTCAGCCCTTAATGATCAAGCACTGCCTGACAAGAGAGGACCTCTCCCTCGGCTGCAAGGAACAGTGCCGCACTCTCCTCTCACATGGATCCCGGGAATTAAAACCATTTGCAAACATTTTGAAACCGTACATATATATGTAAATATATTAATTTTGCAAAAACAAAATTCCAACGATTGAAATCAACTGCCGGCAGTTTGGTTTCCATCAGAGAGAGTGCATTCCCGATCATTACCCTTTGTCCGACAAAGTGGCTGATTCTGTCACTATGACCACCCACTCAGATGAATTCTCAAACTGCCCCAACATACCCAGGTTTTGATCCCCACTAAGGATCTCACTGATTGGCATATCAAAGGCAGCCTGATCCAGCACCTAGTGAAGTGTCATAATCGAGTCTAGGGGTCAGGTGTAACTTTCCAGTTTTGCCCATCTATCTCCAAGGTCCAGGGCAAGACTGGAAATCTGGTCCGGTTCAAGGATTCAAGTAATCCCATGCTGTATGTGCCTCGGGTCTTACCCTGATGGCTGAGACAGGCCATCCCAACACTTGGTGGCACACCAGTATCAGCCTTGGCAGGATAAATCTCCCCAGACTTATCCAACGGCTGTGAACATTTAAAACTAACATGAGTCTCTACAAATGTCCAGTTTTAGGGTTTTACACAGAATTAAACCAAACAACATGAATCAAACATGCACTTTATTTATTTCCACTAAATAACAAAAGTACATCAAAATGATTGAAGCTAAGGGCATACAAAACTGTCTAACAGCTCCCACTTGCACTTAGGTCCAATCTGGTACAAGCCGGAGTCCCATACTTTCCACGTGTTTCTCAAACACCTTCTGTGTCAGTGGCTTGGTCAATGGGTCTGCCACATTATCCGCTGATGCTACCTTTTGAATTAGGACGTCCCCTCTACCAACGATCTCCCGCAGTACATGGTACTTCCTCTCGATGTGCTTTGTTGTCACACAACAACGGGATGGGTGATGTGCTGGATGGAATCGCTCCCAATTCGTGTATGAATTTCTTCATCCACACGGCTTCCTTGGCAGCTTCACTTGCGGCAATGTACTCGGCCTCGGTTGTGGAGTCTGCAGTGGACCCCTGTTTGCTGCTTTTCCAGCAAACAGCATACGATCCTATCGTGAAAACATACCCAGATGTAGACTTTCTATCATCTGGATCCGACTGGAAATCGGCATCGGTATACCCTAGAACTTGCAGTGAACTACCATCGAATACCAGACAAAACTCTTTCGTCCTTCGAAGGTATTTGAGTATGTTCTTCACAGCAGTCCAATGCTCCTGTCCTGGGTTTGCCTGGAATCTGCTTACCACACTCACCGCCTGAGCTATGTCCGGGCGAGTGCACAACATGGCATACATGATGCTCCCCACAGCTGAGGCATAGGGAACGTCTCTCATGCTCTCAATCTCCTCAGAAGTCTTGGGAGACATCTTCTTGGAGAGAGTGACTCCGTGCCTGAAAGGAACGTTTCCTTTCTTGGAGTTTTCCATGCTGTATCTTTTGACAATTTTGTCAATGTAAGCAGCCTGGGATAATCCAATTATCCGCTTCGATCTATCTCTATAGAGTCGAAGACCCAGTATGTATGAAGCTTCTCCAAGATCTTTCATGGAGAACTGCTGTGATAGCCATACCTTGACCGAAGTCAACATTCCTACATCATTCCCAATGAGTAGGATATCGTCCACGTACAAGACTAAAAAGGTGATCTTATCCCCACTGGATTTCCTGTAAACACAGGGCTCATCCGGATTCTGCTCAAAGTCAACGTTTTGACTGCAGAATCAAAACGGATGTTCCAACTCCTAGAAGCCTGCTTAAGTCCATATATGGATCTATTAAGTTTACATACCATGTGTTCCTGACCAGCAGCAATGAAGCCTTGCGGCTGCTGCATGTAGATATCTTCACTAAGATCTCCATTCAGGAACGCTGTTTTGACATCCATTTGCCAAATCTCGTAATCATGGTACGCTGCTACAGCTAGCAGGATCCTAATGGATTTAAGCATGGCCACCGGTGAAAAGGTTTCCTCATAGTCGATGCCTTCTTTCTGAGTATACCCTTTCGCCACCAAACGAGCTTTAAAGGTCTCAATCCTGCCATCGGGGCCCTTCTTCCTCTTGTAGATCCATTTGCAACCAATTGCTTTTACCCCGGAGGGCGGATCCACTAGAGTCCAGACTCCATTGGTCTCCATTGAGTCCATCTCGGCTCTCATGGCCTCCACCCACTTCTGGGAGTCTATGTCTAACATAGCTTCCGCGTAAGACACGGGATCCTCTTCACTAGTCAAGGCTTCCACCAGGTAACTATCCTGGTCATAACCATATCGGACTGGTGGTCTGGATACTCGGGTGGACCTTCTAGGTTGGTCATTACCTGGAACTTGTGGGTCATCTCCCACTGCTCCTGAGCTCTCCTCATCAAGAACTATTTCCTGACGATGGGTGTCCAGGATGTAATCGGATTCTAAGAATCGGGCGTTTCGACTGCAGAACACTTTCTGCTCACTTGGGTCATAGAATAGATAACCCACTGAATCCTTTGGGTAGCCTATAAACAGGCAACGGCTGGTTTTAGATTCCAACTTGTCCGCACTTGTTCTTTTAACGTGTGCAGGACAACCCCAAATCTTCAAGTGTCTCACACTTGGCTTCCTTCCAGTCCAAAGCTCATATGGAGTTTTCGGAACTGATTTGGTTGGAACCCTATTCAGCACGTAGGTAGCAGTCTCTAATGCGTATCCCCAAAAGGATGTGGGTAATTCTGAGCGTACGAGAAGTGACCGGACCATGTCCAACAAGGTCCTATTTCTCCTCTCTGAAACACCATTGAGTTGAGGTGTAGCAGGAGGAGCTAGTTGTGACACTATCCCATTGGCCTTTAAGTAGTCCCTGAATTCGTCAGAGAGATACTCGCCACCTCGATCTGATCGAAGGGCCTTAATTTCTCTCTCTAACTATTTCTCGACTTCCTGTCTGAACTCTTTGAACTTTTCAAATGATTCAAACTTATGTCTCATTAGGTACACGTAACCATATCGTGAAAAATCATCTGTAAAGGTGATGAAGTACACGTGTTGATTCCGTGTCCTAACACTCAGGGGACCACATACATCAGTATGTATTAGGTCAAGTGTGCCTGCACATCTTTCAGGCTTACCGTCAAATGGCCGCTTAGTCATCTTACCTTGGAGGCAAGGTTCACAAGTGGGAAGATTTTCTACGGCTAGAAAATCCAAAGGACCATCCTTTACCAGTCTTGTGATTTGGTCGACACCGATGTGGCCAAGTCGGTAATGCCAGAGGCACGTGGGATTTATTGTATCACGAGTCCTTTTCTTGGGATTTTCGACCGACGTAGTTTCGGTTAAGTTAGTTTCCAAAGAAGGATGCAGAACATAGAGACCGTTCTCTAGCTCCCCGCATGCGATGAATTTATTATTCCGTTTAACAGTAATCATATTACTAAAGTAAACAGTATATCCATCAGCACACAATTTTGAAACAGAAATTAAATTCCTTCTCAAGTTCTGTACATAAAGACAATCTTTAAGTACAAGGACTCCTTCTTTAAAAACTAATTCTACGGTTCCTATTGCCGCAGCTGCAACACTTGCAGTTGTTCCCAAGAACAGTGTCACTTCACCTTCACTCAACCTTCTGCTAACTTTGAACCCCTGCAGTGAGTTACACGCATGAGTTGAAGCCCCGGAGTCAACACACCAGGACACAGAAGTAACTAACATATTAGTTTCTATGACACAAGTTTCGATATTACCTTTCTTAGATTCCAGGTAGGTAGGACAGTTCCTCTTCCAGTGGCCGGTCTGCTTGCAAAAGTGACAGACATCAGATGCCTTGTTCTTCTTCTGCTTCTTGGGTTTGGTAGTCTTCTTCTGGGGCTTCTTTGCCTTTCTCTTTCTCTTGCCCGATTTGTTAGCTTCAGCAAGCATAACCACAGGCTCATCCTTCTTGAGTAAATCCTCGGCCCTCTGCAACATATTGCTGAGTTCCTGGACGCTGACATTCAGCTTATTCATATTGTAGTTCATAGTGAACGCATTGAAGGAAGAGGGCAAAGAATTTAGGATGGCATCCACTTGCGTGCCAAGATCTAGCCCGGATCCAAGAGCTTCAAGTTTGTTGATGTACCCCATCATCCAAAGACAATGGTCATGAACTTTCTGCCCTTTGGTCATCTGCGCGGTCATGAACAATTTCAGGACCTTCTGTCGAGTAGAACGGTTCTGCTCCTCATACATTGTCCTTAGACTGTCCAATATGTCCTTGGCAAGTTCGATCTGATCGAACTGCCTCTGTATTGAGTTGTCTAATGAGGCAATGACAAAGCAGCGGGCTAGGGAGTTCTTATCCTCGCAATCTTGGTAGTCCCTCCTACGGGCCTCAGAAGCCCTATCACCCGGACGTTCCGGGGCAGGATTTTTCACTACCTTGTCTAACTTTTCAGAAGTTAGGACCAGCATAAGATTTCTGTACCAGTCGGCATAGTTTGGGCCCTTAAGCTTGTTATCGTCTAGAAGCTTTGCAAATTGACCGTTTGCCATTTTCTGATAAAACAGCAAAATCATTAGTCCACAACCTTAGTTTGATTCATGTTTACCTACATAGATATGGCTTTTAATCTATGTTCCATTCCCATTTGTTCATCTCTGAGATTTCCCTCCTATCTCAGTGACGGAGACGACGAAATGTCTCTGGAAATGTGGGAAATCACATGGGGTGCGTGAAGCCAACTGTTTCAGCTGCATAACCCCACCACCTTTCTGTGACGGATCATATCCACTCATCAAATGAGTTTCCCTTTGGCCTCTGTCAGACAAGGTTCAGAGCCGTTTTCAGGTAAACCCTTCTGTCAGTGAGTGCACACCCATCATATTCAGGTTACGCCAAGGTACCGTGAGAGAGTTCCCATTTTCTGGTGAAGCCCCTCCCACATCGGTCTATGACGCCCCTATCATCTTATGAAACACTCTAACAGATCCAACAGCAAATGGATAGCCCAATTTTATGGTGCGTTTCCTCATTACTGATGGACCCATCATTGTGCTAATGACGGAAGGCCTTTAGAGAGTCCATCATATGGATCTCCCTATCACTTGCATTCATATTTGCTGGAGGGAACAAAATTACGGCCTAGTTCTAATTTAGGTCAAACCAAAGTGGCTCCCACTGACTTTCATAAAGTCAGATTTCTGGTGGGCCTTAATCGGCTAGGGGTTCCGTACGCATCCCTTTTCAGGGTTGTGGGGCCCACCAGGCAAAGAGGGGGGTCATCCAATGACCTTCAGGGACACCATGGCAATGATGTGCATTCAGCCATGGTGTGCGCAAGAGCCACTAACGAGTCATCACGGGCCAAGTACTTATGGCCCATGGTCGTAGCACATCAAACATCCAAACATCACATGTAAAGGAGGAATTGATCCAATCAATTAATTGCTGTAAAGCCCATTCAACGGCCCATTTAAAAACCAAGTCATTAACGATTAATGTCCACTAGGTGTATGGGCTGAATCGCAGATAGCAGTTCGGCCCATACAGCTTATCTCACAATAATGGGCTTTTGCAGTTTTAACCCTTTAAAACTGGGCTTTACAGGTGGGCCGAATTAATCCCTGTAATTGAACATCAGATTTGGAACAAAAGTGTGAGACAATTGGACTGAGAACAGCCCCTTTCGAAACCCAGATTTGGTCCAAACAGTTTTGGTCCAATCTAGTCCGAAATGGTCCAAAACTGATTTTCAATTCAAGAATTAATTATTGAATGATCTGAAATTAATAGTTTTGATTTCTAGCAAACACAAAACAATTATGGACTGTTCGCACCACCTGCAAAACAGAGGTTAATCACAAGGGTTGCAGTTTCATAAACTGCAAATCGCAGAAAACGATTTCTCCATCTGCAAATCTCCAGCGCCGCCATCTTCTTCCATCTTCTTTAATCAAGAAAAATAACAGAAATCCTATTTCTATTAATTACATTCTTGATCAAATCCTATACATTCAGTCTAAAAATAAAAAAAAATTATTTACAGACCGAATTGAATGAAATAAATAAATAGAAAAGAAAAAGGGTGCGCAGACCATCTGCGCTAAAACTGCACTGCGATCTCCAGGTTTGAACAGTCCATTAAATCAAAATAAATAAAGAACAATTCCAAATAAATTTTGGATTTAATAGAAATTAATTTCAGATCAATCGCCCTTAACAAGAAACAGTTTCTTGAAAAAAAAAGAAAACAATCTGCGTAAATCTTGAAAGAACACCTTCTATCCATCTGCGCAGGGTCAGATCTGATTTTCTTTTGGTTCAAGATTCGAACCTATGGCTCTGATACCACTGAAAGAATGGTAGGATCCATCTAATGGACGCCATAAAGGTTGCGGAATGGGTGGGGCGAATTTCAAAAATTTCCTACCTTCTCCCAACTGGGAATCATATTCCCTGAATTTAGAATACAATATTCAAGGATCTACTTGAACCCTAATCAAACCAGATCTGTACCAAAAGATAAATGGGAGGATTATACCTGATCCGGAGAAGCAGTATCTCCCAAAGTTGGTGTTCACGCCCAAAGAATGCTCCAAGATCTGTCCCTGCTGAAGATGACACAGCTGTGGATGGAACAGAACCAGCAGGGTGCGTCCTACACACTGGATCCTTCACAAGAATCCCCTGGATGTACTAAACACTGAATTCTTTCAGTCTTTCTTGCAAGACTGATGTCAAGAACTGGTTTCTTGACTTTCTTTTCTGCAAAGATCAAATCTTGCAACAATGCAGATGGCGGCGGCAGGAGGAGATTTCCAGAAACAAAAAGGCTGAACTGTTTTCTTTTCTGGAGAGAATGAGATCTAATCTCAATTCGCAGGAACCTTTCTTGCTTACCAGAACCTCTTGGATCGAAATCTGATTTCCCTCTCTTGGTTCATTCGAAAATCTCCTCTCTTTTCTTCTTGATTAAGAAATCTCCTGGTTAGGAGTTATCCCAATCCAAATCAGTATTTGGATAGGGGATAATCTTAATCCCTTTCCCAGATAGAGTTAGCTTACTCCTGATCTTATCAGGAGGTTACCAGATTCAAATCTGATTTGAATTTGGTCTCTAAGAGTGGATAAGGCTAAGAGCCCAATCCTTTTTGCTAACTTCAATCTCAAATTCGCCCCATTGATGGGTGATCATATCAGCCCACCTCGAAATGGGCTTTTGGCCCATTAAGTATTCAGTGTTTAATTAGTTTCCAATCTGCTGCCCAGTTGGGCTTCTTTGTATGGCGTGGGACCCAAGCATTGATCTACACACCAGCCACATGGGTTCGGCCCAGCCTTTAATACAAGGCCCAGCCGAATTCACTGAAAATCTCAATGAACCCCTTGAGTCCATCGTATGAACCCTATGGGCCCAACACTTACATTAAGTGGTCCCTGGGCCAAGCCATCTTATAAAAACCCAGGGACTGTGGGCAGGTGCAAGATTAGCCCATCAGGTATTATCCTAAATGGTCTTACACTTAACCTCTCAGCCCTTAATGATCAAGCACTGCCCGACAAGAGAGGACCTCTCCCTCGGCTGCAAGGAACAGTGCCGCACTCTCCTCTCACATGGATCCCGGGAATTAAAACCATTTGCAAACATTTTGAAACCGTACATATATATGTAAATATATTAATTTTGCAAAAACAAAATTCCAACGATTGAAATCAACTGCCGGCAGTTTGGTTTCCATCAGAGAGAGTGCATTCCCGATCATTACCCTTTGTCCGACAAAGTGGCTGATTCTGTCACTATGACCACCCACTCAGATGAATTCTCAAACTGCCCCAACATACCCAGGTTTTGATCCCCACTAAGGATCTCACTGATTGGCATATCAAAGGCAGCCTGATCCAGCACCTAGTGAAGTGTCATAATCGAGTCTAGGGGTCAGGTGTAACTTTCCAGTTTTGCCCATCTATCTCCAAGGTCCAGGGCAAGACTGGAAATCTGGTCCGGTTCAAGGATTCAAGTAATCCCATGCTGTATGTGCCTCGGGTCTTACCCTGATGGCTGAGACAGGCCATCCCAACACTTGGTGGCACACCAGTATCAGCCTTGGCAGGATAAATCTCCCCAGACTTATCCAACGGTTGTGAACATTTAAAACTAACATGAGTCTCTACAAATGTCCAGTTTTAGGGTTTTACACAGAATTAAACCAAACAACATGAATCAAACATGCACTTTATTTATTTCCACTAAATAACAAAAGTACATCAAAATGATTGAAGCTAAGGGCATACAAAACTGTCTAACAATTATCAAAGTATGCATCCTATGGATTTTTAACCAAAATGAGAAGGGAAAAATTATCACTAGTCCACTAGATCTTCTGGTTAGGGCCGAGAACCTTTCTCGATTTTTGAAAAACAAAAAAAAAATTTGGAACCTATATGAGGCCAAATTAGACTAATTTTTTATCAATCTGGGCACCAGTGTCCAAGTTTAAATCACCTAGGTCTGTAACCCAATCACAAAGAAAGAAACTAGGACTTCACCCCTATATCTTAGGATTTAGGGTTTAGAACCTTTCTCAGTTTTTGAAAACCAAGAAAAGTTTCTGAAACCAAATGTGGCAAAATTAGAAAAAAATATTCTCACCTTGGCCATTACTGTCAAATTATGCATCATATGGATTACTAGCCCAAATGATAAGAGAGAAATTGTCACTTGTCCCCTATATCTGATAGTTAGTGCTGAGAACCTTTTTCATTTCTAAAAACCAAGAAAATTTATGGAACCCACATGAGGCAAAATTAGACTAATTTCTCATCAATCTGGCCCATAGTGTCCAAGTTTAAACACCCGGATTAACCCATGCACAAAGAAAGAAACTATCAGCTGCCCCCTACATATTTGGATTTAGGGTTCAGAGCCTTTCTTAGTTTCTAAAAACCAAGAAAAGTCACAGAACCGAAATGTTGCCAAATTAGAAAAAAAATTGTCACATTCGCCATTAGTGTTAAGTATGCATCATATGGATTAGTAGCCGAAATGAGTAGAGAGAAATTAGGGCTGAGAACCTTTCTCGATTTCTAAAATCCCTGAATATTTACGGAACACTTATGTGGCCAAATTTGAGTAATTTTTTATCATTCTGGCCACCAGTGTCCAACTATATATCTCTTGGGCTAGTAAACCAAGCAAAAAGAAAGAAACTGTCACTTAGCCCCTACGACTTAGGATTTAGGTTTCAGAAACTTTATGAGTATCTAAAACCAAGAAAAGTTAGTTAACTAAAATGTGGCCAAATTAGAAAAAAAAATTGCTGCCTTAGCCATTAGGGTCATTGTATTCATCATATGGCCTATTAACCCAAATGTGTAGAGAGAAATTTTCACTTTTACACTAGATCTTGTCATTAGGGCAAAGAACCTTTCTTGGTTTCTGAAAACAAGAAAATTTACAGAACCAATATGAGGCAAAATTTGACTAATTCTTCATCAATGTTGCCACTAGTGTCCACGTTTACAAGACCTGGATTTGAAACCCAAAGCACATAGAAAGAAATTGTGACTTGGCTCCTACGTTTTAGGATTTAGGGTTCAAAACCTTTCTTGGTTTCATAAAACCAAGAAAAAAGTTACTGAACCAATAAGAGGCCAAATTGAATAAAAAATGTCACCTTGGACATTAGTGTCAAGGTATGCGTCTTATGGATTATCAACTCAAATGAGTTGTGCAGAATTGTCACTTATCCTCTAGAATGTGACCAAATTTTAGTAATTTTTTCTCATTCTGGCTACCAGTGTCCAACTATATATCTCTTGGGCTAGTAACCCAAGCAGAAAGAAAGAAACTATAGCTTGGCCCCTATGCCTTAGAAATTAGGGTTCAAATCCTTTCTTAGTTTCTAAAACCAAGAAAAGTTAGTGAACCAAAATGTGGCCAAATTAGAAAAAAAATTGTCCCCTTAGCCATTAGTGTCAATGTATGCATCATATGGCCAATTAACCCAAATGAGTAGAGAGAAATTTTCACGTTTCCCCTAGATCTTGTGATTAGTGCTGAGAACCTTTCTCAATTTTTGAAAAACAAGAATTTACGGAACCAATATGAGGCAAAATTAGACTAATTTTTCATCAATCTTGCCACTAGTGTCCACGTTTACATCACCTAGATTAGTAACACAAGCACAAAGAAGGAAAATAGGACTTGACACATACGTCTTAGGATTTAGGGTTCAGAAATGAAAAAATTTACAAAACCAATATCTGGCCAAATTGAAAAAAAAAATATCACCTTGGCCATTACTGTCAAGGAATGCATCACATGGATTATTAACCCAAACGAGTAGAGTGAAATTTTCACTTGGCCCATAGATCTTGTGGTTTGGGCTGAGAACCTTTCTTGGTTGTTGGAAAACTTGAATACTTATGGAACCCATATGTGGCCAAATTTTAGTTATTTTTTCTCATTCTAGCCATTAGTGTCCTACTGTACTTCTCTTGGGTTAGTAACCCAAGCAGAAAGAAAGAAACTGTCACTTGGCCTCTACATCTTAGATTCTAAAACCTTTCTTACATTCTAAAACCTAGAAAAGTTAGTGCACCTAAATTTGGCCAATTTAGAAAAAAAAAATTGTCCCCTTACCCATTAGTGTCAATGTATGCATCATATGGATTATTAACCCAAATCAATAGAGAGAAATTATCAATTCTCCACTAGATCTTGTGGTTAGGGCTGAGAACCTGTCTTGGTTTTTAAATATCTAGAAAATTTATGGAACAAAATATGTTCAAATTAGACTAGTGCTTTATAAATTTGGCCAGCGGTGTCTAAGTTAACATGATCCGGATTACTAACCCAAGCACAAAGAAAGAAACTTTTACTTAGCTCTTACGTCTTAGGATTTAGGGTTCAGAACCTTTCTTGCATTTTGATAACCAAGAAAAGTTACTGAACCCAAATGTGGCCAAATTGGAAAAAAAATTGTCACCTTCGCCGTTAGTGTCAAGGTATGCATCATATGGATTATTAACCAAAATTAGTAGGGAGAAATTATCACAAGTCCCCTAGATCTTATGGTTTGGGCTTATAACCTTTCTTGGTTTCTGAAAATGAAGAAAATTTATGAAACCCATATGGGGCCAAATTAGACTAATTTTTTATCAAATTGGACACCGGTGTCCAAGCTTAAATCACCCGGGTCTGTAACCCATTTACAAAGAAAGAAACTATTGAAGGGATAAGAGATCCATCTTATGGACACCCAAATCTTGCGGAATAAAGGGGCGAATTTCAAAAATTTTTCTCTCCCTTTCAATTGAGAATCGCATTCCCTATTTAGAAAATCATATTTTCAAGGATTAATCTTGAACCATAAACTGAACCAGATCTGAACCAAAAGGAGTAGGAGAGGATTATACCTGATACGGAGAAATAAAATCTCCCAACGAAGGTGTTCACGCCCAAGGAAGGATCCAAAGACTGCTCCCACTGAAGATGGCGCAGTGTAGGATGGAGCAGAATCAGCAGTGTTCTTCTCCAAGAACTCTGTCCTTTACAAGAAAGAGCAAGATGGCACGTGAGCACAGCTTCCTGTCAATTCTTTCTCAAAGAACTGATGTCAAGATCGAATCTTGACTTCTCCCACAATTGGAGATCGAACTAGATGTCTGCTGGCTACAGAACCAAGAAGGTAACCTTATCTCCACTGTACTTCCTGTAGACACAGGGTTCATCTGGATTCTGCTTGAAGTCAAGCGATTTGACAACAGAGTCAAAACGGATGTTCCAACTTCTAGTACCTTGCTTAAGTCCATAAATGGATCTATTAAGTTTACATACCATGTTTTCCTGACCTACAACAATGAAGCCTTGCGGTTGCTGCATATAGATATCTTCAGTAAGATCTCCATTCAGGAATGCAGTTTTGACATCCAACTGCCAAATCTCATAATCATGGTATGCTGCTACAGCTAGCAGGATTCTAATGGATTTAAGCATGGCCACAGGTGAAAAGGTTTCCTCATAGTCGATGCCCTCTTTCTAAGTGTACCCTTTCGCCACTAGACGAGCTTTGAAGGTCTCAACCAGACCATCGGGGCCCTTCTTCCTCTTGTAAATCCATTTGCAACCAATTGCTTTTACCCCTGAGGGCGGATCTACTAGAGTCCAGACTCCATTGGTCTCCATTGAGTCCATCTCCGCTCTCATGGCCTCTACCCACTTCTGGGAATTTATGTCCAACATAGCTTCTGCGTAAGTCATGGGATCCTCTTCACTAGTCAAGGTTTCCACCAGGTAACTATCTTGGTCATAACCATAATGGACTGGTGGCCTGGATACCCGAGTGGATCTTCTAGGTTGGTCACTACCTGGAACTTGTGGGACATCTCCCACTGCTCCTGAGCTCTCCTCATCAAAAACTTTTTCTTGACGATGGGTGTCCAGGATGAAATCGGTCTCCAAGAATTGTGCATTTCGACTGCAGAACACTTTCTGCTCACTTGGGTCATAGAATAGGTATCCTACAGAGCCTTTTGGGTAGCCCACAAACAGGCAACGACTAGTCTTGGATTCCAACTTGTTTGCACTTGTTCTTTTAACGTGCTGGACAACCCCAAATCTTCATGTGTCTGACACTTGGTTTCTTTCCGGTCCAAAGTTCATATGGAGTATTCGGAACCGATTTGGTTGGAACCCGATTCAGCACGTAAATCGCAGCCTCTAATGCGTAACCCCAAAAGGATGTGGGTAACTCTGAGTGTATGAGAAGCGACTGGACCATATCCAATAAGGTCCTATTCCTCCTCTCTGAAACACCGTTAAGTTGTGGTGTAGTAGGAGGAGCTAATTGTGATACTATCCCATTATCCTTAAGTAGTCCCTGAATTCGTTAGAGAGATACTCGCCACCTCGATCTGATCGAAGGGCTTTAATTTCTCTCCCTAACTGTTTCTCGACCTCTTGTCTGAACTCTTTGAACTTTTCAAAAGATTCAAACTTGTGTCTCATTAGGTACACGTAACCATATCGTGAAAAATCATCTGTGAAGGTGATGAAATACACGTGTTGGTTCCGTGTCCTAACACTCAGGGGACCACATACATCAGTATGTATTAGGTCAAGTGTGCCTATACATCTTTCAAGCTTACCGTTAAATGGCCGTTTTGTCATCTTACCTTGTAGGCAAGGCTCACAGGTGGGAAGATCTTCTACAGTTAGAAAATCCAAAGGACCATCCTTTACCAACCTTGTGATTCAGTCAACACTGATGTGGCCAAGTCGGTAATACCACAGACACGTGGGATTAACTATATCACGGGCTCTCTTCTTGGGGATTTCAGCCGACGTAGTTTCGGTTATGTTAGTTTCTAGAGAAGGATGTAGAACATAGAGACCGTTCTCCAATTCCCCGTATGCGATGAATCTGTTATTTCTTTTAATAGTAATCGTATTACTAAAGAAGACAGAATAACCATCTGCACACAGTTTTGAGACAGAAATCAAATTTCTCCTTAAATTCTGTACATAAAGACAATCTTTCAGTACAATTGTTCCTTCTCTAAAAAGTAACTCCACGGTTCCTATGGCCATGGCTGCAACAGTTGCAGTAGTTCCCAAGTAGAGTGTAACTTCTCCTTCACTTAGCCTTCTGCTTACCTTGAACCCCTGTAGTGAGTTACACGCATGAGTTGAAGCCCCGGAGTCAATACACCAGGACGCAGAAGCTACCAATAAATTGGTTTCTATAACATAAGTTTCGAAATTACCTTTCTTGGATTCTAGGTAGGTAGGATAGTTCCGTTTCCAGTGGCCGATCTTCTTGCAGAAGTGACAGGCATCCGATGCTTTGTCTTTCTTCTACTTCTTGCCCTTAGTGACTTTCTTCTGAGGCTTCTTTGCCTTCCTCTTTCTCTTGCCTATCTTGATAACTTCAACAAGCATAGCTACAGGCTCATCCTTTTTAATCAGTTGTTCAGCTCTTTGCAACATATTGCTGAGCTCTTGCAAGCTGACATTCAGCTTGTTCATGTTATAGTTCATGATGAACAGATTAAAGGAAAGAGGCAAAGAATTAAGGATAGCTTCTATCTGGGTTGCAAGGTCCAGCCCGGATCTAAGAGCCTCTAGTTCGTTGATGTATCCCATCATCCGAAGACAATGGTCGTGAACTTGTTGGCCCTTGGACATTTGTGCGGTCATGAACTGTTTCAAGACCTTTTGTCGAGTAGAATGATTCTGCTCTTCATACATCATCCTGAGACTGTCCAATATGTCCTTGGCAAGTCCGATCTGATCGAACTGCCTCTGTATTGGGTTGTCCAAGGAGGCAATGATGTAACACCGGGTAAGGGAGTTTTTCTCCTCCCACTCCTGATAGTCTCTCCTTCGGGCCTCAGAAGCCCTATCACCCGGACGCTCTGGGGCAGGATTCATTGCCACTTTATCTAACTTTTCAGAAGTTAGGACCAGCATAAGGTTCCTGTACCAGTCGGCATAGTTTGGGCCCTTCAACTTGTTGTCATCAATCAATTTTGCAAATTGTCCGTTTGCCATTTTCTGATAAAAGAGCAAACATCAGTCCACAACCTTAATTGATTCATGTTCATTTCATAGATATGGATTTTAATCTACGTTCCATTTCCATTTATTCATCTCTGAGATTTCTCTCCTTTCTCAGTGATGGAGACTATGGGTTGTTTCTGGAAATGTGGGAAATCACATAGGGTGCATGGAGCCAACTGTTTCAGCTGCATAACCCTACCACCTTTCTGTGAAGGATCATATCCACTCATCATATGAGTTTTCGCTTTGGCCTCTATCAGACAAGGTTCAGAGCCGTTTTCAGGTAAACCTTTCTGTTCAGTGAGTGCTTACCCATCATATTCGTGAATGCCAAGGTACTGTGAGAGAGTTCCCATTTTCTGGTGAAGCCCCTCCCACATCAGTCTATGACGCCCCTATCTTATTATGAAACACTTAGACAAGCCCAGCAGCAAATGGATAGCCCATTTTCTGGTGCGTTTCCTCATTACTGAAGGACCCATCCTCATGCTAATGATGGAAGGCCTTTAGAGAGTTCATCATATGAATCTCCCTATCACATGCACTCATATTAGCTGGAGGGAATAGATAATTACGCCCTAGTTTGATCTAGGTCAAACCAAAGTAGCTCCCACCGACTTTCATAAAGCCAGATTTTGATGGGCCTAAATCGGCTAGGGTTCCGCACGTAACCTTTTGATGAGGTGTGGGGTCCACCACTGAGGGAGGTCATCCAATGACCAAAAGGGACACCATGGCAATGATGTGCATTCAGCCATGGTGTGCGCAAGAGCCACTGTCGATTGAGCATGGGCCAAGCACTTATGGCCCATGTACGTAGCACATCACACATCCATACATCACATGCTAGGATAAATTGATCCAATCAATTAATTATCTGTAAAGCCCATTTGAAGCCCATTTTGAATCCATAATATTAACCATTAATATTATCTAGGTATATGGGCTGAATGGTTCAGCCCATATAGCTTTATGTGTTAAGTGGGCTTTTAGCAGTTTTAACTATTTAAAACTGGGCCTTTACAGGTTGGGTCGAATTAACCATTTAATTAAATATCAATCCTCAGGCCCATTAGTGAGAAAACTAGGGCTGACTTTCAGCCTTGATTAAACCCTAGATTTGGTCCAAACAATTTGAACCAATCTTGGTTCGAATGGGTCTAGGGTTTGATCTTTAATTAAATCTTTAATTCAAGAAAAATAATCTGAAATTAAATACTGATAAAAGAACGATCAAGAATCAGTCTATCAGGGCTGTTCGCACAATCCTTCCTGCAAAACAGAGGTTAGATCACTGGTTGCAGTTTCATAAACTGCAAATCGCAGATTGCAATTCTCCCATCTGTGAAATCTCCTTTTCTGCGAAATCTCCTTCTCTGCGCCGCCTTCTTCAATCCAAAATAAAATAAATAGAAATCCTAATTTCTATTAATAATTACATCAGATCGAATACCTATACATTCAGTCTAAAAAAAATTATTTTACAGACCAAAGGCAACAAAATAATCCATAATCTGCAAAAACGCAGGTTCCCTGTGCAAATCAAGATTTCGATCTCCTCTTGTACGAACAGCCCATAAATCAAGAAAATCATAAAGAATAGTTCTAAATAATAATCAGATTTATATAAAATTAATTTCAGATTATTCGCCCATAATTTTGGGAACAAATTTCCCAAAACCCATATCTGCGCAAATTGGGTAGAACGCCTTCTGCCCATTTGCGCAAGTTCAGATCTGAAACAAATTGGTTCAAGATTTGAACCATGGCTCTAATACTACTGAAGGGATGAGAGATCCATCTTATGGACGCCCAAATCTTGCGGAATAAAGGGGCGAATTTCAAAAATTTTTCTCTCCCTTTCAACTAGGAATCGCATTCCCTATTTAGAAAATCATATTTTCAAGGATCAATCTTGAACCATAAACTGCACCAGATCTGAACCAAAAGGAGTAGGAGAGGATTATACCTGATACAGAGAAATAATATCTCCCAACGAAGGTGTTCACGCCCAACGAAGGATCCAAAGACTGCTCCCACTAAAGATGGCGTAGTGTAGGATGGAACAGAATCAACAGTGTTCTTCTCCAAGAACTCTGTCCTTCGCAAGAAATAGCAAGATGGCACGTGAGCATAGCTTCCTGTCAATTCTTTCTCAAAGAACTGATGTCAAGATCGAATCTTGACTTCTCCCACAACTGGAGATCGAACTGGATGTCTGGCGGCTGCAGGAAGGAGGGGGCAAGAATGATCTTTGCAGGGATTGCATAAATCTTTCTTCTGTGATTTCTGCTCTGAAGAGGATCTGATTATGTGATTCTTCTAAAGGCTGTCCCCCCCCCCTCCTTCTTTTGTAACCGTAAAAAGATCAGCTCCTAATCCAATTAGGAGCTGCTGATCCAAATCATATTTGGATCAGACCTCTCTTTAGGTGATAAGGATAAACCCTTATCTTATCTACATATTAGATCAGCCTTCTCCTAATCTCATTAGGAGGTTTCTAGATCTGAATCATATTCAAATCTGGACTCTCTGAGTGGATAGGGTTAAGACCCTATCCTATCTGCTGATCCATCTCAGAATTCGCCCATATTTAACTTATTAAATAAGTCTAGTTCGAAATGGGCTTTAGGCCCATTAAGCTTATGTGCTCACTTAACCTTCCTAACTGCTGCCCAGTTGGGCTTCCGTGTATGGCATGGGACCCAAGCATTGATCTACACATCAGCCACATGGGTCCGGCCCTACCTTTGTTACAAGGCTTGGCCGAATACACTGTTATGGATAGTGCACCCCCTGAAACCCATCAAATGGGCTCTATGGGCCCAACACTTACCCTAAGTGGTCCCTGGGCCAAGCCACCTTGTAACACCCAGGGACTGTGGGCAGATGCAAGATTAGCCCATCAGGTATTATCCTCAATGGTCTTACACTTAACCTCTCAGCCCATAATGATCATACACTGCCCGACAAGAGAGGACCTCTCCCTCGGCTACAGGGAAAAATGTTGCACTCTCTGCTTATATGGATCCCGGGAATTAAAATCTTCTTGCAAACATTATAGAAACCATAATATATATACTTTTATATCTCATATAAAATATACTTTGCAAAACAAATCTCAACGAATGAAATTGGCTGCCGGCAGTCTTGGTTTCCATCAGTGAGAGTCCATCCCCGATCATTACCTTTGTCCGGCAAAGGGGCTGATCCTGTCACTATGATCACTCACTTAGATGAATTCTCAGACTGTCCCAACATACCCAGGTTTTGACCCCTGCTAAGGATCTCACTGATTGGTACATCAAAGATAGTCCAATCCGACACCTAGTGAAGTATCATAATCGAGTCTAGGGGTCGGGTGTAACTTTGTAGTTTTGCCCATTAATCTCCAAGGTCCATGGCAATACTGGAAATCTGGTCTAGTTCAAAGATTCAATTAATCCTACACTGTATGTGCCTAGGGTCTCACCCTGGCAGCTGAGATAGGCCACCCCAACTAACTTGGTGGCACCACAATGTTAGCCTTATCAGGATAGGTCTCCCCAGACCGACCCACTGGCTGTGAACATTCTAATCTAACACAAGTCTCATTAAGTGTCCAGTTTAAGGGTATTACACAGAAACATACCAAGGGAACATGAATCAAATATGCACTTTTATTCATTTACAATAAACTCATAAAGTGCATTATTCTGATTGAAGCTAAGGGCATACAAAATTGTCTGACAACTGTGACTTAGCCCTAACTTGTTAGGATTTGTGGTTCAGAACCTTTCTCGGTTTCGGAAAACCTAGAAATGTTTCTGAAACCAAATGTGGCAAAATTAGAAAAAAAAATTCCCCTTGGCCATAAGCATCTTAAGGATTATTAGCCCAAATGAGTAGAGAGAAATTGTCACTTGTCCACTTTAACTTATGGTTAGGGCTGAGAACCTTTTTCGTTTCTGAATACCAAGAAAATTTACAAAACCCACATGAGGCAAAATTAGACCAATTTCTCATCAATCTGGCCACTAGTTTCCAAGTTTACAATACCTGTATTAGTAACCCATGAACAAAGAAAGAAACTATCACCTACACCCTACATATTAGGATTTAGGGTTCAGAACCTTTCTCAGTTTTTGAAAACCAAGAAAAGTCATGGAACCCAAATGTTGCCAAAATTGAAAAAAATTGTCACCTTGGCCATTTGTGTTTAGTATGCATCATATGGATTAGTTGCCCAAATGAGTAGAGAGAAATTATCACTCGTACCATGAAACTTATCGTTAGGGCTAAGAACCTTTCTCGATTTTTGAAAACCCTGAAAATTTACGGAATCCTTATGTGGCCAAATATGAGTAATTTTTTATCATTCTGACCGCCAGTGTCCAAATGTATATTTCTTGGGCTAGTAACCCAAGCAAAAAGAAAGTGATTGTCACATGTCCCCCTTGTCTTAGGATTTAGGGTTCAAAACCTTTCTCAATTTCTAAAACCAAGAAAAGTTAGTGAACCAAAATGTTGCAAAATTAGAAAAATATTGTCCCATTAGTCATTAGTGTCAGTGTGTCCATCATATGCCCAATAAACCCAAATGAGAAGAGAGAAATTTTCACATTTCACCTAGATCTTGTGGTTAGGCTTGCAAAACTTTCTCGGTTTCTGAAAGCCAAGAAAATTAGACTAATTTCCATCAATCAAGACACGTATCCACGTTTACATGAGCCGGATTAGTAACCCAAGGACAAAGAAAGAAATTGTGACTTGGCTCCTACGTCTTAACATTTAGGATTTAGAACATTTCTTGCTTTTTGAAAACCAAGAAAACTTACTGAACCCAAATGTGGTCAAATTCGAAAAAAAAAAATTCACCTTAGCATTTAGTGTCATGGTATGCATCATATGTATTATTAACCAAAATGATTAGGGAGAAATTATCACTAGTCCCCTAGATCTTGTGGTTAGGACTGAGAACCTTTCTCGGTTTCTAAAAAACAAAGAAAATTTATGGAACCCATATGAGGCCAAATTAGACTAATTTTTCTTCAATTTGGGAACCGTTGCCCAAGTTTAAATCATCTGGGTCTATAATCCAATCACAAAGAAAGAAACTATGACTTAGCCCCTACATCTAAAGATTTAGGGCTCAGAACCTTTCTCAGTTTCTGAAATTGAAGAAAGGTTTCTAAAACCAATTGTGGCAAAATTAGAAAAAAAAAATATCACCTTGGCCATTAGTGAGAAATTATGCATCATATGGATTATTTAACCAAATGAGTAGAGAGAAATTGTCACTTGTCCCCTATATTTTATGGTTAGGGCTGAGAACCATTTTCGTTTCTAAAAACCAAGAAAATTTACGGAACCCACATGAGGCAAAATTAGACTAATTTCTCATCAATTTGGCCCCTAGTGACCAAGTGTACGACACCCGAATTAGTAACCCATGCACAAAGAAAGAATCTATCACCTGGCACCTACATATTAGGATTTAGGGTTCAGAACCTTTCAAAGTTTCTGAAAACCAAGAAAAGTCACGGAACTCAAATGCCACCAAATTAGAAAAAAAATGTCACATTGTCCATTAATGTTTAAGTATGCCGCATATTAATTAGTATCCCAAATGAGTAGAGAGAAATTATCACTCGAACCCTAAATCTTATCGTTAAGGCTTAGAACCTTTCTCGATTTCCGAAAATCTTAAATATTTATGAAAACGTTATGTGGCCAAACTTGAGTAATTTTTTATCATTCTAGCCACGAATGTCCAATTGTACATCTCTTGGGCTATTAACCCAAGCAAAAAGAAAGAAACTATCACTTGGCCCCTACATCTTAGGGTTTAGGGTTTAGAACCTTTCTCTGTTTCTAAAACCAAGAAAAGTTAGAGCATCAAAATGTGGCCAAATTAGAAAAAAAAAATTGTCACCTTAGCCATTAGTGTCAATGAATGTATCATATGGCTTATTAACCCAAATGACTAAGGAGAAATTTTCACTTTTCCCCAAGATCATGTGATTAAGGCATAGAACATTTCTCGGTTTCTAAAAACAAGAAAATTTACGGTGCCAATATGAGGCAAAATTAGACAAATATTTCATCAATCTAACCACCAGTGTCCTTGTTTACATGACCCAAATTAGTAACCCTAGCACAAAGAAAGAAACTGTGACCTGGCTCCTACGTCTTAGGATTTAGGGTTCGGAACCTTTCTTGGTTTCATAATACCAAGAAAAAAGTTTCTGAACCAATATGTGGCCAAATTGAATAAAAAATGTCACATATGGATTATGGAACCCAGATGAGTAGTGTGAAATTGTCACTTGTCCTCTAGATCTTGTGGTTAGGGTTGAGAACCTTTCTCGGTTGTTGGAAACCTTGAAAATTTATGGAACACATATGTGGCCGAATTTTAGTAATCTTTTCTCATTCTGGCCACTAGTGTCTAACTGTATTTCTCTTGCGCTAGTAACACAAGCAGAAGGAAAGAAATTGTCACTTGGACCCTACGTCTTATGATTTAGGGTTCAAAACCTTTCATAGTTTCTAAAACCAAGAAAAGTTAATGAACCAAAATTTGGCCAATTTAGAAAAAAAAAATTGTCCCGTTTGCCATTATTGTCAATGTATGCATCATATGGATTATTAACCCAAATGAGTGGAGAGAAATTATCACTTTTCCTCTAGATCTTGTGGTTAGGTCTGAAAACCTTTCTTGGTTTTTGAATATCTAGAAAATTTACGGAACCCAAATCTGGACAAATTAGACTAATGCTTCATCAATCTGGCCAATGGTGTCCAAGTTTACATGACCCGATTAGTAACCAAATCACAAAGAAAGAAACTGTGACTTAACTCTTACGTCTTAGGATTTGGGGTTCAAAACCTTTCTTGCTTTCTGAAAACCAAGAAAAGTTAAAAAACCCAAATGTGGCCAATTGGAAAAAGAATTGTCACCATGGCCATTAGTGTCAAGGTATGTATCATATGGATTATTAACCGAAATGAGTAGGGAGAAATTATCACTAGTTCCCTAGATCTTGTGGTTAGGGCCGAGAACCTTTCTTGGTTTCTGAAAATGAAGAAAAATTACGGAACCCATATGAAGCCAAATTAGATTAATTTTTCATCAATCTGGGCACTGGTGTCTGAGTTTAAATCACCTAGGTCTATAACCCAATCACAAATAATGAAACTTTGACTTAGCCCCAACATCTTAGGATTTAGGGTTTAGAACCTTTCTCGGTTTCTGAAAACCAAGAAAAGTTTTTGAAACCAAATGTGGCGAAATTAGAAAAAAAAAATTGCCACCATGGCCATTAATGTCAAATTCTGCATCTCATGGATTATTAGCCCAAATGAGTAGATAGAAGTTGTCACCTGTCCCCTATTTCTTATGGTTAGGGCTAAGAACCATTTTCATTTCTAAAAGCCTAGAAAATTTACAGAACGCACATGAGGCAAAATTAGACTAATTTCTCACCAATCTGGCCACTAGTGTCCAAGTTTACAACACCCGGATTACTAACCCATGCACAAAGAAAGAAATTATCACCAGGCCCCTACATATTAGAATTTAGGGTTCAGAACCTTTGTCGGTTTCTGAAAACCAAGAAAAGTCATGCAACCCAAATGTAGCCAAATTAGAAAAAAAAAATTGTCACATTGGCCATTAGTGTTTAAGTATGCATCATAAGGATTAGTAGCCCAAATGAGTGGAGTGAAATTATCACTCAATCCCTAAATCTTATCCTTAGGGCTGAGAACCTTTCTCGATTTCTGGAAACCCTGAAAATTTACGGAACCCTTATGTGACCAGATTTGAGTAATTTATATAAGTCTGGTCACCAGTGTCCAACTATACTTCTCTTTGGCTAGTAACCAAAGAAGAAAGACAAAAACTGTCACTTTGTGAACAAAAAAGAATTGGTGAACCGAAATGTGACCAAATTAGAAAAAAATTGTCATTCTCAATTTCTAAAAATAAAAAAAAAATTGGCGAACCAAAATGTGGCCAAATTAGAAAAAAATTGTTCCCTAAGCCATTTGTGTCAATGTAAAAATCATATGGCTTATTAACCCAAATGAGTAAAGAGAAGCTTTCACTTTTCCCCTAGATCTTGTGGTAAGGGCAGAGAACCTTTCTCAGTTTCTAAAAACCAAGAAAATTTTTGGAACCGCTATGAGAAGAAATTAGACTAATTTTTCATCAATCTAGCCACCAGAGTCCATGTTTGCATGATCCAGATTAGTAACCTAAGGACAAAGAAAGAAACTATGACTTGGCTCCTACATCATAGGATTTAGGCTTCAGAACCTTTCTTGCTTTCTAAAAACCAAGAAAAGATACTAAACCCAAATGTTGCCAAATTGGAAAAAAAATTGTCACCTTGGCAATTAGTGTCAAGGTGTGCATCATATGGATTATTAACCGTAATGAGTAGGGAGAAATTATCACTAGTCCCCTAGATCTTGTGGCTAGGGCCGATAACCTCTCTTGGTTTCTAAAAATGAAGAAAACTTTTGGAACTCATATGAGGCCAAATTAGACTAATTTTTCATCAATCTAGGCACCAATGTCCAAGTTTAAATTACCTAGGCCATTAGTATCAAATTATGCATCATATGAATTATTAGCTCAAATGAGTAGATAGAAATTGTCACTTGTCCCCTATATCTTTTGGTTAGGGCTAAGAACCTTTTTCGTTTATGAAACCAAGAAAATTAAGGAAACTCACAAGAGAAGTTAGACTAGTTTCTCATCAATCTGGCCCATAGTGTCCAAGTTTCAACACCCAGATTTGTAACCCATGCACAAAGAAAGAAACTATCACCAGGCCCCTACATATTAGGATTTAAGGTTCAGATCCTTTCTTAGTTTCTGAGAACCAAGAAAAGTCACAGAACCCAAATGTTACCAAATTAGAAAAAAAAAATTGTCACATTGGCCATTACTACTTAAGTATGCATCATATGGATTAGTAGCCCAAATGAGTAGGGAGAAATTATAACTCAAACCCTAAATCTTATCGTTAGGGCTGAGAACTTTTCTTGGTTTTTGACAACCCTGAAAATTTATGGAACCCTTATGTGACCAAATTTGAGTAATGTTTTATCATTCTGGCTACCAGTGTCCAACTGTACATCTCTTGGGCTAGTAACCCAAGCAGAAAGAAAGAAATTGTCACTTGGCCCCTATGTCTTAGGATTTAGGGTTCATAACCTTTCTCAATTTCTAAAACTAAGAAAAGTTAGTGAACCAAAATGTGGCCAAATTAGAAAAAAAATTGTCCCCTTAGCCATTAGTGTCAATGTATGCATCATATGGATTATTAACCCAAATGAGTAGAGAGAAATTATCACTTTTCCCCAAGATCTTGTGGTTAGGGCTGAGAACTTTTCTTAGCTTTTGAATATCTAGAAATTTACAATGCCCAAATGTGGCCAAATTAGACTAATGCTTCATTAATCTGGCGAATGGTGTCCAACTGTCCATGTTTACATCACCCGGATTAGTAACCCAAGTACAAAGAAAGAAACTTTGACTTAGCTCTTACGTCTTGGTATTTAGGGTTCAGAACCTTTGTTTCTTGCTGAAAACCAAGAAAAGTTACAATACCCAAATGTGGCCAAATAGGAAAAAAAATCATCACCATGGCCATTATTGTCAAGGTATGCATCGTATGAATTTTTAACTGAAATGAGTAGGGAGAAATTATCACTAGTCCCGTAGATCTTGTGGTTAGGACCGTGAACCTTTCTCGGTTATTGAAAATGAAGAAAATTTATGGAACACATATGGGGCCAAATTAGACTAACTTTTCATCAATTTGGGCACCGATGTCAAAGTGCAAATCACTTGGGTCTGTAACCCAATCACAAAGAAAGAAACAATAACTTAGCGCCAACATCTTAGGATTTAGGGTTTAGAACCTTTCTCGGTTTCTGAAAACCAAGAAAAGTTTCTGAAACCAAATGTGGCGAAATTAGAAAAAAAAAACTGTCACCTAGGCCATTAGTTTCAAAGTATGATTCATATGGATTATAATCCCAAATGAGTAGAGAGAAATTGTCACTTGTCCCCTATATCTTATGGTTAGTGCTGAGAACCTTTTCCATTTCTAAAAACCAAGAAAATTTATGGAACCCACATGAGGCAAGATTAGACTAATTTCTCATCAATCTGGCCACTAGTGTTCAAGTTTACAACACCCAGATTAGTAACCCATGCACAAAGAAAGAAACTATCACCAGGCCCCTACATATTGGGATTTATGGTTTAGAACATTTCTTGGTTTCTTAAAACCAAGAAAAGTCACGAAACCCAAATGTTGCAAAATTAGAAAAAAAAATTATCACATTCGCCATTAGTGTTAAAGTATGCATCATAAGGATCAGTAACCCAAATGAGTATAGAGAAATTATCACTTGAAACCTAAATCTTATCCTTAGGGTTGAGAACCTTTGTCGATTTTCTGAAAACCCTGAAAATTTATGGAACCTCTATGTGGCCAATTTTGAGTAATTTTTTATCATTTTGGCCACTAGTGTCCAACTGTACATCTCTTAGGCTAGAACCCAAGTAGAAAGAATGAAACTATAACTTGGCCCCTATGTCTTAGGATTTAGGGTTCAAAACCTTTTTGTAGTATCTAAAACCAAGAAAAGTTAGTGAAATAAAATGTGGCCAAATTAGAAAAAAAATTGTCCCCTTAGCCATTAGGGTCAATTTATGCATCATATGGCTTGTTAACCCAAATGAGTAGAGAGAAATTTTCATATTTCCCCTAGATCTAGTGATTAGGGCTAAGAACCTTTCTCGGTTTCTGAAAACCATGAAAATTTATGGAACCTATATGAGGCAAAATTAGACTAATTTTTCATCAATCAAGCCACCAGTGTCCACATTTACATGACCCGGATTAGTTGTTAGACAGTGTATGCCCTTAGCTTCAAGCTGAATGACGTTATGACATTTAATGTAAATGAATAGAGTACATATTTGGTTCATGTTATTATGGTGTGTTTCTATGTAATACCCTTAAACTGGACATATATGAGACTCATGTTAGTTTAGAATGTTCACAGTCGTTGGATAGATCTGGGGAGATTTATCCTAATAAGGCTGACACTGATGTGCCGCCAAGTTGGATGGGGTAGCCTGTCTTAGCTGCCAGGGTGAGACCCGAGGTACATGCAGTGTAGGTTTACTTGAAACCCTGAACTGGACCAGAATTCCAATATTGTCCTAGACCTTGGTGATTAGTGGGCAAAACTGGAATGTTACACCTAACTCCTAGACTCGATTATGATACTGCACTAGGTGTTGGATTGGGCTATCTTTGATATGCCAATCAATGATATCCTTAGTGGGGGTCAAAACCTGGGTATGTTGGGACAGTCCGAGAATTCATCTAAGTGGGTGATCATAGTGACAGGATCAACCCATTTGTCAGACAAAGGTAATGATTGGGGATGCACTCTCTCTGATGGAAACCAAAGCTGCCGGCAGCCGATTTCAATCGTTGAAATTTTTTTTTGCAAAATATATTTATATAAAGATATACATATATATTACTGTTTCAAAATGTTTGCAAAAGGTTTTAATTCCCGGGATCCTTGTGAGTAGAGTGTGCAGCACTGTTCCTTGCAGCCGAGGAAGAGGTCCTCTCTTGTCGGGTAGTGTTTGATCATTATGGGCTGAGAGGTTAAGTGTAAGACCATTGAGGGTAATACCTGATGGGCTAATCTTGCATCTGCCCATAGTCCCTGGGATTTTATAAGGTGGCTTGGCCCAGGGACCACTTAGTGTAAGTGTTATGCCCATTACGAGCCCATGGTGATGGGCTCAAGGGTTCACAGCCCATAACAATTAATTTGGCGAGGCCTTGTAACAAGGGCTAGGCTGAACCCATGTGGTTGATGTGTAGATCAATGTTGGGGTCCCACGCCATACATGGAAACCCAACTAGGTAGCAATTTGGAAGGTTAGTGAGCACATGGACTTAATGGGCCTAAAGCCCAATTCGAACTGGTCTAATTTGATTAGTTAAAGAAAGGTCGGATCTGGGATTTGGATCAGCAGATAGGATAGGGAGTAATCCCTATCCACTCAAAGAGTCTAGATCCAAATATAGATTTGGATTTGGAAACTCATAAAAAGATTATGAGGGCTAATCTAATCTGCAGATAAGATAAGGGCTTATCCGTATCTCTTAAAGAGAAGTCCTGATCCAAATACAGATTTGGATTAGGAAACTCCTAATGAGATTAGGAGCTCTCTTTAAGGCTATAAAAGGAGGAAGAGGACGAACCTCCATTAATCTCATCACAACAGATCTCAGATCACAGAAAGAGAGAAGACAGCTACAGTAAGATTGCGCCATCTTCTGCTCTTGCGCCCTCCTCCTACTACTGCCATTGCCAGTTCGATCTCCACTATAGGACCGATCAAGAAGTGTTCTTGATATCAGTTTTTGGAGAAAAACTGATCTGAAGTCGTGCTCACATTCCCTCCATCGAATTCTTGCTGAAGGATTCGGTTCTTGTGAAGAACCTGTTGATTCTGCTCCACCCTACGCTGTGTCATCTTCAGTGGGAGTAGTGTTTGGAGTTTTCCTTGGGTGTGAACACCTTCGTTGGGAGTTACAGATACTTCGTATCACCTATATCCCTCTCCTACCTTTTGGTTTCAGATCTGGTTCGGTTTAGGTTCAAGATTGATCCTTGAAAATGCAGATTTTCTAAAACAGGGAATGTGATTCCCACATGGGAGAGAGAGAAATTTTTGAAATTTTGCCCAACCTACCTACAAGGTTCGGCCATCCATATGATGGATCTCTCATCCCTTCAATGGTATCAGAGCCATGGTTCAAATCTTGAACCGAAATAAATCAGATCAGAACCTGCGCAAATGGGCAGAAGGCGTTCTACCCGATTTGTGCAGATTGTGGTTTTTTCTGGGAAATTGTTTCCCAAATCAAGGGCGAATGATCTGAAATTAATTCTTTATAAATCTAAAATTTATTTAGAATTGTTCTTTATAATTTTCTTGATTTATGGGTTGTTCGTACAAAGGAGATCGAATTCTTTACTGGCGCAGGATATCTGCGATTTTGCAGTTCTATTAATTTTGGTCTGTAATTAATTTTTTTTAATTTCTAGACTGAATGTATAGGAATTCGATCTGATGTAATATTAATAGAATAATTAGGGTTTTCTATTTATTTTATTTCAAGATCGAAGTTGTATGCGCAGGAGAAGGAGATTTCGTAGATGGAGAAATTGCTATCTGCGATTTACAGTTTATGAAACTGCAAACTATGATCTAACATCTGTTTTGCAGGTTTGAGATGTGCGAACAGCCTAGTTACTGATTTCTGTTTGTCTTTGATTAGTAATTAATTTCAGATCATTTTCTTGAATTAATTCTTGAATTAAAAATCAAACCCTAGACCCATTCGAACCAGATTGGACCAAACTGGTTGGACCGAATCTGTGGTTCGGTGGGGGCTGTTCTTAGTCCTAATTTCCCACTTTTGGGTCAAGGGATTGATGTTTAATTATGAGACTTAATTCGGCCCACACCTGTAAGGCCCATTTTTAAGGAATTAAAACTGCTAAAGCCCACTAACTGCAGAAAAGCTATATGGGCCGAACTGGTAACTGCTATTCAGCCCATATACCTAGATAATATTAATCAATAATATTATGCATTAAATTGGGCTTTAATAATGGGCTTTACAGATATTAATTGATTAGATCAATTCTATCCTTGCATGTGATGATTGGATGTATGATGTGTAACGTACATGGGCCATAAGTACTTGGCCCATGCAGATTCGATAGTGGCTCTTGCACACACCATGGCTTCATAGATCCAATTTAGTTTTTTAGGATTAATTTTTTTCTTTTCTTTTGTTTCATTCTTAGATCTAATTAGTTATTTAATTGAGTAATTAATTGTTAATTAGGGAATTATTCAATTTTTTTAATTTGAGTTTAAATTTCAAAATTTTAATTTTAATTTGAATCTGAATTTGAATTTGAATTTGAATTTAAATTTCCAATTTTGAATATAAAAAGAATTATATTTTAAAATTTTTTGTATTTGCATTCCAACATTTAAGGTTTGATATGTTCTAGAGCATGCATCATATAGGACTATTTAATTGCTGAAATCATCTTGTAGGTTGTTAAATTGTTAGGGTTTTTCATTTTTTTAATTGCTATCTTTGCTGATTTAATTTGTTTTATTATTTTATTGTTGAATTCCATATTAGAGATAGCTGTTCATGCATTGTAATTAGTTGCATTTATTTTATTTATTATATTTTTCTGTTAATCCATTTAAGGGCAATCCAATTTAAATAAGATAAGGTGGGGATTTCATGACCCTACCTCTTACCTGGCTAACCAAAGGAAGTGGCGTGATTGTTGGACAGTGTATGCCCTTCGCTCCAATTAGGATGATGTACATTATGACATTTAATGTAAATGAATAAAGTACATATTTGATTCATGTTATTTTGGTGTGTTTCTGTGTAATACCCTTAAACTGGACACATATGAGACTCGTGTTAGTTTAGAATCTTCACAGCCGTTGGATAGATCTGGGGAGATTTATCTTGCTAAGGCTGACACTGATGTGCCACCAAGTTGGTTGGGGTGGCTTGTCTCAGCTGCTAGGGTGAGACCTGAGGCACATGCAGTGTGGGTTTTCTTGAAAACCTGAAACCTTGGAGATAGATGGGCAAAACTGGAATGTTACACCTGACCCCTAGACTCGATTATGATACTACACTAGGTGTTGGATTGGGCTGTCTTTGATATGTCATTCAGTGAGATCCTTAGAGGGGGTCAAAACTTGGGTATGTTCGGACAGTCCGAGAATTCATCTAAGTGGGTGATCATAGTGACAGGATCAGCCCCTTTGTCGGACAAAGTGAATGATCGGGGACGCACTCTCTCTAATGGAAACCAAAACTGCTAGTTGTCAATTTCAACCGTTGAAATTTGTTTTGCAAAATATATTTATATAGAGATATATATATATATATATTATGGCTTCAAAATGTTTGCAAAAGGTTTTAATTCTTGGGATCGATCCATGTGAGTAGAGAGTGCAACACTGTTCCTTACAGCCGAGGGAGAGGTCCTCTCTTGTCGGGCAGTGTTTGATCTTTATGGGCTGAGAGGTTAAGTGTAAGACCATTGAGGGTAGTACCTGATGGGCTAATCTTGCATCTGCCCACAGTCCTTGGGTTTTTATAAGGTGGCTTGACCCAAGGACCATTTAGTGTAAATATTGGGCCCATGAAGAGCCCATGGTGATGGACTCAGGGGTTCACTGTCTCCTACAGTGAATTCGGCCAAGCCTTGTAACAAAGGCTGGGCTGAACCCATGTGGCTGATGTGTAGATCAATGTTTGGGTCCCATGCCTAACAAGGATAGCCAACTGGGCAACAAATTAGGAGGTTAAGTGAGCACACAGACTTAATGGGCCTAAAGCCTAATTCGAATTGGCTTAATAAGATTAATTAAATAGGGGCGGTTCTGGGATTTAGATCAACATATAGGATAAGGGATTATCCCTATCACTTAGAGAGTCCAGATCCAAATAATGATTTGGATAAGGAAACTCCTAATTTGATTAAGAAGGTTGATCTTTATCTGCAGATAAGATAAAGGATTATCCTTATCTCTTAAAGAGAGTCCAGATCCAAATACAAGATTTGGATTAGGAAACTCCTAATGATATTAGGAGATCCTCTGTTTAAAGGCTATAAATAGAGGAGTAGGGCGAACCTCCAAAATACACACAAAAGAAAAAATTAAAACAAGAGTTCTTAGTTCGCAAATCACAGAGAGAAGAATCTGAGGTTTGGCTGCTCCTCTCTTCTACTTTTTCTTGCTCTTGCCACCCTTGTCAATTTGATTTCCACCTGTGGGAGTGATCAAGAAAGGTTCTTGATATTGCCTTTTGGTAGAAAATGTAATCCGAAGTCGTGCTCACCAGCCCACCATCACATTCTTACTGAAGAATTCGGTTCTTACTGAAGAATCGTCCTGTTGATTCTGCTTCATCCTACACCGTGTCATCTTCGATGGAAGCAGTCTTTGGACTTCTCCTTGGGCGTGAACACCTTCATTGGGGGTTTACCATTACTTCGTATCAGGTATATCCTTCTCCTCCTTTTTGGTTTCAGATCTGGTCCGGTTTAGTTTCAAGATTGATCCTTGAAAATGCAGTTTTCTAAAATAGAGAATGCGATTCTCACATGGAAGAGAGAAATTTTTGAAATTTTGCCCAACCTTCCTGTAGGGTTCGGCCATCCTTATGATGGATCTCTCATCCCTTTAGTAATTCCAAGTGAACCTAAGAGGATTCACATTGGTTGAGCCACTAGTTTAGGAAGCCTTAGTTCAGCTCGTAGGTCATGTGTTTGAATCGCTTGCATTTAAAAAAAAAAGTTAAAACAAAATAAAATAAAATGAATTCAATTGCTGGAGTTTGGGGAATGAGAAACTACTTTCAACCTAAGCCACGAATAGATTGGAACGATGTGTCTCAACAACTGGATAAGATTAATGGGATGGCCCAAAGACTTGACCAAGTCCTTGCATTTTGTCAACAATTTAGCCCATTCCCAACCATGTCATCCTGCCCAACATGTTCCATTTGTGCAAGCCCGGCCCATCAGGTTAGCCAGTGCCCTGCAGTGGGCCCTTGTCAACCAGTCATTCCAGAGAAAGTACATGCAGTTAACGGATTTTTCCAACCCAATGCTAACCCATTCTTTAGTCCATATAACCCTAGGTGGAAAAACTAGCCCAATTTCACTTATTGGGGCCAAGCCCAAGAAACCACACTACTAGATGAGCATTCTCAATGGCCAGAAACCCAGACTCATTGTGAGTATAATGATTACCCTGGAACTCAACCGGCTCATCCATGTCAAAGCTCCCCACAGCACTCTCAATGCTTAGTCAACCGGTTGTCGACCCTAGAAATGAATCCCTAGGTCTTCCCCAATACCAAGATCTTACAACCTCTAATGTCCCATACTTAGAAAATGCTGAAGAAATCTCAGCTCTTCAAAGGAAAGTAAAGTTTAAAGACTTGTCTGACTCCCGGAGTCCTTCTACATACCCAGAACATAATAGGAATTGTTGTACGATAGATGTAAAGAGAAACCCTGGAGAAACCAATCTGGTCATAGTAGATGACCCGATAAAAGAAGCTAATGCCTTAATAAAGTCTCCTCACCCATTTCAATCTTGGCCTATTGTTGAACCTCTACCAGAACAAAAAAGTGAACCACCTGTGCCTTCTCTTGAATCTCCCCCGCAACTGGAACTAAAGCCCTTACCGAACTCCCTTAAGTATGTGTTTTTAGGACCCAACCAAACACTGTCGATGATCATAGCCACAGACTCAACCCCTAGACAGGAATAGAAACTGATCGAGGTATTAAAGGAGTATAGGGGTGCCATTGGTTGGTCAATTGCTGATCTGAAGGGGATTAGTCCGTCCATTTGTATGCACCATATTTACATAGAGGAGGGTGCCAAACCAAGTAGGGATATGCAAAGAAGGTTGAACCCAAATATGAGAGAGGTGGTCAAGCAAGAAACAGTTAAGTGGTTAGATGCAGGTACTATCTACCCTATTTCAGATAGCAGTTGGATAAGTCCTACGCAAGTGGTGCCTAAGAAAGCTGAACTCACCATTGTCACTAATGATCAAGGTGGAGTAACCCTTACCCGACTTACCATGGGATGGCGTGTGTGCATCGACTTTAGGAAACTCAATGCAGACACGAAAAATATTTTTGCTTCTTAGATGGGTATTCTGGGTATAACCAAGTAGCCATTTACCCCGAAGAGCAAGAGAAAACTACTTTTACCTGCCTTTATGGAACATTCGCCTTCCGACGAATGTCGTTTGGATTATGTAATGCACCAGCAACCTTTCAGAGGTATATGATGGCGATTTTTTTAGAAATGGTGGGTGATTTCTTGGAAATATTTATCTATGATTCCTCTATCTTTGGGGATTCCATCGAAACATGTCTCGAACACTTACGAAATGTTCTTCAATAATGTATCGAGACAAACTTGGTCCTAAGCTGGGACAAGAGCCATTTTATGGTCAAAGAAGGCATTGTTTTAGGTCACATACTTTTCGAACGGGGTATTGAGGTGGATAAAGAAAAAATTGACCTAACCTCTAAACTTTCACCCCCCCCACTTCTGTCAAGCAAATCCGTTCTTTTCACGAACTTTCCGGCTTCTACCGATGATTTATTAAGGACTTCTCCTAGATTTCCAGGCCATTGTGCAACCTTCAAGCGAAAGATGTCCCATTCATTTTTGAAGAAGCATGTCTTAAGGATTTCGAGTACCTGGAAGAGGCACTGACCAAGGCTCCAATTTTGTAACTTCCTGACTGGTCTTTGCCCTTTGAAATCATGTGCGATGCCTCCAACTATGCCATCGGTGCTGTTCTGAGACAAAGGGTGAATAAACATCCTGTGGTAATCTATTATGCAAGTCGTATCCTCTCGGAAGCCCAAATGAATTATACCACCATAGAGAAAGAAATGTTAGTTGTTGTATTTGCTCTGGGAAAATTTTGCCCTTACCTATTAGGCACTAAGGTTGTTGTATACTCTGATCACTCAGCCCTAAGACATTTGCTATCAAAGAAATAGGCCAAACCCAGGTTCGTTAGATGGATCCTTCTATTGCAAGAATTTGGCCTTGAGATTCGGGGCAAAAGGGGTCCAAAAATGTGGTAGCTGACAATCAGTCCCGAATTCAAATTGAAAAGAGTGATCCCATCCATGACTATTCCTTTCCAGATGAGCACCTCTTAGTTGTCTCTCATAATGCTCCCCCGTGGTATGCTTATATTATCAATTACTTAGCAGTAGGTAAAATTCCCGAAGGGTGGTCTAAGAATGAGAAAGACAGATTCTTTTCTCAACTCAAATACTACTTCTAGGAAGATCCCGAGCTATTTCATATTTGTTCAAATCAAGTGATCTGGCATTGTGTCCCCGAGTCTGAACACTAAAGCATCCTCAACTTTTGTCACACTCTTGCTTGTGGGGGGCACTTTTCAGGAAAGAAAATTGCGACCAAGGTTCTTCAGAGTGGTTTTTACTGGCTGAGTTTATTTAAGGATGCCCATGTCTTTTGTCAAAATTGCCTAAGATGCCAATCTGTCAGGAATATGTCCCGTAGAGACATTATGCTAGTTAACCCTATTCTAGCTGTAGAAATCTTTGATGTTTGGGGTATTGATTTCATGGGACAATTCCCGCCATCATCTGGTCACTAATACATCTTGGTGGCCATTGATTATGTATCAAAATGGACTGAGGTGGTGGCAACTCAAACCAATGATCACAAAGTTGTCATGAAATTTGTTCAAAAGAATATTTTCTCTAGGTTTAGGTGTCCACAAGCAATCATCAGTGATGGGGGATCGCACTTTACTAATGCACAATTCCATGCTTTACTCTACAAATACGGAATCACCCATAAGATAGCAACCCCCTACCATCCCCAAACAAATGGTCAAGTGGAAGTATCCAATAGGAAAATTAAAAGTATTATGCAAAAAGTCCATTAAGCCTAACCAAAAGGATTGGTCCGATAGACTGGACGATGCACTTTGGGCTTATCGGACTGCCTACAAAACTCCCATTAGAATGTCTCTTTATAGGCTAGTTTTGGTAAAGCATGTCACCTTCTTGTCGAATTAGAACATCGGGCTTATTGGGCCATCAGAAAGTTCAATCTAGATTTAGGCCAAGTTGGATCCTGCCGAGCCCTACAATTAAGTGAACTAGAGGAATTGTGCAATGAGGCCTACGAAAGCTTGTGCATTTATAAAGCCAAAACAAAAGCTTTCCATGATAAAAACATTTCAAGAAAAACTTTTGAACCGAATCAAAAGGTCTGGCTTTTTAATTCTAGGTTGCATTTGTTCCCTGGTAAACTAAGGTCTAGGTGGGACAAGCCGTTTATTGTGAAAAAAGTGTTTCCATATGGTGCAATTAAAATCGTTGATTCAAAGAATGGAAGCACATTCAAAGTCAATGGTCAAATACTTAAACCATATGTGGAAGGAGTCTTTGAGAGCAGAAAGATTGAGAAGATGGGCTTAAGTGATCCAGAGAGAATGGCGTCTAGTTAAAGATGTAAAACTTAGCGCTGGTAAGGAGGCAACCCAACATAGTTTATAGTTGTTTTTGTTTTTAGGATTAGAGTTTTTGTTTCTTTTCTTGATTCGAGACCAGTTGGCAAACCTTGAACCCCTTGGAAAAACCCTCCTGATTGTTTCCTATGGCCCAAGCCCCTTTTGCATCATTCTAGTCATGCCATTAGGGACAATGGCACTTAAGTTGGGGGTGAGGAAAGAGAGAGAAAAATTGAAATAAAATATAATAATAAGAGCTAAGCCTTTAGAAATGTAGAACTAAAAATTTTACTGAGAAATTTTTAAGTTTTTCCATTAAAATAGATTCCCAAACAGAAAAAGTTGAGGAAACTGATAGAAAAGTATTGAATTTTGTAGAAATTGGTAGCAAGTGAAAGGAGTCAAAATGGGTCTTATTTGAATATTTTCAAAATTGTTTAGAAATTGGAAAATACTCCCAAGTTTGCCTCTAGTAGGATAAGAAGAGGAAGATTGAGAAATTAGACAAAAATTCTTTAAGTCATTAGAGACAGTGAACTACCCTGAACAGTCTCTTCACCTAAGTCAAGTGTCGAGATTCGTGTCAAACAGAAAAGGGAATGCCAAAGACAATCACCGAACACTTAGTAACCGGATCTCTTCACCTAAGGCAAGTGTCGAGTTTTGCGTCAAATGGTGGAAGGTAGAAATAAAAATAAGTATGCGTCTCAAAGTTCAAGGGTAGAAATCCATTGTCAGAAATTGTAAGAAGAATACCTGTCCGATTTTGAAATCAGTCTCAGATTTTCTTGACAAACTACAAATGGAAGAGTATAAAAGATTTTTAAGCTAAGTTTCTAAAATATTCAAAGCAAGACAGTTTTACACCTTAAGCCCAATACTGATTTATACAAAGTTTGAGAATTCTAGAATCAAGATACTTGGCTGATTTTGTTAAGGATGATCTTCCTATGGGAATGACTTGTTTTTATAGTCAGTAGGATTTTATGGCTTTATTGCTAAGGGACTAGCATTGATCAAGTTGGGGGTTGTGATAACTCTGTATTTTGATGTCTTAAGGGCATCATTTTAGGGGTATTTTAGACCTTAAACTAGCTAATTTGTACCCCTTTTTCGAATAAATTCAATATTGTGACCTTTGAGGTTCCCTGTGCAAATTATGGGTAAAAACTAGGAAAATTACAGAGTTTCCCACAAATTTTGGAAAGTTGGTACGAATTCTAGCTAAGAGAGGGGGTGTTTTTGTGAAAAACTGAGCACGGGAAGGCACCTCCTATCTGCTAAACACAGATAGGCACCTTTCTTGTGAAATAACTCTCTCTTTGAAACCCTAGGCGCCTCCCCCTCATCTCTTTATCTCCTAGCCACCCCAGCTTTGCAAATCCCCACCTTTCACTAAAACCTCTCTCTAATCTCAACCATCCAAGCCTTAGCAGCACCTCATACCCTTAGGTCTCTCCCTAGACAGCATCCTAGCCTTACGCCTCACTCCTTAAACCTCAACCAATCACCTTGGGGCGCCACATTACACCAACCAATCACATTTCTCCAGCTCTAGGTGCCCAAATCTGCTCCCTCCATTTTGGGCACAAAAATCTCTACCCTACATAATATTGGGCACCCTCTCCTTCTCTTCTAAGCCTTAGGATCACCTTAGAACAATCCTAACCCTCCATTCTCAACCCTAGGGCACCCATATTTCTGCAAAAACTCAATTGTCGCCCCTCTCTTTCTCTCTAATTCCAAACCTATCCTTCCTTCTCTATAAAAAGGACCCAAGGGGTCCAAAGAAGGGGTTGGATTCTTCCCCCAAGTAAGACAGAAGGATGTTCTTGAGAAGTTCAAGGGTAGAGGAAGAGGTGAACACCCAAGCAAGAGGAGGGGTTCCTGCTTCAAGTTCGCATAGCCACTACTACCAACTCTGGATCTGAATCCAGACCAATTTCCCATAGTTTTAAATTTACTTTTTACGCGTTTTTATTTTCTATTCTTTAATTTCCAGTTTTTATTTTATTTCTGCAATTTATTTTTACCAAATTTAATTTTTGTCTTCCTCTTTGCAGATCTGAAATTCGGCCATGTAAGATGGAAGGCCCAGCTCGAGGAGTTCGAGGGTCAATGGATAAATCCAGAGACTGCTACCTCTAACCGAGTTGCAGATTTTTTATTTAGTTTTTTTTTATTTCTGTTTTTTATTTTTTCTGCAATTCTTACTTTCGACATTGTTAGAATTTTATTTTAATGCATTCCAGTTCAGTAAATTAAATTTTGTGTTTTTGCAATATCAAATCTCATTATTTTGTCCGGATTGAAGTACGTAGCAATTTTTCCCTCGCTTCCCTGTGGATACAACCCCTTTCTCACCACTAACTATGTTTTGTAATTATTTTGAGAATCTAAAAATTTATAAATATTGAAACTGGTGTTCCGAAGTGGTTAACGACATGCTTTCGAACATATTACTAGTAACCCAAGCAAAAAGAAAGAAATTGTCACTTGGCCCCTATGTCTTAGGATTTAGAGTTCAAAACCTTTCTCAGTTTCTAAAACCAAGAAAAGTTAGTGAACCAAAATTTGGCCAATTTAGAAAAAAAAAATAGTCCCCTTAGCCATTATTGTCAATGTATGCATCATATCAACTATTAACCCAAATGAGTAGAGAGAAATTATCAATTTTCCCCTAGATCGTGTGGTTAGGGCTGAGCTTTCTCGGTTTTTGAATATCTAGAAAACCTACGGAACCCAAATGTGGCCAAATTCGACTAATGCTTCATCAATCCGGCCAACAGTGTCCAAGTTTACAAGACCCAGATTAGTAACCCAAGAACGAAGAAAGAAACTGTGACTTAGCCATTAGTGTTTAAGTATGCATTATATAGATTAGTAGCCCAAGTGAGTAGAGAGAAATTATCACTCGAACCCTAAATCCTATCATCTGAGCTGAGAACCTTTCTCAATTTCTAAAAACCCTAAAAATTTATGGAACCCTTATGTGGCCAAATTTGAGAAATTTTTTATCATTTTGGCCACTAGTGTCCAACTGTATATCTCTTGGGCTAGTAACCTGAGCAAAAAGAAAGAAACTGTCACTTGGCCCCTACGTCTTCGGATTTAGGGTTTAGAACCTTTCTCAGTTTCTAAAACCAAGAAAAGTTAGTGAACCAAAATGTGACCAAATTAGAAAAAAAAATTGTCCCATTAGCCATTAGTGTCAATGTATGCATCATATGGCTTATTAACCTAAATGAATAGAGAGAGTTTTTCACTTTTCCCTTAGATCTTGTGCTAAGGGCTAAGAACCTCTCTAGGTTTATGAAAACCAAGAAAATTTACAAATCCAATATGAGGCAAAATTAGACTAATTTTTCATCAATCTAGCCACTAGTGTCCACGTTTACATGACTCGGATTAGTAATCCAAGGACAAAGAAAGAAATCGTGACTTGGCTCCTACCTCTTAGGATTTACGTTTCAGAACCTTGATTTCATAATACCAAGAAAAAAGTTATTGTACCCATATGTGGCCAAATTGAAAAAGAAAAATTGTCACCTTGGCCATTAGTGTCAAGGCATGCATCATATGGATTATCAACCCAAATGAGTAGAGTGAAATTGTCACTTGTCCCCTAGATCTGGTGGTTAGGGCTAAGAACCCTTCTCGATTGCTAGAAACCTTGAAAATTTATGGAACCCATACGTGGGCAAATTTTAGTAATTTTTTCAAATTTTGGCCACCAGTGTCCAACTTTACATCTCTTAGGCTAGTAACCCAAGCAGAAAGAAAGAAATAGTCACTTGGCCCCTACGTCTTAGGATTTAGGGTTCAGAACCTTTCTTAGTTTCTAAAACCAAGAAAAGTTAGTGAACTAAAATGTGGCCAAATTAGACAAAAATTGTCCCCTTAGCCATTAGTGTTAATGTAAGTAAGCATCATATGGCTTATTAACCCAAATGAGTAGAGAGAAGTTTTCACTTTTCCCCTAGATCTTGTGGTTAGGGTTGATAACCTTTCTCTGTTTTTGAAAACCAAGAAAATTTACGGAACCAATATGAGGCAAAATTAGACTAATTTTTCATCAATATAGCCACTAGTGTCTATGTTTACATGATCTTGATTAGTAACCCAAGTACAAAGAAAGAAACTGTGACTTGGCTCCTACATCTTCGAATTTAGGGTTCAAAACCTTTCTTGGTTTCATAAAACCAAGAAAAAAGTTACTGAACCCATATATCGCCAAATTGAAAAAAATTATCACCTTGGCTATTAGCATCAAGGTATGCATCATATGGATTATTAACCCAAATGAGTAGAGTAAAATTGTTACTTGTCCCCTAGATCTTGTGGTTAGGATTGAGAACCTTTCCCATTTGCTGGAAACATTAAAAACTTATGGAACCCATATTTGGCCAAATTTTAGTAATTTTTTATCATTCTAGCCAGCAGTGTCAAAGGAAGGGAGATCCATCATATGGATGGTCGAACTATGCAGGGTGTCTGGGCGAAATTTCAAAAAAATTCTTTCTCCCTTTTGAGAATCCTATTACCTGATTTAGAAAAACTAAAATTTTCAAGGTTCATTCTTGAAACAAATCAGATCTGATATGAAACCAAGATTAAGGGAGGGATATACCTGATATGGAATCCATGCAAGTAGCTCCCAATGTAGGTGTTCACACCCAAAGAGATCACCAAATCCCACCTCCACCGAAGATGACACAACTTAGGATGAGGTAGGATCAGCAAAGCAATTCTTTTGCAAGAATTGCAATCCTTCAGCAAGTATCATGCAGGGGATGTGAGCACAACTTCAGATCCAATTCTTCTAGCAAGAATCAAAATCAATAACTATTCTTGATCAATTCAAGAATGTGGAGATCGAACTGGGTAGGGCAGCAAGAACAGAGAGAAGAGATGGATAAGCAAAAGTGTTTAACAGAAGGATATCTCCCTCTATTTATAACCTCTCTAGATCAGCTTCCTAATCCTATTAGGAAAGGGTTCTTTGATCCAAATCTTTATTTGGATCTGAACTCTTAAGTGGATAAGACATATCTTATCCTATTGCTAATCTAGAAGCAGATCTAATCTCAAATTCTTCCATATTTAATTAACTACATTAACCCAATTTGAATTGGGCCATAGGCCCATTAAGTTATCAGGCTCACTTTCCCTTTAATTTGTTGGCTAGCTTCGCTCTCTTTGTATGGCATGGGACCCTAACATTGATCTCCACAAAAACCATATGGGTTCATCTTAGCCTCTATTACAAGGCCTGGCCGAATTCACTGCTAAAAACAATGAACCCCTGAGCCCATCAGTATGGGCTCTTACCAGGCCCAACATTTACACTAAATGGTCCTTGGGTCCAGCCACCTTATGAAGGCCCAAGGACAATGGACTTAAGTGAGATTAGCCCATCAGGTAAAAGCCCTAAATGGTCTTACACTTAACCTCTCTGCCCATAATGATCAAACACTACCCGACAAGAGAGGACCTCTCCCTCGTCTACAAGGAACAGTGTCACACTCTCTACTCAGGACGGATCCCGAGAATTAAAACCTTTTCAAACCTTTTTCATAAAAACATAATGTATATCTATATATCAATATATTTTGCAAAACAAATCTCAACATGGTTGAAATCGATTGCTGCCAGTTTTGGTTTCCATCAAAGAGAGTGCAGTCCCCGATCATTCACTTTGTCCAAAAAAGGGGCTGATTATGTCACTATGATCACCCACTCCGGTGAATTCTCAGACTATCCCAACATACCCAGGTTTTGACCCCCGCTAAGGATCTCACTAATTGGCATATCAAAGACAGTCTAATCCAACACCTAGTGCAGTACAATAATCGAGTTTAGGGGTTAGGTGTAACTTTTTAGTTTTGCCCATCTGTCTCCAAGGTCCAGGGCATAATTGAAAAATGGTCCAGTTCAAAGTTTCAATCAAATCCACACTACAAGTGCTTCAGGTCTCTCCCTGGCAGCTGAGACAAGCCACCCCAACCGACTTGGCAGTACATTAGTGTCATCCTTGGAAGGATAAACCACCCTTTGTCTATACAATGGCGATGAAGATTCTAAACTAACACGAGTCTCATAATTGTCTAGTTTAAGGGTATTACACAAAAACACACCATAATAATGTTAGACAGTTTTGTAAGCCCTTAGCTTCAATCAGAATGATGTACTTTATGAGTTTATTGTAAATGAATAAAAGTGCATATTTGATTCATGTTCCCTTGGTATGTTTCTGTGTAATACCCTTAAACTGGACACTTAATGAGACTCGTGTTAGTTTAGAATGTTCACAGCCAATGGGTCGGTCTAGGGAGACCTATCCTGACAAGGCTGACACTGTAGTGCCACCAAGTCGGTTGGGGTGGCCTGTCTCAGCTGCTAGGGTAAGACCCTAAGCACACACAGTGTAGGATTAATTGAATCTATGAACTGGACCAGATTTCCAGTATTGCCCTGGACCATGGAGATTGATGGGCAAAACTGGAAAGTTACAACCGACCCCTAGACTCGATTATGATACTGCACTAGGTGTCGGATCGAGTTGTCTTTGATGTACCAATTAGTGAGATCCTTAGCGGGGATCAAAACCTAGGTATGTTGGGACAGTCCGAGAATTCATCTGAGTGGGTGATCATAGTGACAGGATCAGCCCCTTTGTCGGACAAAGGTAATGATCGGGGATGCACTCTCACTGATGGAAACCAAGACTGCCGGCAGCCGATTTCAACCGTTGAGATTTGTTTTGTAAAGTATATTTTATATGAGATATAAAAGTATATATATTATGGTTTCTCAAATGTTTGCAAAAAGGTTTTAATTCTCGAGATCCATATAAGTGGAGAGTGCAACACTGTTCATTGCAGCCGAGGGAGAGGTCCTCTCTTGTCGGGTAGTGTATGATCATTATGGACTGAGAGGTTAAGTGTAAGACCATTGAGGATAATACCTGATGGGCTAATCTTGCATCTGCCAACAGTCCCTGGGTGTTACAAGGTGGCTTGGCCCAAGGACCACTTAGGGTAAATGTTGGGCCCATAGAGCCCATTCGATGGGTTTCAGGGGGTGCACTGTCTTTAACAGTGTACTCGGCCTGGCCTTGTAACAAAGGCTGGGCCGAACCCATGTGGCTGATGTTTAGATCAATGCTTGGGTCCCACACCATACAAGGAAGCCCAACTACGTAGCAGTTAGGAAGGATAAGTGAGCACATAAGCTTAATGGGCCTAAAGCCCATTTCGAACTGGGCTATTCATTTAGTTAATTAAAGGGGTGAATTCTAAGATGGATTAGCAGATAGGATAGGGTCTTAATCCTATCCACTCAGAGAGTCCAGATCTGAATATGATTCAGATCTGAAACCTCCTAATGAGATTAGGGGAAAGCTAATCTAATCTGCAGATAAGATAAGGGTTTATCCCTATCACCTAAAGAGAAGTCTTATCCAAATATGGTTTGGATAAGCTGCTCCTAATTGGATTAGGAGCTAATCTTTTTAGGTTAACAAAAGAAGGAGGGGGCGGCAGCCTTTAGAAGACACACAACATCAGATTTTCGTGAGTGCTGAAATCAAGAAGAGAGAATTCTGCACCCTGCGAATATTCTCTTGCCGCCTCCCTGTTCTTGCTGCCCTGTTTGCCAGTTCGATCTCCAGTTGTGGGAGAAGTCAAGATTGGATCTTGACATCAGTTCTTTGAGAAAGGATTGAAAGGAAGTTGTGCTCACGTACCATCCTGCTGATTCTTGCGAAGGACAGAGTTCTTGGAGAAGAACACTGCTGATTTTGCTCCATCCTGCACTGCGCCATCTTCAGTGGGAGCAGTTTTTGGATCCTTCCTTGGGCGTGAACACCTCCGTTGGGAGATACTACTTCTCCATATCAGGTATAATTCTCCCCTACTCCTTTTGGTTCAGATCTGATTCAGTTTAAGGTTCAAGAATGATCCTTGAAAATATGATTTTCTAAATAGGGAATGCGATTCCCAGTTGAAGGGAGAGAAAAAATTTTTGAAATTCGCCCCTTATTCCGCAATCTTTGGGCATCCATGGGATGGATCTCTCATCCCTTCAGTGGTATCAGAGCCATGGTTCAAATCTTGAACCAGTTTGTTTCAGATCTGAACCTGCGCAAATGGGTAGAAGGTGTTCTACCCGATTTGCGCAGATATGGGTTTTGGGAAATCTGTTCCCAAAATTAATGGGCGAATAATCTGAAATTGATTTTACATAAATCTGATTATTATTTAAAATTGTTCTTTATGATATTCTTGATTTATGGGCTATTCGTACAAGAGGAGATCGAATTCTTGGTTTGCGCAGGGAACCTTCGATTTTGCAGTTCTTGAATTATTTTTGGTCTGTAAATATTTTTTTTATTTTCTAGACTCAATGTATAGGTATTCCATCTGATGTAATTATTAATAGAAATAGGATTTCTATTTATTTTGGATTGAAGATGGCGGTGCAGAAAAGGAGATTTCGCAAAGAAGGAGATTTCGCAGATGGGAGAATCGCTATCTGCGATTTGCAGTTTTTTGAAACTGCATTCTGTGATCTAACCTCTGTTTTGCAGGATGGATTGTGCGAACAGCCCTGATTACTGATTCTTGTTTTTCTTTTATCAGTATTTAATTTCAGATTATTTTCTTGAATTAAAGGTTTAATTAAAGATCAAACCCTAGACCCATTCGAACCAAGATTGGTTCAAATAGTTTGAACCGAACCTAGGGTTTAATCAAGGCTGAAAGTCAGCCTAATTTTCCCACTAATGGGCCTAAGGATTGGTGTTTAATTAAATGGTTAATTCGGCCAAACCTGTAAAGGCCCAGTTTTAAAAGGTTAAAACTGCTAAAAGCCCACTTAACATTTAAAGCTATATGGGCTGAACCATTCGGCCCACATACCTAGATAATATTAATGGTTAATATTATGGATTTAAAATGGGCTTCAAATGGGCCTTACAGATGATTAATTGATTGGATCAATTTATCTGATGTGCTACGTACATGGGCCATAAGTACTTGGCCCATGCTCAATCGACAGTGGCTCTTGCGCACACCATGGCTGAATGCACATCATTGCCATGGTGTCCCTTTTGGTCATTGGATGACCTCCCTTAGTGGTGGGCCCCACACCTCATCAAGAGGTTACGTACGGAGCCACTTTGGTGGGAGCCACTTTGGTTTGACCTAAAATAAGAACTAGGGCGTAATTAGTTGTTCCCTCCGGCTAATATGAGTGCATGTGATAGGGAGATTCATATGATGAACTCTCTAAAGGCCTTCCATCATTAGCATGAGGATGGGTCCTTCAGTAATGAGGAAACGCACCAGAAAATGGGCTATCCATTTGCTGTTGGGCTTGTCTAAGTGTTTCATAAGATGATAGGAGCGTCATAGACCGATGTGGGAGGGGCTTCACCAGAAAATGGGAACTCTCTCACGGTACCTTGGCGTTCACGAATATGATGGGTAAGCACTCACTGGACAGAAAGGTTTACCTGAAAACGGCTCTGAACCTTGTCTGACAGAGGCCAAAGGGAAAACTCATATGATGAGTGGATATGATCCTTCACAGAGACAACCCGTGGTCTCCATCACTGAGAAAGGAGGGAAATCTCAAAGGCGAATAAATGGAAATGGATCGTAGATTAAAATCCATATCTATGAAATGAACATGAATCAAATTAGGTTGTGGACTCATGTTTGCTCTTTTATCAGAAAATGGCAAACGGATCATTTGCAAAACTGCTTGAAGACAACAAGTTGAAGGGCCCAAACTATGCTAACTGGTATAGGAACCTTATGCTGGTCCTAGCTTCTGAAAAGCTGGACAAAGTGGCAAAGAATCCTACCCCGGAGCGTCCGGGTGATAGGGCTTCTGAGGCCCGAAGGAGAGACTATCAAGAATGGGAAGAGAAAAACTCCCTTGCCCGGTGTTACATCATTTCCTCCTTGGACAACCCGACACAGAGGCAGTTCGATCAGATCGAACTTGCCAAGGACATATTGGATAGTCTCAGGATGATGTATGAAGAGCATAATCGTTCTACTCGACAAAAGGTTTTGAAACGGCCATTTAACGGTAAGCCTGAAAGATGTACAGGCACACTTGACCTAATACATACTGATGTATGTGGTCCCCTTGAAGGGATGAGAGATCCATCCTATGGACGCCCAAAGATTACGGAATAAGGGGCGAATTTTAAAAATTTTATCTCTCCCTTCAACTGGGAATCGTATTCCCTATTTAGAAAATCATATTTTCAAGGATCAATCTTGAACCATAAACTGAACCAGATCTGAACCAAAAGGAGTGGGAGAGGATAATACCTGATACAGAGAAATACTATCTCCCAATTTCAGATAATAACTGAAATTGTTCATGACCGCGCAGATGACCAAAGGGCTGAAAGTTCCTGACCATTGTCTTCGGATGATGGGATACATCAACGAACTTGAAGCTCTTGGATCCGGGCTAGATCTTGGCACGCAAGTGGATGCCATCCTAAATTCTTTGCCCTCTTCCTTCAATGCGTTCACTATGAACTACAATATGAATAAACTGAATGTCAGCGTCCAGGAACTCAGCAATATGTTGCAGAGGGCCGAGGATTTACTCAAGAAGGATGAGCCTGTGGTTATGCTTGCTGAAGCTAACAAATCGGGCAAGAGAAAGAGAAAGGCAAAGAAGCCCCAGAAGAAGACTACCAAACCCAAGAAGCAGAAGAAGAACAAGGCATCTGATGTCTGTCACTTCTGCAAGCAGACCGGCCACTGGAAGAGGAACTGTCCTACCTACCTGGAATCTAAGAAAGGTAATATCGAAACTTGTGTCATAGAAACTAATATGTTAGTTACTTCTGTGTCCTGGTGTGTTGACTCCGGGGCTTCAACTCATGCGTGTAACTCACTACAGGGGTTCAAAGTTAGCAGAAGGCTGAGTGAAGGTGAAGTGACACTGTTCTTGGGAACAACTGCAAGTGTTGCAGCTGCGGCAATAGGAACCGTAGAATTAGTTTTTAAAGAAGGAGTCCTTGTACTTAAAGATTGTCTTTATGTACAGAACTTGAGAAGGAATTTAATTTCTGTTTCAAAATTGTGTGCTGATGGATATACTGTTTACTTTAGTAATATGATTACTGTTAAACGGAATAATAAATTCATCGCATGCGGGGAGCTAGAGAACGGTCTCTATGTTCTGCATCCTTCTTTGGAAACTAACTTAACCGAAACTACGTCGGTCGAAAATCCCAAGAAAAGGACTCGTGATACAGTAAATCTCACGTGCCTCTGGCATTACCGACTTGGCCACATCCGTGTCGACCGAATCACAAGACTGGTAAAGGATGGTCCTTTGGATTTTCTAACCGTAGAAAATCTTCCCACTTGTGAACCTTGCCTCCAAGGTAAGATGACTAAGCGGCCATTTGACGGTAAGCCTGAAAGATGTGCAGGCACACTTGACCTAATACATACTGATGTATGTGGTCCCCTGAGGGTTAGGACACGGAATCAACACGTGTACTTCATCACCTTTACAGATGATTTTTCACGATATGGTTACGTGTACCTAATGAGACATAAGTCTGAATCATTTGAAAAGTTCAAAGAGTTCAGACAGGAAGTCGAGAAACAGTTAGGGAGAGAAATTAAGGCCCTTCGATCAGAACGAGGTGGCGAGTATCTCTCTGACGAATTCAGGGACTACTTAAAGGCCAATGGGATAGTGTCACAACTGGCTCCTCCTGCTACACCTCAACTCAACGGTGTTTCAGAGAGGAGAAATAGGACCTTATTAGACATGGTCCGGTCACTTCTCGTACGCTCAGAATTACCCACATCCTTTTGGGGATACGCATTAGAGACTGCTATCTACGTGCTGAATAGGGTTCCAACCAAATCAGTTCCGAAAACTCCATATGAGCTTTGGACCGGAAGGAAGCCAAGTGTGAGACACTTGAAGATTTGGGGTTGTCTTGCACACGTTAAAAGAACAAGTGCGGACAAGTTGGAATCTAAAACCAGCCGTTGCCTGTTTATAGGCTACCCAAAGGATTCAGTGGGTTATCTATTCTATGACCCAAGTGAGCAGAAAGTGTTCTGCAGTCGAAACGCCCGATTCTTAGAATCCGATTACCTCCTGGACACCCATCGTCAGGAAATAGTTCTTGATGAGGAGAGCTCAGGAGCAGTGGGAGATGACCCACAAGTTCCAGGTAATGACCAACCTAGAAGGTCCACCCGGGTATCCAGACCACCAGTCCGATATGGTTATGACCAGGATAGTTACCTGGTGGAAGCCTTGACTAGTGAAGAGGATCCCGTGTCTTACGCGGAAGCTATGTTAGACATAGACTCCCAGAAGTGGGTGGAGGCCATGAGAGCCGAGATGGACTCAGTGGAGACCAATGGAGTCTGGACTCTAGTGGATCCGCCCTCCGGGGTAAAAGCAATTGGTTGCAAATGGATCTACAAGAGGAAGAAGGGCCCCGATGGCAGGATTGAGACCTTTAAAGCTCGTTTGGTGGCGAAAGGGTATACTCAGAAAGAAGGCATCGACTATGAGGAAACCTTTTCACCGGTGGCCATGCTTAAATCCATTAGGATCCTGCTAGCTGTAGTAGCGTACCATGATTACGAGATTTGGCAAATGGATGTCAAAACAGCGTTCCTGAATGGAGACCTTAGTGAAGATATCTACATGCAGCAGCCGCAAGGCTTCATTGCTGCTGGTCAGGAACACATGGTATGTAAACTTAATAGATCCATATATGGACTTAAGCAGGCTTCTAGGAGTTGGAACATCCGTTTTGATTCTGCAGTCAAAACGTTTGACTTTGAGCAGAATCCGGATGAGCCCTGTGTTTACAGGAAATCCAGTGGGGATAAGATCACCTTTTTAGTCTTGTATGTGGACGATATCCTACTCATTGGGAATGATGTAGCAATGTTGACTTCGGTCAAGGTATGGCTATCCCAGCAGTTCTCCATGAAAGATCTTGGAGAAGCTTCATACATACTGGGTCTTCGACTCTATAGAGATAGATCGAAGAGGATAATTGGATTATCCCAGGCTGCTTACATTGACAAAATTGTCAAAAGATACAGCATGGAAAACTCCAAGAAAGGAAACGTTCCTTTCAGGCACGGAGTCACTCTCTCCAAGAAGATGTCTCCCAAGACTTCTGAGGAGATTGAGAGCATGAGAGACGTTCCCTATGCCTCAGCTGTGGGGAGCATCATGTATGCCATGTTGTGCACTCGCCCGGACATAGCTCAGGCGGTGAGTGTGGTAAGCAGATTCCAGGCAAACCCAGGACAGGAGCATTGGACTGCTGTGAAGAACATACTCAAATACCTTCGAAGGACGAAAGAGTTTTGTCTGGTATTCGATGGTAGTTCACTGCAAGTTCTAGGGTATACCGATGCCGATTTCCAGTCGGATCCAGATGATAGAAAGTCTACATCTGGGTATGTTTTCACGATAGGATCGTGTGCTGTTTGCTGGAAAAGCAGCAAACAGGGGTCCACTGCAGACTCCACAACCGAGGCCGAGTACATTGCCGCAAGTGAAGCTGCCAAGGAAGCCGTGTGGATGAAGAAATTCATACACGAATTGGGAGCGATTCCATCCAGCACATCACCCATCCCGTTGTTGTGTGACAACAATGGAGCGATCGCCCAGGCTAAAGAGCCTCGGGCCCACTCGAAGTCAAAGCACATCGAGAGTAAGTACCATGTACTGCGGGAGATCGTTGGTAGAGGGGACGTCCTAATTCAAAAGGTAGCATCAGCGGATAATGCGGCAGACCCATTGACTAAGCCACTGACACAGAAGGTGTTTGAGAAACATGTGGAAAGTATGGGACTCCGGCTTGTACCAGATTGGACCTAAGTGCAAGTGGGAGCTGTTAGACAGTTTTGTATGCCCTTAGCTTCAATCATTTTGATGTACTTTTGTTATTTAGTGGAAATAAATAAAGTGCATGTTTGATTCATGTTGTTTGGTTTAATTCTGTGTAAAACCCTAAAACTGGACATTTATAGAGACTCATGTTAGTTTTAAAAGTTCACAGCCGTTGGATAAGTCTGGGGAGATTTATCCTGCCAAGGCTGATACTGGTGTGCCACCAAGTGTTGGGATGGCCTGTCTCAGCCATCAGGGTAAGACCCGAGGCACATACAGCATGGGATTACTTGAATCCTTGAACCGGACCAGATTTCCAGTCTAGCCCTGGACCTTGGAGACAGATGGGCAAAACTGGAAAGTTACACCTGACCCCTAGACTCGATTATGACACTTCACTAGGTGCTGGATCAGGCTGCCTTTGATATGCCAATCAGTGAGATCCTTAGTGGGGATCAAAACCTGGGTATGTTGGGGCAGTTTGAGAATTCATCTGAGTGGGTGGTCATAGTGACAGAATCAGCCACTTTGTCGGACAAAGGGTAATGATCGGGAATGCACTCTCTCTGATGGAAACCAAACTGCCGGCAGTTGATTTCAATCGTTGGAATTTTGTTTTTGCAAAATTAATATATTTACATATATATGTACGGTTTCAAAATGTTTGCAAATGGTTTTAATTCCCGGGATCCATGTGAGAGGAGAGTGCGGCACTGTTCCTTGCAACCGAGGGAGAGGTCCTCTCTTGTCGGGCAGTGCTTGATCCTTAAGGGCTGAGAGGTTAAGTGTAAGACCATTTAGGATAATACCTGATGGGCTAATCTTGCACCTGCCCACAGTCCCTGGGTTTTTATAAGATGGCTTGGCCCAGGGACCAATTAATGTAAGTGTTGGGCCCATAGGGTTCATACGATGGACTCAAGGGGTTCATTGAGATTTTCAGTGAATTCGGCTGGGCCTTGTATTAAAGGCTGGGCCGAACCCATGTGGCTGGTGTGTAGATCAATGCTTGGGTCCCACGCCATACAAAGAAGCCCAACTGGGCAGCAGATTGGAAACTAATTAAACACTGAATACTTAATGGGCCAAAAGCCCATTTCGAAGTGGGCTGATATGATCACCCATCAATGGGGCGAATTTGAGATTGAAGTTAGCAAAAAGGATTGGGCTCTTAGCCTTATCCACTCTTAGAGACCAAATTCAAATCAGATTTGAATCTGGTAACCTCCTGATAAGATCAGGAGTAAGCTAACTCTATCTGGGAAAGGGATTAAGATTATCCCCTATCCAAATACTGATTTGGATTGGGATAACTCCTAATTAGGAGATTTCTTAATCAAGAAGAAAAGAGAGGAGATTTTCGAATGAACCAAGAGACAGGGAAATCAGATTTCGATCCAAGAGGTTCTGGTAAGCAAGAAAGGTTCCTGCGAATTGAGATTAGATCTCATTCTCTCCAGAAAAGAAAACAGTTCAGCCTTTTCGTTTCTGGAAATCTCCTCCTGCCGCCGCCATCTGCATTGTTGCAAGATTTGATCTTTGCAGAAAAGAAAGTCAAGAAACCAGTTCTTGACATCAGTCTTGCAAGAAAGACTGAAAGAATTCAGTGTTTAGTACATCCAGGGGATTCTTGTGAAGGATCCAGTGTGTAGGACGCACCCTGCTGGTTCTGTTCCATCCACAGCTGTGTCATCTTCAGTAGGGACAGATCTTGGAGCATTCTTTGGGCGTGAACACCAACTTTGGGAGATACTGCTTCTCCGGATCAGGTATAATCCTCCCATTTATCTTTTGGTACAGATCTGGTTTGATTAGGGTTCAAGTAGATCCTTGAATATTGTATTCTAAATTCAGGGAATATGATTCCCAGTTGGGAGAAGGTAGGAAATTTTTGAAATTCGCCCCACCCATTCCGCAACCTTTATGGCGTCCATTAGATGGATCCTACCATTCTTTCAGTGGTATCAGAGCCACAGGTTCGAATCTTGAACCAAAAGAAAATCAGATCTGACCCTGCGCAGATGGATAGAAGGTGTTCTTTCAAGATTGCGCAGATTGTCTTCTTTTTTTTTTTTCAAGAAACTGTTTCTTGTTAAGGGCGATTGATCTGAAATTAATTTCTATTAAATCCAAAATTTATTTGGAATTGTTCTTTATTTATTTTGATTTAATGGACTGTTCAAACCTGGAGATCGCAGTGCAGTTTTAGCGCAGATGGTCTGCGCACCCTTTTTTCTTTTCTATTTATTTATTTCATTCAATTCGGTCTGTAAATAATTTTTTTATTTTTAGACTGAATGTATAGGATTTGATCAAGAATGTAATTAATAGAAATAGGATTTCTGTTATTTTTCTTGATTAAAGAAGATGGAAGAAGATGGCGGCGCTGGAGATTTGCAGATGGAGAAATCGTTTTCTGCGATTTGCAGTTTATGAAACTGCAACTCTTGTGATTAACCTCTGTTTTGCAGGTGGTGTGAACAGTCCATAATTGTTTTGTGTTTGCTAGAAATCAAAACTATTAATTTCAGATCATTCAATAATTAATTCTTGAATTGAAAATCAGTTTTGGACCATTTCGGACTAGATTGGACCAAAACTGTTTGGACCAAATCTGGGTTTCGAAAGGGGCTGTTCTCAGTCCAATTGTCTCACACTTTTGTTCCAAATCTGATGTTCAATTACAGGGATTAATTCGGCCCACCTGTAAAGCCCAGTTTTAAAGGGTTAAAACTGCAAAAGCCCATTATTGTGAGATAAGCTGTATGGGCCGAACTGCTATCTGCGATTCAGCCCATACACCTAGTGGACATTAATCGTTAATGACTTGGTTTTTAAATGGGCCGTTGAATGGGCTTTACAGCAATTAATTGATTGGATCAATTCCTCCTTTACATGTGATGTTTGGATGTTTGATGTGGTGCGACCATGGGCCATAAGTACTTGGCCCGTGATGACTCGTTAGTGGCTCTTGCGCACACCATGGCTGAATGCACATCATTGCCATGGTGTCCCTGAAGGTCATTGGATGACCCCCCTCTTTGCCTGGTGGGCCCCACAACCCTGAAAAGGGATGCGTACGGAACCCCTAGCCGATTAAGGCCCACCAGAAATCTGACTTTATGAAAGTCAGTGGGAGCCACTTTGGTTTGACCTAAATTAGAACTAGGCCGTGATTTTGTTCCCTCCAGCAAATATGAATGCAAGTGATAGGGAGATCCATATGATGGACTCTCTAAAGGCCTTCCGTCATTAGCACAATGATGGGTCCATCAGTAATGAGGAAACGCACCATAAAATTGGGCTATCCATTTGCTGTTGGATCTGTTAGAGTGTTTCATAAGATGATAGGGGCGTCATAGACCGATGTGGGAGGGGCTTCACCAGAAAATGGGAACTCTCTCACGGTACCTTGGCGTAACCTGAATATGATGGGTGTGCACTCACTGACAGAAGGGTTTACCTGAAAACGGCTCTGAACCTTGTCTGACAGAGGCCAAAGGGAAACTCATTTGATGAGTGGATATGATCCGTCACAGAAAGGTGGTGGGGTTATGCAGCTGAAACAGTTGGCTTCACGCTCCCCATGTGATTTCCCACATTTCCAGAGACATTTCGTCATCTCCGTCACTGAGATAGGAGGGAAATCTCAGAGATGAACAAATGGGAATGGAACATAGATTAAAAGCCATATCTATGTAGGTAAACATGAATCAAACTAAGGTTGTGGACTAATGATTTTGCTGTTTTATCAGAAAATGGCAAACGGTCATTTTGCAAAGCTTCTAGACGATAACAAGCTTAAGGGCCCAAACTATGCCGACTGGTACAGAAATCTTATGCTGGTCCTAACTTCTGAAAAGTTAGACAAGGTAGTGAAAAATCCTGCCCCGGAACGTCCGGGTGATAGGGCTTCTGAGGCCCGTAGGAGGGACTACCAAGATTGGGAGGATAAGAACTCCCTAGCCCGCTGCTTTGTCATTGCCTCATTAGACAACTCAATACAGAGGCAGTTCGATCAGATCGAACTTGCCAAGGACATATTGGACAGTCTAAGGACAATGTATGAGGAGCAGAACCGTTCTACTCGACAAAAGGTCCTGAAATTGTTCATGACCGCGCAGATGACCAAAGGGCAGAAAGTTCATGACCATTGTCTTCGGATGATGGGATACATCAACGAACTTGAAGCTCTTGGATCCGGGCTAGATCTTGGCACGCAAGTGGATGCCATCCTAAATTCTTTGCCCTCTTCCTTCAATGCGTTCACTATGAACTACAATATGAATAAACTGAATGTCAGCGTCCAGGAACTCAGCAATATGTTGCAGAGGGCCGAGGATTTACTCAAGAAGGATGAGCCTGTGGTTATGCTTGCTGAAGCTAACAAATCGGGCAAGAGAAAGAGAAAGGCAAAGAAGCCCTAGAAGAAGACTACCAAACCCAAGAAGCAGAAGAAGAACAAGGCATCTGATGTCTGTCACTTCTGCAAGCAGACCGGCCACTGGAAGAGGAACTGTCCTACCTACCTGGAATCTAAGAAAGGTAATATCGAAACTTGTGTCATAGAAACTAATATGTTAGTTACTTCTGTGTCCTGGTGTGTTGACACTTCACTAGGTGCTGGATCAAGCTGCCTTTGATATGCCAATCAGTGAGATCCTTAGTGGGGATCAAAACCTGGGTATGTTGGGGCAGTTTGAGAATTCATCTGAGTGGGTGGTCATAGTGACAGAATCAGCCACTTTCTCGGACAAAGGGTAATGATCGGGAATGCACTCTCTCTGATGGAAACCAAACTGCCGGCAGTTGATTTCAATCGTTGGAATTTTGTTTTTGCAAAATTAATATATTTACATATATATGTACGGTTTCAAAATGTTTGCAAATGGTTTTAATTCCCGGGATCCATGTGAGAGGAGAGTGCGGCACTGTTCCTTGCAGCCGAGGGAGAGGTCCTCTCTTGTCGGGCAGTGCTTGATCATTAAGGGCTGAGAGGTTAAGTGTAAGACCATTTAGGATAATACCTGATGGGCTAATCTTGCACCTGCCCACAGTCCCTGGGTTTTTATAAGATGGCTTGGCCCAGGGACCACTTAATGTAAGTGTTGGGCCCATAGGGTTCATACGATGGACTCAAGGGGTTCATTGAGATTTTCAGTGAATTCGGCTGGGCCTTGTATTAAAGGCTGGGCCGAACCCATGTGGCTGGTGTGTAGATCAATGCTTGGGTCCCACGCCATACAAAGAAGCCCAACTGGGCAGCAGATTGGAAACTAATTAAACACTGAATACTTAATGGGCCAAAAGCCCATTTCGAAGTGGGCTGATATGATCACCCATCAATGGGGCGAATTTGAGATTGAAGTTAGCAAAAAGGATTGGGCTCTTAGCCTTATCCACTCTTAGAGACCAAATTCAAATCAGATTTGAATCTGGTAACCTCCTGATAAGATCAGGAGTAAACTAACTCTATCTGGGAAAGGGATTAAGATTATCCCCTATCCAAATACTGATTTGGATTGGGATAACTCCTAATTAGGAGATTTCTTAATCAAGAAGAAAAGAGAGGAGATTTTCGAATGAACCAAGAGACAGGGAAATCAGATTTCGATCCAAGAGGTTCTGGTAAGCAAGAAAGGTTCCTGCGAATTGAGATTAGATCTCATTCTCTCCAGAAAAGAAAACAGTTCAGCCTTTTCGTTTCTGGAAATCTCCTCCTGCCGCCGCCATCTGCATTGTTGCAAGATTTGATCTTTGTAGAAAAGAAAGTCAAGAAACCAGTTCTTGACATCAGTCTTGCAAGAAAGACTGAAAGAATTCAGTGTTTAGTACATCCAGGGGATTCTTGTGAAGGATCCAGTGTGTAGGACGCACCCTGCTGGTTCTGTTCCATCCACAGCTGTGTCATCTTCAGCAGGGACAGATCTTGGAGCATTCTTTGGGCGTGAACACCAACTTTGGGAGATACTGCTTCTCCGGATCAGGTATAATCCCCCCATTTATCTTTTGGTACAGATCTGGTTTGATTAGGGTTCAAGTAGATCCTTGAATATTGTATTCTAAATTCAGGGAATATGATTCCCAGTTGGGAGAAGGTAGGAAATTTTTGAAATTCGCCCCACCCATTCCGCAACCTTTATGGCGTCCATTAGATGGATCCTACCATTCTTTCAGTTTTGACCCCCGCTAAGGATCTCACTGATTGGTACATCAAAGACAGCCCAATCCGACACCTAGTGTAGTATCATAATCGAGTCTAGGGGTCGGGTGTAACTTTCCAGTTTTGCCCATCAATCTCCAAGGTCCAGGGCAATACTGGAAATCTGGTCCAGTTCAAAGATTCAATTAATCCTACACTATATGTGCCTAGGGTCACACCCTGGCAGCTGAGACAAGCCACCCCAACCGACTTGGTGGCACTACAGTGTCAGCCTTGTCAGGATAGGTCTCCCCAGACCGACCCACTGGCTGTGAACATTCTAAACTAACACGAGTATCATTAAGTGTCCAGTTTAAGGGTATTACACAGAAACATACCAAGGGAACATGAATCAAATATGTATCTTTATTCATTTACAATAAACTCATAAAGTACATCATTCTGATTGAAGCTAAGGGCATACAAAACTGTCTAACAGCTCCCACTTGCACTTAGGTCCAATCAGGTACTAGCCGGAGTCCCATGCTTTCCACGTGTTTCTCAAACACTTTCTGTGACAGTGGCTTAGTCAATGGGTCTTCCACATTCTCCGCTGATGCTACCTCTTTACACTATCCTCCCGTAGGTCCAGCGTTGTCATACAACAGTGGAATGGGTGATGTGCTGAATTCCAAATTCAGGAATGAACACCTTCATTCATAAGGCAGCCTCACTTACGGCAATGCTTTCGGCTTTGGGTTGTGGACTATTAATTTGCTACTTAGGACCCCTGTTTGCTGACATTCAGGAAACAACACACGATCCTATCGTGTGAACATATCCAGATGTAGACTTTCTATCATCTGGGTCTGACTAGAAATCGGCATCTGTATACCCTTGGATCTGTAGTGAGCTACCGTCGAACACCAGACAAAACTCTTTTGTCCTTCGAAGGTACTTAAGTATGTTTTTCACAGCAGTCCAATGCTCCTGCCCTGGGTTGGCCTGAAATCTGCTTACTACACTCACTGCCTGAGCAATGTCAGGATGAGTGCACAGCATGGCAAACATGATGCTCCCTACGGCAGAGGCATAGGGAACGTCTTTAATGCCATCAATCTCCTCAGAAGTCTTGGGAGACATCTTCTTGGAGAGAGTGACTCCGTGCCTGAAAGGAACATTTCCTTTCTTGGAGTTTTCCATGCTGTATCTTTTGACTATTTTGTCAATATAAGCAGATTGGGATAATCCAATTATCCGCTTCGATCTATCTCTATAGAGTCGAAGACCCAGTATATAGGAGGCTTCTCCAAGATCTTTCATGGAGAATTGCTGCGAAAGCCATACTTTCACCGTAGTTAACATTCCTATATCATTCCCAATGAGTAGAATGTCATCTACATACAGAACCAAGAAGGTAACCTTATCCCCACTGTACTTCCTGTAGACACAGGGTTCATCCGGATTCTGCTCGAAGTCAAACGATTTGACAACAGTGTTAAAACGGATGTTCCAACTTCTAGAAGCTTGCTTAAGCCCATAAATGGATCTGTTAAGTTTACATACCATGTTTTCCTGACCTGCAGCAATGAAGCCTTGCGGCTGCTGCATATAGATATCTTCAGTAAGATCTCCATTCAGGAATGCAGTTTTGACATCCATCTGCCAAATCTCATAATCATGGTATGCTGCTACAGCTAGCAGGATCCTAATGGATTTAAGCATGGCCACAGGCGAAAAGGTTTCCTCATAATCGATGCCTTCTTTCTGAGTGTACCCTTTCGCCACTAGATGAGCCTTGAAGGTCGCAATCCTGCCATCGGGGCCCTTCTTCCTCTTGTAAATCCATTTGCAACCGATTGCTTTTACCCCGGAGGGTGGATCTACTAAAGTCCAGACTCCATTGGCCTCCATTGAGTCCATCTCTGCTCTCATGGCCTCCACCCACTTTTGGGAATCTATGTCCAACATAGCTTCCGCGTAAGTACGGGATCCTCCTCACTAGTCAAGGTTTCCACCAGGTAACTATCCTGGTCATAACCATAATGGACTGGTGGCCTGGATGCCCGAGTGGATCTTCTAAGTTGGTCACTACCTGGAACTTGTGGGACATCTCCCACTGCTCCTGAGCTCTCCTCATCCAGAACAACTTCCTGACGATGGGTGTCCAGGATATAGTCGGTTTCCAAGAATTGCGCATTTCGACTGCAGAACACTTTCTGCTCACTTGGGTCATAGAAAAGGTAAGCTACAGAGCCTTTTGGGTAGCCTACAAATAGGCAACGGCTGGTCTTAGATTCCAACTTGTCTGCACTCGTTCTTTTAACGTGTGCTGGACAACCCCAAATCTTCAAGTGTCTGACACTTGGTTTCTTTCCGGTCCAAAGTTCATATGGAGTATTCGGAACCGATTTGGTTGGAACCCGATTCAGCACGTAAATCACAGTCTCTAATGCGTAACCCCAAAAGGATGTGGGTAACTCTGAGTGTATGAGAAGCGACCGGACCATATCTAATAAGGTCCTATTCCTCCTCTCTGAAACACCGTTAAGTTGTGGTGTAGCAGGAGGAGCTAATTGTGATACTATCCCATTGTCCTTTAAGTAGTCCCTGAATTCGTCAGAGAAATATTCGCCACCTCGATCTGATCAAAGGGCTTTAATTTCTCTCCCTAACTGTTTCTCGACCTCTTGTCTAAACTCTTTGAACTTTTCAAAGGATTCAGACTTGTGTCTCATTAGGTACACGTAACCATATCGTGAAAAATCATCTGTGAAGGTGATGAAATACACGTGTTGATTTCGTGTCCTAACACTCAGGGGACCACATACATCAGTATGTATTAGGTCAAGTGTGCCTGTACATCTTTCAGGCTTACCACTAAATGGCCGTTTCGTCACCTTGCCTTGTAGGCAAGGCTCACAGGTGGTAAGATCATCTACAGCTAGAAAATCCAAAGGACCATCCTTTACCAACCTTGTGATTCGGTCAACACCGATGTGGCCAAGTCGGTAATGCCACAGACACGTGGGATTAACTGTATCATGGGCTCTCTTCTTGGGGTTTTTAACCGACGTAGTTTCGGTTATGTTAGTTTCTAGAGAAGGATGTAGAACATAGAGACCGTTCTCCAGTTCCCCGTATGCGATGAATCTGTTATTTCTTTTAATAGTAATCGTATTACTAAAGAAGACAGAATAACCATCTGCACACAGTTTTGAGACAGAAATCAAATTTCTTCTTAAATTTTGTACATAAAGACAATCTTTCAGTACAATTATTCCTTCTCTAAAATATAATTCCACGGTTCCTATGGCCGCGGCTGCAACAGTTGCAGTAGTCCCCAAGTAGAGTGTGACTTCTCCTTCACTCAGCCTTCTGCTTACCTTGAACCCCTGTAGTGAGTTACACGCATGAGTTGAAACCACGGAGTCAATACACCAGGACGCAGAAGCTACCAATAAATTGGTTTCTATAACACAAGTTTCCAAGTTACCTTTCTTGGATTCCAGGTAGGCAGGACAATTCCTTTTCCAGTGGCCGGTCTTCTTGCAGAAGTGACAGGCATCCGATGCTTTGTCTTTCCTCTGCTTCTTGCTTTTAGTGGCTTTCTTCTGAGGCTTCTTTGCCTTCCTCTTTCTCTTGCCTGTCTTGCCAGCTTCAACAAGCATGGCTACAGGCTCATCCTTTTTAATCAGTTCTTCAGCCCTTTGCAACATATTGCTGAGCTCTTGTAAGCTGACATTCAGCTTGTTCATGTTATAGTTCATGATGAACGGATTAAAGGAAGGAGGCAAAGAGTTAAGGATAGCATCTATCTGGGATGCAAGGTCCAGCCCGGATCCAAGAGCCTCCAGTTCGTTGATGTATCCCATCATCCGAAGACAATGGTCGTGAACTTGTTGACCCTTGGACATTTGTGTGGTCATGAACTGTTTCAAGACCTTTTGTCGAGTAGAACGATCCTGCTCTTCATACATTGTCCTAAGATTGTCCAATATGTCTTTGGCAAGTTCGATCTGATCGAACTGCCTCTGTATCGGATTGTCCAAGGAGGCAATGATGTAGCACCGGGCAAGGGAGTTTTTCTCCTCCCATTCTTGATAGTCCCTCCTTCGGGCCTCAGAAGCCCTATCTCCCGGACGCTCCGGGGAAGGATTCTTTGCCACTTTGTCAAGTTTTTCAGAAGCAAGGACCAGCATAAGGTTCCTATACCAGTCAGCATAGTTTGGGCCCTTCAACTTGTTGTCATCAAGTAGCTTTGCAAATGATCCGTTTGCCATTTTCTGATAAAAAAGCAAACATCAGTCCACGACCTAATTTGATTCATGTTCATTTCATAGATATGGATTTTAATCTACGATCCATTTCCATTTATTCGTCTCTGAGATTTCCCTCCTTTCTCAATGACAAAGACTATGGGTTGTCTCTGGAAATGTGGGAAATCACATAGGGTGCATGAAGCCAACTGTTTCAGCTGCATAACTCCACCACCTTTCTGTGAAGGATCATATCCACTCATCATATGAGTTTTCCCTTTGGCCTCTATCAGACAAGGTTCAGAGCCATTTTCAGGTAAACCTTTCTGTCCAGTGAGTGCTTACCCATCATATTCATGAACGCCAAGGTACCGTGAGAGAGTTCCCATTTTCTGGTGAAGCCCCTCCCACATCGGTCTATGACGCCCCTATCATCTTATGAAACACTTAGACAAGCCCAACAGCAAATGGATAGCCCATTTTCTGGTGCGTTTCCTCATTACTGAAGGACCCATCCTTGTGCTAATGATGGAAGGCCTTTAGAGAGTTCATCATATGAATCTCCCTATCACATGCACTCATATTATCTGGAGGGAACAGATAATTACGCCCTAGTTCTATCTTTAGGTCAAACCAAAGTGGCTCCCACTGACTTTCATAAAGCCAGATTTTGGTGGGCCTAAATCGGCTAGGGTTCCGCACGAGACCTCATGATGAGGTGTGGGGCCCACCACTGAGGGAGGTCATCCAATGACCAAAAGGGACACCATGGCAATGATGTGCATTCAGCCATGGTGTGCGAAAGAGCCACTGTCGATTGAGCATGGGCCAAGTACTTATGGCCCATGTACGTAGCACATCACACATCCATACATCACATGCAGGGATAAATTGATCCAATCAATTAATTATCTGTAAAGCCCATTTGAAGCCCATTTTAAATCCATAATATTAACCATTAACATTATCTAGGTATATGGGCCGAACGGTTCAACCCATATAGCTTTAAGGGTTAAGTGGGCTTTTAGCAGTTTTAACTGTTTAAAACTGGGCCTTTACAGGTTGGGCCGAATTAACCATTCAATTAAATATCAATCCTTAGGCCCATTAGTGGGAAAATTAGGGCTGACTTTCAGCCTTGATTAAACCCTAGATTTGGTCCAAACAGTTTGAACCAATCTTGGTTCGAATGGGTCTAGGGTTTGATTTTTAATTAAATCTTTAATTCAAGAAAATAATCTGAAATTAATTACTGATAAAAGAAAAGCAACAATCAGTAGATCAGGGCTGTTCGCACAATCCATCCTGCAAAACAAAGGTTAGATCACAGAATGCAGTTTCACAAACTGCAAATCGCAAATGGCGATTCTCCCATCTGCGAAATCTTCTTCTCTGCGAAATCTCCCTTTCTGCGCCGCCATCTTCGATCCATAATTAAAATAAATAGAAATCCTATTTCTATTAATAGTTACAACAGATCGAATACCTATACATTGAGTCTAGAAAATAAAAAAAAATAAAAAAAAAATTATTTACAGACCAAATGTGATAAATAAATCAAGAAACTGCAAATCTTGCAGGTTCCCTGCGCAAACCATGATTTCGATCTCCTCTTGTACGAACAGCCCATAAATCAAGAAAATCATAAAGAACAATTCTAAATAATAATCAGATTTATAAAATTAATTTCAGATTATTCGCCCATTAATTTTGGGAACAAAATTTCCCAAAACCCATATCTGCGCAAATCGGGTAGAACCCCTTCTGCCCATTTGTGCAGGTTCAGATCTGAAACAAATTGGTTCAAGATTTGAACCATGGCTCTGATACCACTGAAGGGATGAGAGATCCATCCTATGGACGCCCAAAGATTGCGGAATAAGGTGCAAATTTCAAAAATTTTATCTCTCCCTTCAACTGGGAATCGTATTCCCTATTTAGAAAATCATATTTTCAAGGATCAATCTTGAACCATAAACTGAACCAGATCTGAACCAAAAGGAGTGGGAGAGGATAATACCTGATACGGAGAAATACTATCTCCCAATGGAGGTGTTCACGCCCAAGGAAGGATCCAAAATCTGCTCCCACTAAAGATGGCGCAGTGAAGGATGGAGCAGAATCAGCAATGTTCTTCAAAAGAACTTGACCCTTCGCAAGAATCAACTGGACGGTTTGTGAGTACAGCTCCAACCAATCTTTTCCCAAAAGATTGAGATCAAGATCAAATCTTGATTGCTCCCAAGAACTGGAGATCGAACTGAAGGAATGGCAATGGCAGGAAGGTGACGGCAGGAGAGAATTCACAGTATGCAGGAAATCTCTCAATCTCTCTTTCTTTAAGAGAAGAATGTTGTTGATGATGTAAAAGGCTGCCGCCCCCTTCCCCTTTTATAATCTCAAAGGGATCAGCTCCTAATCAGATTAGGAGTTGCTAATCCAAATCATATTTGGGTTAGAAGTCCCTTAGTAATAAGGGATAATCCTTATCTTATCTGCAAATCAGATCAGCTGTCTCCTAATCTAATTAGGAGGTTTCCAGATCTAAATCTTATTTAGATCTTGGACTCTCTGAGTGGATAGGGTCTAAGCCCAATCCTTTTAGCTGACCCACTTCAGAATTCGCCCCCTTTAAATGACTGATCAAATCAGCCCAGTTCGAAATGGGCTTAAGGCCCATTAAGGTTATGTACTCAAAAAACCTTCCAAATTGCTGCCCAGTTGGGCTTCCTTGTATGGCGTGGGACCCAAGCATTGATCTACACATCAGCCACATGGGTTCAGCCCTGCCTTTGTTACAAGGCCTGGCCGAATGCACTGCTGAAGACAGTGTACCCCCTGAAACCCATCAAATGAGCTCTATGGGCCCAATACTTACACTAAGTGGTCCCTGGGCCAAGCCACCTTGTAACACCCAGGGACTGTGGGCAGATGCAAGATTAGCCCATCAGGCATTATCCTCAATGGTCTTACACTTAACCTCTCAGCCCATAATGATCATACACTGCCCGACAAGAGAGGACCTCTCCCTCGGCTGCAAGGAATAGTGTTGCACTCTCCACTTATATGGATCCCGGGAATTAAAACCTTCTTGCAAACAATTTAGAAACCATACATATATACTTTTATATCTTATATAAAATATATTTTGCAAAACAAATCTCAACGGTTGAAATCGGCTGCCGGCAGTCTTGGTTTCCATTAGTGAGAGTGCATCCCCGATCATTACCTTTGTCCGACAAAGGGGCTGATCCTGTCACTATGATCACCCACTCAGATGAATTCTCGGACTGTCCCAACATACCCAGGTTTTGACCCCCGCTAAGGATCTCACTGATTGGTACATCAAAGATAGCCCAATCCGACACCTAGTGTAGTATCATAATCGAGTCTAGGGGTCGGGTGTAACTTTCCAGTTTTGCCCATCAATCTCCAAGGTCCAGGGCAATACTGGAAATCTGGTCCAGTTCAAAGATTCAATTAATCCTACATTGTATGTGCTTAGGGTCTCACCCTGGCAGCTGAGACAAGCCACCCCAACCGACTTGGTGGCACTACAGTGTCAGCCTTGTCAGGATAGGTCTCCCCAGACCGACCCACTGGCTGTGAACATTCTAAACTAACACGAGTCTCATTAAGTGTCCAGTTTAAGGGTATTACACAGAAAACATACCAAGGGAACATGAATCAAATATGTATCTTTATTCATTTACAATAAACTCATAAAGTACATCATTCTGATTGAAGTGTGGAGCTAGGTATGTTGCTTTAAGTGTGGAGCTACTTTGTTTTTTGCCACGTGGCGTGATTTGCGAGGTTGGGCCAAATCTTCCTTCATCAATTGCCCCCCACTCCTCGTGCTAAGGGTCTTGCCTTGGCGCGGGGAGTTCACAAGGTGTCAAGTAGATTTGCCCTGCACTTTGAATCTTGGTTCTGACGGCGCGAGGTGCGTTGTCAGGGTTCCTTGGGTTTCTTCGAGCGTCCATTAGGCGGGAAGCGCGCCGGCCTGCCTAAACATTGATAGATGTGGTGGCGCACGCTTTATTTCAAAATTTCAAAAAAGCGCGCCACTTGGGGGGCGTGATAGCGGACATCTTTTGAAATTTGAAAAAGATGTGTGCCACTGCCGCTTTTACTGAGGAGACGTGCGCTGGCGTTCCGTCAATTTCGAAAAGATGTGCGCTGGCGCTCTGTCAGTGTCAGAAAGATGTGCGCCAATCACGTCTCGGTCTCGGGGGACGTGCGGTCAGTGCGGCTGTAGGCCATCGGATTGGCTTTGATCTAAGCCGTCGCCTTTCGGTCACTGTGAGTATAAATAGTGGAGGGGACCCCAGTTGTCACTTCTGTATTTCTCTCGAGCTCGCGTTCGAGTTTCAGCTCGCATCCAGTTCGCGTCCAGGTTTTTTCAGTTCGCGTTCAAGGTCTTCTGCTCGTCCGAGCTCCTGTGGTCTACAGCCTTTGTCCGGGTGAGTACTTTCCTGGATCCCATCTCACTCCCCGATGTCTAGCTTGGATGGCTCAGATAGTCTTTTCAGCGGGTCTGATGCAGGTTCTACGAACCGAGTTGCATCCCCCGATAGCCCTAGCGAGCCGGAGGTAGAGCTCAAGGAAGAGTTCGAGCTCGTAGGCCAAGGCGTTTCGGGTAGTTTGGTGTCCACCTCTCATCGGGGTCGGATGTTAGACAAGTTTGGTCCTTCGACCATGATGCCCGAGGGGCTCCAATCCCTCATTACCTACTATAACTTGCCCAGGGAGTATGCTTATTTCATACCATGGGGTAGCTTTCCATGGGAACACGGTCCTGATGAGATCATGATATTCCGGGAGCAGCTCGCCGCAGGGCTGCGATTGCCTTTCCATCCCCTCCTTGTCGAAGTCTTGAACCACTTCGGCGTGACGGTCGACCAGCTTCACCCGAATTCCATTCGAAATTTGGTGGGGACGATCTCCTTATTTTGCGAAGAGAGCTTTCCGTTGGACTTGGAGATTTTTTCTTCAATCTTGATGCTTAAGAAGCAAGCGGGTCCCCTCCCCGGGCATAGGCGGGCTTACTACCTGTCTCCTCGCTCGGGCTTTAAGCTTTTACATGAGCTGCCCAACAAGGTCCCAGCATGGAAGCGGGACTATTTCGGGGTGCGAAGTGTGCTGGGGTGGCCGTTTCAGACCGGGTGGAGGATGGCTATTCCTGACTCCGGGGTAACGCTTGACAAAGAGACGGCGAAGGGCCTCCGGCAATGGGCACGACTTGGACTGAAGTGTCAACAGTATCTGACGGAGGCCAGGCTCATTGCGGCCGGCCTGAGTTCGGGTAGGTTCTTCACTTAGAGATTGTTATCTTGTTGTCTTTCTTGCTTTTTACTGATGGCGAACTTCTTTTCGCAGGTGTGATGGATCCTCGAGGGACCCAGGGTGGGCACTTGTTTCAAGCCATGAAGAGGAGAAAGCAGGTTGCAAGCGAACTCGAGCCGAGATGCCCCGGGATGCGGAGCCCAAGGTGTCGGACTATCAGCCAGAAGATCTGCCCAGGGAGCCCGAGATGGTCCCTCCAATGCAGGAGCCGACAGGGGGCCCTTATGCTGAGACTACCTACACAGGGGCTCCTACATACTCCGGTGCTCCTGCTTACTCCGGGTCTGCTCATATGCGAGCTGGGCCCTCGGGCTCGGGGGCCCCGAGGGATTTCAGGAGTGTGTTGTCGCCGACCCATGCTCTTCAAAAGAGTAAGGAGGCTATCTTCCCCGAGGAGGTCGCGGCGTGGACTGATCTCCCTCTGCATCAAGTGGCCTGTCGTGCCGTTACCCATGCCATGGTGGTAAGTGTTCTCCCTTTTTTAGAGCTCTTTGGCTTTCGTTTTGTTGGTTCTTTTGATCACTCGGTCCCTTTTGGTAGGTGAATTCTTCTATTCATGCCTTGGCGGCTCAGGTGGAGAGGAGCTCGAGGCAGGCGTGAGCTGCCAAGGAGGCTCGTCACGCTGCCGAGGAGGCTGCTCGTGCTGCTGAGGAGGCTGCTTGTGCTGTCGAAGAGACTGCTCGTTTTTCACGGATCAGGCAGGCGAGGTCTCAGAGAGATGCCAAGGCCATGGGAGTGGTGGTGAAACACATGGCGGACTTGGGGCTGGATCTACAGCATCCGATCGAGTACCTTCAGGAGGACATCAGGGAGAGGACGCAGATCTTTTCTCAAGGTATTGAAGATGCCAAGAAGAAGGCTGTCGATGAGTACATTGCTTCGCCGGGCTTTGATGATCTGATGGTGGATTCATACAGGAAGGGTTTTAAACTAAGCCGGTGGATGATCCGGAATACATACCCCGAGCTCGATATTAGTGCCATATCCACTTCGCGCATAACTGAGGAGATGGCCAATGCTGATGACGGTGAGCCAGACTCCGAGGGCGAGGCGGGGCCTTCGGGTATTGTTGAAGTGCCTTCTGATAATGAAGAAATAGCTTCGGGCTTGTAAAATTTTTTTTTTTTTTATGTACTACCTTACTTTTGAAATGGAATGACTTTTGCTTAAGTGTTGGTTGTTCTTTCTCCCGAACTGAGCATATTTGCTGAACTAATCATACGTCCGACCTGTTTCCTGTCCGGGCTACCGCACTCGCACGGCTTGTTTTGGTGGTGATTTTATCCACTTTGCTTGGCGGTCTATAGGTAGTATCGCCTTAGGTTGACAATGTTCCATGCTCGGGGTACTTGCTTTCCCTCTAAGGTTTCGAGCTCGTATGCCCCCTGAGTGCTTTCTTTACTCTGTAGGGTTCTTCTCAATTTGGTCCGAGTTTTCCTTCGCCGGGTTCGGGTACCATGATCTTACGGAGAACCAGGTCGCCGACGTGGAAGCTCCTCTTTTTTACTCTAGCGTTATAGTACCGAGCTACCTTTTGCTGGTAGGCCGCAGTTCGGATGTGCGCAAGGTCTCTCACCTCGTCCAGTAGGTCGAGGTTGGTGCGTAACTCATCTCCATTTGTCTGCTCGTCGTATGCTTCTAGTCGCAGCGTATGTACTTCGATTTCCACCGGGATTACCGCTTCAGTGCCGTAGGTGAGGTTAAAGGGGGTCTCTCCTGTGGCGGTTTTTTCCGTGGTTCGGTGAGCCCATAGAACACTTGGTAGCTCGTCCGCCCACAACCCTTTAGCTCGGTCTAGTCGTGCTTTCAGTCCGTGGAGGATGGCTCTATTCATTATTTTTGTTTGACCGTTTGCCTGCGGGTGTGCGACCGACGTGAAGTTCTGACTAATTCCCATACTTTGGCACCATTCTTGGAACTTGATATCCTCGAACTGTTTGTCGTTGTCAGAGATCAGTATCTGGGGTAGCCCGAAGCGACATACTATGTTCTTCCGAAAGAAGTTCTGTATGTTTCAGGCTATAACTGTTGCCAGAGGTTCAGCTTCTATCCACTTTGTGAAGTAATCTACTGCCACCACTAGGAACTTTCTCCCACCTGTTGCTGGTGGGAATGGCCCCAGAAGGTCGATGCCCCATTGTGCAAAGGGCCATGGACTGGTGAGGTACTTGAGGTCGGCAGCAAGCTGATGGTGGATATTGGCATGCTTCTGACACTTGTCGCATTTTCTGGCGAGCTCGATGGCCTCTGCCTTCATCATTGCCTAGTAGTATCCTTGTCGAAGTGCCTTTTGAGCGAGGGCTCTGCCCCCCAGGTGTCCGCCGCACAAGCCTTCATGAGTGTCGCGGAGTACGAGCTCGGCTTCGGTAGGTCGCAAGCATCGCAGGTAGGGGAGCGTGTAGGATCGTCGGTACAACCGTTCATCTATTATGACGTATTTGGCTGCCTGGCGCTGCACCCTCTTGGCTGCATTGCGGTCTGCAGGGAGGGTTCCATCTAGCAGGAAGCTTGTGAGTTGGTCGATCCAGCTCGGCTCTGCTTCAAAGACAGGAGCGACCTCTTCTGCCCCATCGAGAATGCTGGGCCGAGGTAAGTCCTCTATGTACACGGTTCTCATGGCGTTATGACTCGTGCTGGCTAGCCGGGACAGGGCGTCGGCCTCAGTGTTCTCTGACCTCGGGATTTGCTAGATGAAGTGTGACTGGAAGTTGAGCAGAGCCTCCTTTACTTTTGCCAAGTATGCAATCATAGTAAGCTTACGTGCTTCGTACTCGCTTGTAACTTGGTTGACCACGAGCTCGGAATCACTACAGATAACTGCGTGCTTTGCTCCGACCTTCTGTGCTAGGTTCAGCCCGGCTATCAGTGCCTTGTACTCTGCCTCATTGTTGGATGCTGCGAACTCAAAGCGTAGTGCGTATTCCAATTTTGTTCTGCTCGGGCCACGTAGCACTATTCCAGCCCCGCTGCCCTGCTGGTTCGAGGAGCCATCTACGTGAAGGATCTAGGGCTCCTCATCCCAGTTCGCGTTTGGCCTAACCAGGAGAGATGCTACACTGGCTGCTACTTCACGGGGTTCAGACTCTATTGGCTCGGGAGCTCTGAGCTCACCCGAACTGGGGATCTCGTGCTCGACCGGCTCAGGGGCTTCGAGGCTAAACGTGCACTCGGCGGTAAAATCTGCCAAGGCTTGGGCCTTAATAGCAGTTCTTGGCTTGTACTGGAGGTCGTACTCGCTGAGTTCGATGGCCCATTTCGTCAGTCGACCGTAAACCTCGGGTTTGAGTAAAACTTGCATCAGAGGTTTGTCAGTCAGGACGATGACGGTGTGAGCCTGGAAGTACGGGCGGAGTTTCCGAGCTGCTATCACCAGTACGTATGCTAGCTTTTCTATCTGTGGGTACCTTGTCTCTGCTCCCTGCAAAATTTTACTAACATAATAGATGGGTCGCTGGACCCGGTCTGTTTCTTTTATTAGTACCGAACTGACCACCTTGTCGCTTGCCGAGAGGTATAGTTCTAAGACCTCGCCCTCCTTGGGCCGGGCTAAGGTTGGCACACTAGCGAGGTAACCTTTTAGCTCGTCAAATGCGAGCTGGCAGTCTTGGGTCCACTCGAACCCTTTGCCTTTGATTGCTTTGAAGAAAGGTAGACAGCGATCTGCTGATTTGGACATGAAGCGGCTTAGAGCGGCTATAAGGCCGTTTAGCCTCTAAACTTCTTTTACTTTCCGGGGTGGTCTCATATCTAAGATGGTTTTTATCTTGTCCGGGTTGGCCTCAATACTGCGCCGATTGACAATGTACCCTAGGAATTTGCCCGAGGTGACACCGAAGACACATTTGTTAGGGTTCAATTTCATGCTAAATTGACATAGGATTTGGAAGACAGAATCTAAGTCTTATATTAATTCCTGTGAAAACTGTGTCTTGACGACCATGTCGTCTACATAACATTCTATCTTCGTGCCAATCAGGGGCCGAAATAGCCTATTTACAAGTCTTTGGAAGGTCGCCCCGGCATTTTTTAATCCGAAGGGCATGACCTTGTAGCAGTACAGGCCGAACTCGGTTATGAAGCTGGTTTTTTCCTCATTGGACTGGTCCATCCGAATTTGGTTGTAGCCTGAGTAGGTGTCCAAGAAGCTTAGCAACTCATGTCATGAGGTCGCGTCCACTAGGCGGTCAATTCTGGGAAGGGGAAAGCAATCTTTCGGGCAAGCTCGGTTCAGGTCAGTGCAGTCGACGCACATGCGCCACTTGCCGTTCGCCCTTTTTACCAGCACGGGGTTGGCCACCCAGCTCGGGTAATGAACTTCCCTTATGAAGTCTGCTACGAGGAACTTCTCGACCTTCTCGTCGACCGCCCTCCAGTGCTCTGGGGCTAAGTTGCGTTTCTTCTGTCTAACGGGTCTAACTACAGGGTCAGTATTAAGTTCGTGAGTTATCAAGTCGGGGCTAATACCGGGCATGTCGGCCGCAGACCAGGCAAAAATATCTAAATTTTGAACCGAGCTTGCCCAGTTAGGTTCGTAGGGGTTCCTCGACGGAAGCACCGATCTGTAGTGTGCGAGTTGGGTCCGTAGCCGAAGTCGGGACTGCAACTGTTTCCTCTGTGGGCGAAGCTCGTTCCTCGCCTTGCTCTGCAGGCCGCTCCAGTTCAAGGTCGTCGGCCACCTTGGTTTTTCCCTTTAGGGCGGCAACATAACACTTGCGGGACTCGAGCTGGTCGCCCCACGCTACCCCCACACCGAAGTCCGTAGGGAACTTCATGGCCAAATAGTAGGTGGAGACCACCACCCGTAGGATATGCGTGATTGGCCGCCCTATTATGGCATTGTATGGGGAGGGGGTCGTGACCACCAGGAAATCATGGTTGAGTCTGACCGCACAAGGCCATGTGCCGACTTCCACAGGTACTGTTATTTTTTCGAGGGGCCTAACTTCCTCTCCGCTGAAACCCACCAGAGGAGTGTTCGCGAGCTTCAGCTCGCTCCTCTGTAACTGTAGCTGGTCAAATGCTGATTTAAAGAGGATGTCCGCTGAGTTGCCCGAATCTACGAGTACGCGTCTGACCTCGAAGTCGTTGATCCTTAGTTTAATGACAAGCGCATCATCGTGGGGGTAGTGGACCCCTCGCGCGTCATCTTCCGTGAAGAAGATTGGTTCTTCGGTCTTTGGTCTTTTTGGGGGGTTCCATTCCTCGAGGGCCGCTTCGCGAACTGAAGTCCACGCTATTGCCGAGGTACACCCTGTTACCACCAAACCTCCCACAATTACATGGATGGTTCCCTGAACTAGCCTCTCTTCTGGAGGCTGTCGCTGCAACGGTTCGGCAGGTCTACTGCTAGATTTGGGGGCATCCTTTTCGTGCTCCCCTTGCCGACCTGCCTTATTGTTATTATTGTTGTGTTGTACAAAATTTCTTAAGTATCCACGATGGATGAGTCCCTCTATCTCGTCCTGGAGATTATTACACTGCTCGGTACTATGACCGTGGTCTCTTTGGAAACTACAATACAAATTCTTATTTCTCTCGTTTGGATTTCCCTTTAGGCGAGGTGGCCACTTCACGTATGGGGCATCCTTGATCGTCATTAAGATCTCGGTCCGCCTTGTGTTTAATGGCGTGTAATCCGTTCGAACTACTAGGGGAGCTCGGAATGACTGGTTCGGCTTCGGCTCCCGGGCCGGATTTTTCCGGTCGACTGGGTTAGAGGGCTCGCCTTCCCTCTTTCTTTTCTCGTTCCTGCCTTCAGTTCGTTGGTTGATTTCTTCCTCTGTCCTCATGAACTTGTCCGCGAGCTTGAGGAATTCCGCCACGGTTGCGGGCTGGTTAGCTACCATGTGCCATTTGAACTCTTTGTGCGTTACTCCTCTTTTGGCCGCCGCGAGCTGCACCGCGGGGTCTAACCGCGGTATCTGCAAGCATGCTTCATTGAATCGCTTGATGTAGCCCCAGATGGATTCTCCTTCCCTTTGGACTACTCTGAAGATGCTTTCCTCTATTCTGGGGCACCGTTTGCTGGTGACAAAGTGTGCGGTGAAGACCTGCACGAACTGGGCCCAGCACTTTATCGACCCGGGGGCCAGGTTCCTGTACCAAGTGCGGGCTACCCCCCTGAGGGTGGTGGTGAAGGCCACGCACATGCACGATTCGCTGGCCCTGGCGAGGTGCATTTGGGACTGGAAAGCGTCAACGTGGTCGTTGGGGTCGAAGGACCCGTCATACTTGTCCAGAGGTGGGAGCTTGAAATCTCTGGGCAAGGGGACCGCCAGGAGTTCTGATGCGAGGGGGGAAGGAACTGAGAGAATTGGGGCAGCTCCTACCTCGTCCGAGCTCGTCTCTTCTTTGCCTCTGAGCTCTGACAAGACACGGGTGGTGGTTCGGCGACTTCGCCGGCGCCTTCGTTGTTGAGTGGGCCTTGTACTGGCGCTGCTGGCCTCCGTGTTGCCGAGCTCGATGGGCCCGGAATGCTGGTAGTCTGCTGCTAGGGCGCCGAATCGGTTTTCCGTGAGCGTGAACTTGGGCTTGGAGCGCCGAGGTGCCGATCTTGCGGGCGAGGTTCCCGACCCGCCTGCGAGCTGCGAGGCGGGGATGATTTTTCTCTCTCTTCGGCCTGGGGACGAGGCCTGGCTGTTAGGGGGGTTCTGGGGCTGGGAAGCCTTTCCTTGGTGGGGGCGTCCATCCTGCGGGGAGGCCCTAACTGGCCTCGGAGCAGGGTGCCGAGGTGGAAGTAGTGGTTGGTTCAGCGGCAGTTGGGGGAACTGCTGTTGATAGTGATACTGGGAGATGTTGTGCAGTACTTGGTGTTGGTGAAGCTGGTGTTGCTGGAATTGTTGCATTTGGGCTTGCATTGCCCGCATGCACTGCATCAGGTCGTCCAACCGGTTTTGGCTGTCTGCCAGGGGGACGGCAGTTGGTTCAGTAAAGGTTGTCTCAATAGGGGAGGAAAGGGGATGCTCGTGGTAGGAAGGTTTACGGGCGCCACTGCTTGTGGCGCATTCAAGCTGGGGATCCCATCCACCGAAAGGGGGATGGTGAACTGTCCAACGCACACCACGGGGACTTGAAGTTGTTCTCCGGTGGTGTTTGTCTTCGTGCCACGTCCGGCGTTGCTGGAAGAAGCCATGAGTGTTGGGTTTTTTGAAGAAAAGAGGTTATGAGAGTTTGGAGGGAGGCTTTTTGAAGCGTGTTCCCACAGACGGTGCCAATTGATGATGCGCAATCCAGCCGGTCTTAGCTGTCAACGACTTTGCCTCTGAACTGAGTAGCAGGGAACCTGAAACAGAGGAGATGAGGAAGCTCCAGGGGGAACCCGGTGTAAACGCTCCGAAGCTCAAGTTAGAATCCTTCAAAGGCAAGATAAAACCAGATAGCGCAAAGTTTGCATACCTCCTCTTTGGGGGGGGTGGAGAGCCTTTTATAACCCCCTCGCGCACTCACTCCTAGACTTCTGTCAAGTCGGGAATGATTACTTTTGTGCTTCTGCCAGTTCAGGCGTCATTGCCTCTGCTGGGGCAGAACCGTCACTGCTCTTTTTTGTTAGAGCCGTCTCTATAACTGGAGATGGCGGTGGCAAGTGACGGTGGCAGGTGGCCGTTGAAGTGCGGCCGTCAAGCATCAGATCCCAAGTCAGTCAGGTGCGCCGCCCCTGGATACAGACTCCTTCGGTGTCAGGTACGGTGTGGTTTGTCCAGTTCAATGCTTTGGAGGCGAAGTGCTTGGAGCGGTGTGCGAGGCGAAGTCTTGAGTTCGGATAGGGGGGGTGTCCCGAACTGTCATGAGACGGGCCAGTTTGGGTCACTACATTGTGTGGCTCGGGGCCAAAGGGAGAGTTCGGGCTCCTTTTAGGGAGTTCAGGCCCCTTGTAGGGAGTTCGGGCTCCTCTTAGGGAGTTGGTCTCCTCGAGGGGAGTTCAGTCTCCTCGAGGGGAGTTCGGACCGCTGGTCTCTTCCCTTTGGTGTTTGTACCCTAGGTATGCTGCTTTAAGTGCCGAGCTACTTTGTTTTTTGCCACGTGGCGTGATTTGCGAGGTCGGGCCAAATCTTCCTTCATCAGTTACTATGTGGAGCATGTGAGACATCACCCACTACCCCTAGGCTCTCCTCACCAAGAGCAACTTCTTGATGATGATTGTCCAGGATATAGTCTTGTTCTAAGAAATAAGCATTTGAACTGCAAAACACCTTTTGCTCCTTTGGGTCATAGAATAAATAAGCTACAGAGCTTTTCGGGGTAACCTACAATAGGCAACGGTTGGTCTTGGATTCCAATTTGTCAGCACTTTTTCTTTTAACATGTACCGGACAACCCCAAATCTTCAAGTGTCTTACACTTGGCTTCTTACCAAACCATAGCTTATATGGAGTCTTAGGAATGGATTTGGTTGGAACCCGGTTCAGCACGTAAATCGTAGTCTCTAATGTGTAACCTCAAAAGGATATATGTAATTCTGAGTGGATGAGAAGTGAACAGACCATATCCAATACAGTTAGGTTTCTCCTCTCCGATACACCGTCTAATTGTGGTGTAGCAGGAGGAGCCAGTTATGATACAATCCCGTTGTCCTTTAAGTAGTCCCTGAACTCGTCAGAGAGAAATTCGCCTCCTCGCTCTAATTGAAGAGCCTTAATCTGTCTCTCCAACTATTTCTCGACCACTTGTCTAATCTCCTTGAACTTTTCAAAGGATTCAAACTTGTGTCTCATTAGGTACATGTAACCATACTGTGAGAAATCATCGGTAAATGTTATAAAATAAACATGATGGTTACATGTCCTAACATTCATGGGACCACATATATTAGTATGTATCAAGTCAAGTGTGCTTGTAGATCTTTCAGGCTTACCTGTAAATGGCCTTTTCGTCATCTTACCTTGAAGGCAAGGTTCACAGGTTGGAAGATCTTCTATAGTTAGAAAATCCAAAGGACCATCCTTTACCAACCTTGTGATACGATCTATGTTGATGTGGCCAAGTCGGTAATGCCACAGGCATGTAGGATTTACCGCATCACGTGTTCTTTTCATGTGGATTATTTATGACGTAGTTTTGGTAACATTTGTTTCCAGAGAATGACGGAGAACATAGAGACCATTCTATAGCTCTCCATAGGCGAGGAATTTATTATTCAGTTTAATAGTAATCATATTACTAAACAAAATAGAATAATTATCATGCCACAATTTTGAAAATGAAATCAAATTTCTTCTAATGTTGGTACATAAAGACAATCTTTAAGTACAATTATTCCTTCTCTGAAAAATTACTCTATAGTCCCTATGGTTGTAGCTGTAATTGTTGCAGAAGCCCCCAAATAAAGTACTACTTCTCCGTCACTCAGCCTTCTACTTGTCTTAAACCCCTACCATGTGTTACATGCATGAGTAGAAGCCCCGGAGTCAATACACCAGGTTGCAGAAATTACCAACAAATTGGTTTCTATGACATAGGATTCGAAATTACCTTGCTTCTTGGTCTCTAGATATTGAGGACAAATCCTCTTCTAGTGGCCGGTCTGCTTGCAAAAATGATAGGCATTTGATGTCTTGTTCTTCTTTTGCTTTTTAGGTTTGCCAACCTTCTTCTGAGGTTTCTTCTTTGCCTTCCTCTTCTTATTGGCCAATTTGCCACCTTCAACAAGCATGGCAATCGGCATGTCCTTCTTAATCAGTTCTTTAGCTCTCTACCACATATTGTTAAGTTTCTGAAGACTAACCTTTAGCTTATTCATGTCATAATTCATGATAAACTGATTGAAGGAGGGAGGCAAGGAGTTTAAGACAATATCAATTAAAGTGTCATCATTTAGCCTGACCCGAGAGCCTCCAATTCATTGATATAGCCCATCATCTTTAGACAATGGCCATGAACCTGTTGGTTCTTAGTCATTTGTGCGGTCATAAACAGCCTAGGACCTTTTGTTGAGTAGAACGATTCTACTCTTCATACATGGTCCTCAAACTATCCATGATATCCTTGGACACTTCGATCTTATCGAACTGTTTATGTATTAGACTGCCTAAGGAGGCTAATGATAAATCTGTAGTTTTATGCCTTAAGGGCATCATTTCAAGGGTATTTTAGGCCTTAGAATAGTTAAAATGTCCCCTTTTTTCAATTAATTTCAATATTGTGACATTTGAGGGTCTCTGTGCAAATCTTGTGGTAAACTGGGGAAGTTTCAAGGATGAAATGCAGTTTTTGGGAAGCTGGTGGGAAGTCCATCTGAGAAAGGGGTTTTTTTGAGAAAAACTAAGCACATGAGGGCGCCTCCTATCTGCTAAACCCAGAATGGCGCCCCTCCTACTATATTAGCATACTCCCCTCTCCTTAGCGAACCCTACGGTTCCTTTCCACTCCTTCTTTTCATCCTTGCCAAACCCTAGCCGCCCCTAACTGCTTAATCTTCACCTTCCATCTCTTCTAATCTCCACCATTCATTCTACAGCATTCTCTTTTTAGCTTTCTAACCCTAGGGCGCCACCTAACTTCTAATCCTCAACATTCAGCCTTTAGCCACTAGATCTTAGCCCTTCATTCCATTCTCTATCTCAACCATCCACTATAGGGCACCACCCACTCCTTTTAATCTCCACCTTTCAACCCTAGGCGCCTAAATCTCCATCATTCAATTCTGGGTGCCCAAATCTCAATCCTACATAATATTGGGTGCCCCCTCCTTTTCTTCTCAGCCTTAGGATCACCTTAGGACAATCCTGACCCTTTGTTTTAGACCCTAGGGTGCCCATATTTTTGCTAAAACCCAGCTGCCGCCCCCTCTTTCTCTCTAATCCCAGTTTTATCCACCCTCCTCTATGAAAAAAACCCAAGGGCTCCTAAGAAGGGGTTGGATTCTGCCCCAGGTAAGATGGAAGGCTGATCTTGAGAAGTTCATGGGTAGAGGAAGAGGAGAATGCCTAGGCAAGAGTAGAGGTTCCTGCTTGCAGTTCACCAAATCCACTGCTGCCACCTCTGGAATCGGATCCCAACCATTTTAATTCAGTTTTAGATTTAACTTTTGTTCTTTAATTTCTAGTATGATTTTTCCCTTCCTGCAAATTTACTTTTATTCAGTTTAATTTTTGCTTTGTTTCTTTTCTGCAGATTTGGAATTCGGCCAGGTAAGACGGAAGGCCTAGATCGAGAAGTTCAAAGGTCAAAGGAGAGATCCGGAGATTGGTACCTCTGATCCGATTACAGACTTTTTTTATTTAATTTCTTTTACTTATTTATTTATTTTTATGCACTTTTCACTTTTAGCAGTGTTCAAATTTTATATTTAATGAATAACAATTTAATTTATTAAAGTTTTGTGATTCTACAACTTCCCTTTGTGTCCTTTTATCCAAATTAAAGTTTGTAACGATTTTTCCCTCGCTTCCCTATGGATACGACCGCTTTCTCACCACTAACTGCATTTGTAGTTGTTATAAGAAATGGTGAAACTTACAAATATTAAAACTGGTGTTCCAAAGTGGTTAACGACACGCTTCCGGACACACCAAGTTTTTGGCGCGGTTGTCGGGCAAGCAACGGAGAAAAATTTTTATTTGCTTTGTCCAGATCTGTTTCATCATTTTTTTTTTATTTTCATTTAATTACTTGATCTGTGATCTCAATTTAATTTTTGTTTCTCTTTGATTTTGCATGACGTAATAGCAAAAGGTGGGGTACCGAAGCATTGCCAGACTGCGGAAGAAAAGAGAAAAGAAGAGAAATCGGATTGCGTTTCAGGTGTAGTCGTCCCATTTTATTTTTGTTTTTCTATTTTTACTTTCGAATCTATTTATTTTTTTGGTAAAATAGTGATTTTCGAATTTTCAATTAATTTTTTTTATATAGATCTGATTTATTTTATTATTTTTCTTTCATTTTGTTCTTAGATCTATTTTTTTATTTTATTTTCTTGAGCAAATTTATGTTTTATTAGGTTCTTTTTTTTTTAAATTCACTTCATTTATTTTATTTTATTTTTTTTGCAGCATAATCTTCTTTTTCTTTATTTTCGGTTTAATCCTTAGAGTAGCAATTTTTTGTTAGAATTTATTTTTGTAGTTGTTAATATATTTTTAGCATAACTAATTCTTTTATTTTCTATTTTCTATAATTATTTGTTGCTTTATTTAGTTATCCCTTAATTAGTTATTTAATTGAATAATTAATTATTAATAGGAAATTATTCAAATTTTTGAAATTGAGTTTAAATTTCAAATTTTAAATTTAAATTTCAAAATTTAAATTTAAATTTCAAAATTTAAATTTCAAATTTTGAATTTCAAAAAGAAAATAAAAAAAAATAAAAAATAAAAAAATAATTAATATTTTAAAATTTTTGCATTTGCATTCCAACATTTAGGGTTTGATATGCTAGAGCATGTATCATATATGATTATTTAATTATTGAAATTATCTTGTTAGTTGTGATTGTTTTAGGTTTTCTTTTTTTATTATTATTTTAATTGCTTCATTAACTTAGTTTATTTTATTATTTTATGTTAAATTGCTGAATTGCATATTAAAAATAATTGTTCATGCAATGTAATTAGTTGCATTTATTCTATTAATTGTGTTTTTTGTTTTCATTAATCCATTTAAGGGCAATCCAACTTAAATAAAATAAGGTGGGGATTTCATCACCCTTCCTCAGCCCAAAAATCACCATCCTTCATGTGCGGTTCACCCTAAACCCTAATTTAAAATTTGGATAGCAAGATCCTTTAGGAAGCCTCACATTTGGTTCAAAATTGTGCTGAATTTTAGAGAAGCTTGTAATTACTTTCCATAACCGACGATTGGTGTCTAAGGAAAGAGGTTAAACGGCTAAGCCTAAGCGGGTTTTGTGGTTACTTAATTAGGTCCTTGCAAGAGCAAGGGGAGCCTCCCACATCCCCACCTCTTACCTGGCTAACCAAAGGAAGTGGTGTAATTCCATGTGAAGCTAAGAGGATTCACATTGGTTGAACCACTAGTTTAGGAAACCTTAGGTCAGCCCCGTAGGTCGTGTGTTTGAATTTCTTGCATTTTTGTTAAAATTTAAAAATTCAAATTTGAATTCAAGTTTCAGGAATTTAAATTTCAAAATCGAAATTTGAATTTTAATTTCAAAAATATAAATTTCAAAAGAAAAAAGAAAAAGAGAAAATAAAAAAATTTAAAATTTGAGTTTAAATTGTAGATCTTAAATTTCAAAATCTAAAATTGTAATTAAAATTCAAAATTTAAATTTATTTGAATAAAAAAAAAGAAGAAAAAGGGGCTATAAACAAAATAAAATGAATTCAATGGCCGGAGTTTTTGGAATGAGAAACTACTTCCAACCTGAGCCACAGATAGATTGGAACCATGTGTCTCAACAACTGGATAAGATTAAAGGGATGGCCCAAAGACTTGATCAAGTCCTTGCATTTCGTCAACAAAGTGGCCCATACCCAACCTTGACATCCTACCCAACAGCCCGACCCATCATGTTAGCCAGTGACCTGCGGCGGGCCCATGTCAACCAATCATTCCAGACCAAGTACATGCGGCCAATAGATTTTTCCAACCCAATGCTAATCCATTCTTTGACCCATATAACCCAGGGTGGAAAAATCAGCCTAACTTCACTTATAGGACCCAAGTCAAGAAACCACCCTGCCAAATATGTACTCTCAATGGTTTGAAGCCCATACTCACTGCTAGTAGAATGATTACCCTGGGACTCAACCGGCTCAACCATGCCAAACCTACATACAGTTCCAGCAGTATCATCATCCATCTAACTCCATGGCCTAGCAATTTCAGAGTTCACAAGTGCAGAGTCAATTCCAGCAGATGTACTCTAGGAATCAACTCACTCAACCATATCAGGCTTACCCACAACCTCCTCAAACTCATATAGTACATGATCAATTCATGCAGCTTCAGCAGCTGATCCTAAATCAACAGCAGTCCATTGCTAGATTAGAAAGCCAAATAGGACAGCTAGCCGAAGCCAATTCGAGAAGAAAAGTAGGGCAATTACCAAGTCAACCGGTTGCAAATCCTAGAAATCAGCCACTGGGTTTTCCTTCATAACAAATTCTTCCACCTCCTAAGAACCATCAGTTCAAAAATGCCAAAGTTGTTACAACCTTAAGGAGTGGGAAGATTTTAGAAGACCCGTATGAGAAAAAGAAAGTCGAAGAAGAAGAAAAGGAGCAAGAAGACCCTAAGCTGGGGGGAAGAAGGAGGAAAGGAAACTTTATAAGAAGAGCTCATAATGAACCAACTTGTAGTCCCCTTTCCAACTGCACTCACAGCCGAGCCGTTGCGAAAGAAGAAAGAGATGTGTAACAAGGAGATCAGGGAATTATTCAAACAAGTCCATATTAACATCCCTCTCCTTGATGCAATCCAACATGTCCCGGCCTACGCCAAGTTTTTGAAAGAGCTGTACACTCAAAAGAGCAAGCCACGATCAGCTCCACAAAATGTGATGCTCTAGGAAGATGTTAGTGTGGCTCTCCTAAACCAACTTCCCCGAAAAATGAAAGACCCTGGTGCTCCTCTCATAAGCTGTCATCTCTGGAATCACTCTCGATTGGGCCCTATTGGATCTTAGGGCCAGTATAAATCTGCTTCCTTCTATTATTTATGACAGGTTCAGGATCGGCGAGTTAAAACCTACCCTGATAATTCTATAACTCGTTGATCGGTCAGTCAAGACTCCTCAAGGTATTATTGAGGATGTCATTGTTAGGATAGAAGATTGTCACTCCCCAGTGCATTTTATCTTCTTAGACATGACCCTAACCGAGGAACTGAACCTTAACCCGATAATCTTACGATGTCTGTTTCTAGCAACAGCCAATGCAAACATCAACTATAAATTAGGAGAAATGGACATTTCATTTGGGGAGCAGAAAGTCCAGTTAAATGTTTTTAGTGCCTCTAAGTATCCTAACCTAGGGGAAGATGAGTGCAAGGTGGATGTAATAGACGATCTTTTAGATGCCCTATCTACCCCTTGGTTAGCCCAATCTGAGCCCTGTATGTGTAAGGAAGAAAGCGAGTCTGGGAGGGTAGATGAGAGAAGTGCGTGAATTTGTCCGGCTAAAGACATTAAACTTAGCGCTAGTTGAGAGGCAACCCAACATAGTTTTCAATTGATTTTGCTCTTAGGATTAGAGTTTTGCTTTTCTTGATTTGAGACCAGTTAGTAGACCTTGAAGCCATCGGGAAAACCCTATTGATTGTCCCCTTTAGCCCAAGTCCCTTTTGCATCAGTCTAATTATGCCATTGGGGACAATTGCATTTAAGTTGGGGGTAAGGAAAGAGAGAGAGAGAGAAAGAAAAATTGGAAAAAAAATTGAAGCTAAGCCTTTAGAAATGCAGAACTAAAACTTTCACCGAAAATTTTAAGTTCTTTCCATTAAAAGAGATTCCCAAACAAAAAAAGTTAAGGAAATTGATAGAAGAATATTAAAGTTTGTAGAAATTGGTAGCAAGTGATAGGAGTTAAATTGTTCTTATTTAAATATTGTCGAAACCGTTTAGAAATTGGAAAATACTCCCAAGTTTGCCCCTGGCAGGATAAGAAGAGAAAGCTTAAGAAATTAGATAAAAGTTCTTCAAATTGTTAGAGATTGTGGACTACCCTGAATAGTGTTTCTACAAAAAATAAAAAAGCAAAGAAGAGAATGAAAGGTCAATGGAAACCCAAGACATAGTAACAGGGTCTCCTCACCTAAGTTAAGTGTCGAGATTCGCATCAAATGGGAAAGGGAATGTCAAAGACAACCACCTAACACTTAGAAACCGTGTCTCTTCACCTAAGGCAAGTGTCGAGATTCGCGTCAAATAGTGGAAGGTAGCAATAAAAATAAGTGTGCATATCAAGTTCATGGGTAGAAATCCACTGGCAGAAATGATAAGAAGAATACCTGTTTGATTTTAAAAATCAATCTCAGCTTATTAAGCCAAGTTTCTATAATATTGAAAGAAAGATAGTTTTACCCCTTAAGCACAATACCGATCTATACAAATTTTGAGAATTCTGAATCAGGATACTTGGCTAACTTTGTTAGGGATGATCTTTCAATGGGAATGATCTCTATACTTAGTGTAATTTTAAGGCTGCATTGCTTCAGCGGACCGTTGTCTGCCTTTCTTTAAGGCAATTAAAAGCAAAGGGTTCAAATGGACCCAAGACTGCTAGCTCACGTTTGACGAGCTCAAGAAATACCTTGCTAGTGTGCCAATCTTAACCCGGCCCGAAGAGGGCGATGTTTTAGAGTTGTACCTCTCGGCAAGTGACAAAGTGGTCAACTCGGTACTGATAAAGGAAGTAGATCGGGTTCAACAACCCATCTATTATGTTAGTAAATTATTGCAGGGAGCAGAGACGAGATATCCAGAGATAGAGAAGCTAGCCTACGCATTGGTCATCGCAGCTCGGAAGCTTCATCCGTACTTCCAGGCTCATACTGTTATCGTCCTCACCGACAAACCTCTAAGGCAAGTCTTACTTAAGCCCAAGGTCTCTAGTCGATTGATGAAGTGAGTCGTTGAGCTCAACGAGTACGACCTCCGATACAAGCCGCGAACTGCTATTAAGGCCCAAGCCTTAGTAGATTTCATTGCCGAGTGCACTTTCAGCTCCGAAGTCCCCAGGCCAGTTGAGCATGAGCCCCCCAGTCCGGGTGAGCCCGGAGCTCCCAGGCCAGTTGAGTCCGGGCCCCGTGGGGTAGCAGCCAATGTGGCATCTCTCCTAGTTAGGCCAAGTGCGAACTGGGATGAGGAGCCCTGGATCCTTCACGTAGATGGCTCCTCGAACCAGCAGGGCAGCGGAGCCAGAATAGTTCTGTACGGCCCAAATGAAACGAAATTGGAGTACGCACTACGCTTTGAGTTCGTGGCATCCAACAAAGAAGAGGAATACGAAGTGTTGATAGCTGGACTAGCTTTAGCCAGAGAAGTAAAAGCCAAGCACATCATCCTCTACAACGATTCCCAGCTCGTAATCAACCAAGTCACAGGATATTACGAAGCTCGCAAACCAACCATGGTTGCTTACTTAGCCAAAGTAAGAGAGGCTCTTCTCAACTTCCAGTCACACTTCATCAGGCAAATCCCGAGGTCAAAAAACGCTGAGGCCGATGCCCTATCCCGGTTATCCAGCACCAACAATATCACCATGAGAACCGTGTACATAGAGGACCTGCCTCGGCCTAGCATTCTCGGGGGGGTAGAGGAGGTCGCTCCCGCCGTTCAAGCAGAACCGAGCTGGATTGACCCACTCGCGATCTTCTTGCTACACGGGACCCTCCCTGCAGATCACAATGCAGCTAGAAGGGTAGAGCGCTAGGCAGCCAAATACGTCAATAATAGGTGAACGGCTGTACCGGAGGTCCTACACGCTCCCCTACCTACGTTGCTTGTGACCTACCGAAGTTGAGCTCGTAGTCCACGACACTCATGAGGGTCTATGCGGCGAACACTTGGGGGGCAGAGCCCTCACCCAAAAAGCACTACGACAGGGGTATTATTTTCCAACAATGAAAGCAGATGCCATCAAGTGAAGGGATGGGATATCCATCACATGGACGCCCAAGTCTTGCATAATGGATTGGGCGAATTTCAAAAATTTCTCCCATCTTTGCCTGGGAATCGAATTCCCTATATTTAGAAAAACATGTTTTTCAAGGATCAATCTTGAATCAAGAACCAAACCAGATCTGAACCAAAAGGAGTAGGAGGGAGGATGTACCTGATACAGAGAAGCAATATCTCCCAATGGAGGTGTTCACGCCCAAGGAAGGATCCAAAATCTGCTCCCACCGAAGATAGCACAGTGCAGAATGGAGCAGAATCAGCAATGTTCTTCCAAAAGAACTTGACCCTTCGCAAGAATCAACTAGATGGCTAGTGAGTACAGCTCCAACCAATCTTTTCCCAAAAGATTGGAATCAAGATCAGATCTTGATTTCTCCCAAGAACTGGAGATCAAACTGAAGGTGATGGCGGCGGCAGGAAGGAGGCAGCAAGAGAGAATCCGTAGGGTGCAGAAATCTCTCTTCTTGTTATTTTCAGCTCTGAAGAGAATTGAACATCAACCACTAACCATTTTCACCCCTTTCTTCTTTCATAATCTTAAAGGGATCAGCTCCTATTCCCATTAGGAGTTGTTAATCCAAATCATATTTGGATTAGAAGTCCCTTTAAGTGATAAGGGATAACCCTTATCTTATCTGCAGATCAGATCAGTCATCTCCTAATCTAATTAGGAGGCTTCCAAATCTAAATCTCATTTAGATCTTGGACTCTCTAAGTGGATAGGGTCTAGGCCCAATCCTATCAGCTGATCCATCTCAAAATTCGCCCCCTTTAATTGACTGATCAAATCAGCCCAGTTCGAAATGGGCTTAAGGCCCACTTAAGGTTATGTACTCACTTAGCCTTTCAAACTGCTGCCCAGTTGGGCTTCCTTGTATGGCGTGGGACCCAAACATTGATCTACACATCAGCCACATGAATTCAGCCCAGCCTTTGTTAGAAGGCCTAGCCGAATACACTATTATGGACAGTGCACCCTCTGAAACCCATCTTATGGGCTCTATGGGCCCAACACTTACCCTAAGTGGTCCCTGGGCCAAGCCACCTTGTAACACCCAGGGACTGTGGGCAGATGCAAGATTAGCCCATCAGGTATTATCCTCAATGGTCTTACACTTAACCTCTCAGCCCATAATGATCAAACACTGCCCGACAAGGGAGGACCTATCCCTCGACTGCAAAAAATAGCGTTGCACTCTCCACTTACATGGATCCCGGGAATTAAAACCTTTTGCAAATCATTTCAAAAACATAACATATATATATATCGTTATATAAATATATTTTGCAAAACAAAATCTCAACAATTGAAATCGGCTGCCAACAGTCTTGGTTTCCATCAGAGAGAGTGCATCCCCGATTATTACCTTTGTCCGACAGAGGGGCTGATCCTGTCACTATGATCACCCACTCAGATGAATTCTCGGACTGTCCCAACATACCCAGGTTTTGACCCCCACTAAGCATCTCACTGATTGGTACATCAAAGACAGCCCAATCCGACACCTAGTGTAGTATCATAATCAAGTCTAGGGGTTTGGTGTAACTTTCCAGTTTTGCCCATCTATCTCCAAGGTCCAGGGCAATACTAGAAATCTGGTCCGGTTCAAAGGTTCTATTAATCCTACACTGCATGTGCTTCGGGTCTCACCCTGGTAGCTGAGACAAGCCACCCCAACAGTTGGCCGTACACCAGTGTCAGCCTTGGCAGGATAAATCTCCCCAGACTTACCCAATGGCTGTGAACATTCTAAACTAACACAAGTCTCATTAAGTGTCCAATTTCAGGGTATTACACAGGAACATGAATCAAATGAGTACTTTATTCATTTACAATAAATTCATAATGTACATAATTCTGATTGAAGCTAAGGGCATACAACTGTCTAACAGCTCCCACTTGCACTTAGGTCCAATCTGGTATAAGCCGGAGTCTCATACTTTCCACGTGTTTCTTGAACACTTTCTGTGTCAGTGGCTCAGTTAATGGGTCTGCTACATTCTCCGCCGATGCTACCTTCTGAATTAAGATACCCCTTCTACCAACAATATCCCGGAGTACGTGGTACTTCCTCTCGATGTGCTTCGACTTTGAGTGGGCTCATGGTTCCTTAGCCTGAGAAATCGCTCCATTGTTGTCACACAACAATGGGATGGGTGATGTGCTAGACGAAACTACTCCCAATTCGTGAATGAACTTCTTCATCCACACAGCTTCCTTGGCAGCTTCACTTGTAGCAATGTATTCGGCCTCGATTGTGGAGTCTGCTGTGGACCCCTGTTTGCTGCTTTTCCAACAAACAACACACGATCCTATCGTGAAAAGATATCCAGATGTAGACTTTCTATCATCTGGATCCAACTGGAAATCCGCATCTGTATACCCTTGGATCTATAGTGAACTACCATCAAATACCAGACAAAACTCTTTTGTCCTTCGAAGGTACTTAAGTATGCATTTCACAGCAGTTCAATGCTCCTGCCCTGGGTTGGCCTGGAATCTGCTTACTACACTCACTGCCTGGGCGATGTCAGGACGAGTGCACAGCATGGCATACATGATGCTCCCTACGGCTGAGGCATAGGGAACGTCTTTCATGCTCTCGATCTCCTCAGACGTCTTTGGAGACATCTTTTTGGAGAGATTGACTCTATGCCTGAAAGGAACATTTCCTTTCTTGGAGTTTTCCCTACTGTATCTCTTGACTATTTTGTCAATATAAGCAGATTGGGATAATCCTATTATCCGCTTCGATCTTTCTCTATAGAGTCGAAAACCCAGTATATAGGAGGCTTCTCCAAGGTATTTCATGGAGAATTGTTGTGATAGCCATACTTTTATCGTAGTTAACATTCCCACATCATTCCCAATGAGCAGAATGTCATCTACATACAAAACCAGAAACGTAACCTTGTCACCACTAGTCTTCCTGTAAACACAGGGTTCATCCGGATTTTGCTCAAAGTCAAACTTTTTGACCGTAGAGTCAAATCGGATGTTCCAACTTCTAGAAGCCTGCTTGAGTCCATATGTGGATCTATTCAACTTACAGACCATGTGTTCCTGACCTGCAGCTACAAAACCTTGCGGTTGCTGCATATAGATATCTTCAGTAAGATCTCCATTCAGGAACGCAGTTTTGACATCCATCTGCCAAATCTCATAGTCATAGTAAGCTGCTACAGCTAGCCGGATCCTAATGGATTTAAGCATGGCTACGGGCGAAAAGATTTCCTCATAATCGATGCCTTCTTCTTGAGTGTATCCTTTCACCACCAGATGAGCTTTGTAGGTCTCAACCCTGCCATCGGGGCCCTTCTTCCTCTCGTAGATCCATTTGCAACCAATTGCTTTTACCCCGGAGGGCAGATCCACTAGAGTCCAGACTCCATTGGTCTCCATTGAGTCCATCTCAGCTCTCATGGCATCTACCCATTTAAAGGAGTCTATGTCCAACATAGCTTCCGTATAAGTTATGGGATCCTCTTCACTAGTCAAGATTTCGACCAGGTAACTATCCTGATCATAACCAAAATGGACCAGTGGCCTGGACACCCGGGTAGATCTTCTAGGTTGGTCACTACCTAGAACTTGTGGGACACCTCCAACTGCATCTGAGCTCTCCTCATCAAGAACAATTTCCTGACGAAGATTGTCCAGGATGTAGTCATTTTCCAAGAATTGTGCATTCCGACTGCAGAACACCTTTTGCTCACTTGGATCATAGAATAGGTAGCCCACTGAGCCCTTTGGGTAGCCTACGAATAGGCAACGACTGGTCTTGGATTCCAATTTGTTTAGATTCGTTCTTTTAACGTGAGCCAGACAACCCCAAATCTTCAAGTGTCGTACACTTGGTTTCTTTCCGATCCAAAGCTCATAGGGAGTCTTAGGAACCGATTTGGTTGGAACCCGGTTCAGCACGTATATCGTAGTCTCTAATGCGTATCCCCAAAAGGATGTGGGTAACTCTGAATGGGTGAGAAGTGACCGGACCATATCTAATAGGGTCCTATTCCTCCTCTCTAAAACACCGTTAAGTTGTGGTGTAGCAGGAGGAGCTAACTGTGATACTATCCCGTTTACCTTTAAGTAGTCCCTGAATTCGTCAGAGAGATATTCGCCGCCTTGATCTGATCAAAGGGACTTAATTTCTCTCCCTAACTGTTTCTCGACCTCTTGTCTGAACTCTTTGAACTTTTCAAAGGATTCAGACTTATGTCTCATTAGGTACACGTAACCATATCGAGAATAGTCATCAGTGAATGTAATGAAATACACGTGTTGGTTACGGGTCCTAACACTCAGGGGACCACATACATCAGTATTTATAAGGTCAAGCGTACCTGTACATCTTTCAGGCTTACTGTTAAATGGCCTCTTTGTCATCTTACCCTGAAGGCAAGGCTCACAAGTGGGAAGATCTTCTATAGTTAGAAAATCCAAAGGACCATCCTTTACCAGTCTTGTGATTCGATCAATACCGATATGGCCAAGTCGGTAATGCCACAGACACGTGGGATTAACTGTATCACGTGCTCTTTTCTTGGGGATTTTGGCCGGCGTAGTTTCGGCTATGTTAGTTTCTAGAGAAGGATGTAGAAAATAGAGACCATTCTCCAGTTCCCCATATGCGATGAATTTATTGTTTCTTTTAATAGTAATCGTATTACTGAAAAAGACAGAATATCCATCCGGACACAGTTTTGAGACAGAAATCAAATTTTTTCTTAGATTTTGCACAAAAAGACAATCTTTAAGTACAATATTTCCTTCTCTAAATTTTAATTCTACGGTGCCTATTGTCGTAGCTGCAACGCTTGCAGAAGTCCCCAAGTAGAGCATCACTTCTCTATCATTCAGCCTTTTGCTTGCCTTGAACCCCTGCAGTGAGTTATACGCATGAGTTGAAGCCCTGGAGTCAATGCACCAGGACGCAGAAGCCACCAATAAGTTAGTTTCTATGACACAAGATTCGAAATTACCTTTCTTGGATTCCAGGTACTGAGGACAGTTCCTCTTCTAGTGGCCGGTTTGTTTGCAGAAGTGACATGCATCTGCTGTCCCGTCCTTCTTCTGCTTCTTGGGCTTGGTAGTCTTCTTCTGAGGCTTCTTTGCCTTCCTCTTTTTCTTGCCCGTTTTGTTAGTTTCAACAAGCATCACCACAGGTCCATCCTTCTTAAGTAAGTCCTCGGCCCTTTGCAACATATTGCTCAGCTCTTGGATGCTGACATTCAGCTTGTTCATATTGTAGTTTAATATGAACCCATTGAAGGAAGAAGGCAAGGAGTTCAGAATGGCATCTACTTGAGTGCCAAGATCTATCCTGGATCCAAGGGCTTCCAGCTCGTTAATGTATCCCACCATCCGAAGACAATGGTCGTGAACTTTCTACCCCTTGGACATCTGAGCAGTCATGAACATTTTCAAGACCTTCTGCCGAGTAGAATGGTTCTGCTCTTCATACATTGTTTTCAGACTATCCAATATGTCCTTAGCGAGTTCGATCTGATCGAACTGCCTCTGTATTGAGTTGTCCAAAGAAGCAACGACATAGTAGCGGGCTAAGGAGTTTTTATCCTCCCGATCTTGGAATTCTCTCCTACGGGCTTCAGAAGCCCTATCACCCGGACATTCCGGGGTAGGAGACTTGACTACCTTGTCCAATTTTTCAGATGTTAAAACCAGCATTAGGTTACGATACCAGTCGGCATAGTTTGGGCCCTTAAGCTTGTTGTCGTCAAGAAGCTTTGCAAATTGTCCGTTTGCCATTTTCTGATAAAACAGCAAATATCAGTCCACAACCTTACTTGATTCATGTTCAAATCATAGACATGGATTTCAATCTATGTTCCATTCCCATTTGTTCATCTTTGAGTTTTCCCTCCTTCTCAGGGATGGAGACAGCGACTTGTCTCTAGAAATGTGGGAAACCACGTAGGGTGCATGGAGCCAACTATTTCAGCTGCAAAACCCCACCACCTTTCTGTGAAGGATCATATCCACTCATCATATGAGTTTTCCCTTTGGCCTCTATCAGACAAGGTTCAAAGCCGTTTTCAGGTAAACCTTTCTGTCCAGTGAGTGCTCACCCATCATATTCGTGAACGCCAAGGTACCGTGAGAGAGTTCCCATTTTCTGGTGAAGCCCCTCCCACATCGGTCTATGACACCCCTATCATCTTATGAAACACGTAGACAAGCCCAACAGCAAATGGATAGCCCATTTCCTAGTGTGTTTCCTCATTACTAAAGGACCCATCCTCATGCTAATGATGGAAGGCCTTTAGAGAGTTCATCACGTGCACTCATATTTACTGGAGGGAACAAGAATTACGCCCTAGTTTATTTTAGGTCAAACCAAAGTGGCTCCCACTGACTTTCATAAAGCCAGATTTTGGTGGGCCTAAATCGGCTAGGGTTCCGCACGTAACCTCTTCAGGAGGTGTCGGGGCCACCATTGAGGGAGGTCATCCAATGACTATGAGGGACACCATGGAAATGATGTGCATTCAGCCATGGTGTGCGCAAGAGCCACTATCGAAGCTGCATGGACCAAGCACTTATGGCCCATGAACGTAGCACATCACACATCCATACATCACATGCAGGGAGGAATTGATCCAATCAATTAATTATCTATAAAAGCCCATTTGAAACCCATTTTAATCCATAATATTAACAATTAATATCATCTAGTTATATGGGCTGAATTAGGGTTACCCAGTTCGGCCCATATAGCTTGTTCTTTTGAAGTGGGCTTTTGGCAGTTTTAATCAATTTTAAAACTGGGCCTTACAGGTTGGGCCGAATTAAATATTCAATTAATTATCAATCCTTAGGCCCATTAAACAAAAATTAGGACTGATATACAGCCTTAATCGAACCCCAGATTCGGTCCAAACAATTTGAACCAATCTTGGTTCGAATGGGTCTAGGGTTTGATTTTTAATTAAATCTTTAATTCAAGAAAATAATCTGAAATTAAAGAACTGATAAAAGAAAACAAGAATCAGTCAATCTAGGGCAGTTCATACAATCCATCCAGTAAAACAGAGGTTAGATCATAGAATGCAGTTTCATAACTGCAAATCGCAGGTAGCGAATGTCCCATCTGCGAAATCTCCTTCCTTGCGCCGCCATCTTCGATCCAAAAATAAAACGAATAGAAAACCTAATTTCTATTATAATTACATCAGATCGAATACCTAATACATTGAATCTAAAAAAAAAATTATTTGCAGACCAAATGTAATGAATAAATCAAGAAACTGCAAATCTTGCAGGTTCCCTGCGCAAACCAAGAATTCGATCTCCTCTTGTACGAACAGCCCATAAATCAAGAAAATCATAAAGAACTATTCTAAACAATAATCAGATTTATATAAAATTAATTTCAGATTATTCGCCCATTAATTTGGGGAACAAATTTCCCAAAACCCATATCTGCGCAAATCGGGTAGAACACCTTCTGCCCATTTGCGCAAGTTTAGATATGAATTACATTGATTCAAGATTTGAACCATGGCTCTGATACCACTAAAGGGATGGGATATCCATCACATGGACGCCCAAGTCTTGCGGAATGGATTGGGCGAATTTCAAAAATTTCTCCCATCTTTGTAGGGAATCGAATTCCCTATATTTAGAAAAACATGTTTTTCAAGGATCAATCTTGAATCAAGAACCAAACCAGATGTGAACCAAAAGGAGTAGGAGGGAGGATGTGCCTGATACAGAGAAGCAATATCTCCCAATGGTGGTGTTCACGCCCAAGGAAGGATCTAAAATCTGCTCCCACTGAAGATGGCGCAGTGCAGGATGGAGCTGAATCAACAATGTTCTTCCAAAAGAACTTGACCCTTCGCAAGAATCAACTGAATGGCTTGTGAGTACAGCTCCAACCAATCTTTTCCCAAAAGATTGGAATCAAGATCAGACCTTGATTTCTTCCAAGAACTGGAGATCAAACTGAAGGTGATGGCGGCGGCAGGAAAGAGGCGGCAAGAGAGAATTTGCAGGGTGCAGAAATCTCTCTTCTTGTGATTTTCAGCTCTGAAGAGAATTGAACATCAACCACTAACCATTTTCGCCCCTTTCTTCTTTCATAATCTTAAAGGGATCAGCTCCTAATCCCATTAGGAGTTGCTAATCCAAATCATATTTGGATTAGAAGTCCCTTTAAGTGATAAGGTATAACCCTTATCTTATCTGCAGATCAGATCAGTCATCTCCTAATTGACTAATCTAAGTGGATAGGGTCTAGGCCCAATCCTATCAGCTGATCCATCTTAGAATTCGCCCCCTTTAATTGACTGATCAAATCAGCCCAGTTCAAAATGGGCTTAAGGCCCATTTAAGGTTATGTACTCACTTAGCCATTCAAACTGCTACCCAGTTGGGCTTTCTTGTATGGCGTGGGACCCAAACATTGATCTACACATCAGCCACATGGGTTCAGCCCAGCCTTTGTTAGAAGGCCTGGCCGAATACACTGTTATGGACAGTGCACCCCCTAAAACCCATCTTATGGGCTCTATGGGCCCAACACTTACCCTAAGTGGTCCCTGGGCCAAGCCACCTTGTAACACCGAGGGACTGTGAGCAGATGCAAGATTAGCCCATAAGGTATTATCCTCAATGGTCTTACACTTAACCTCTCAGCCCATAATGATCAAACACTGCCCGACAAGGGAGGACCTCTCCCTCGACTGCAAGGAACAGTGTTGCACTCTCCGCTTACATGGATCCTGGGAATTAAAACCTTTTGCAAATCATTTTGAAAACATAATATATATATATATATATATATATATATATATATATATATATATATATATCTTTATATAAATATATTTTGCAAAACAAAATCTCCCTCGGCAGTCTTGGTTTCCATCAGAGAGAGTGCATCCCCGATTATTACCTTTGTCCGACAAAGGGGCTGATCCTGTCACTATGATCACCCACTCAGATGAATTCTCGGAATGTCCCAACATACCCAGGTTTTGACCCCCACTAAGCATCTCACTGATTGGTACATCAAAGACAGCCCAATCCGACACCTAATGTAGTATCATAATCGAGTTTAGGGGTTAGGTGTAACTTTCCAGTTTTGCCCATCTATCTCCAAGGTCCAGGGCAATACTGGAAATCTGGTTCGGTTCAAAGGTTCTATTAATCCTACACTACATGTGCTTCGGGTCTCACCTTGGTAGCTGAGACAAGTCACCCAAACAGTTGGCTGCACACCAGTGTCAGCCTTGGCAGGATAAATCTCCCAGACTTACCCAATGGCTGTGAACATTCTAAACTAACACAAGTCTCATTAAGTTTCCAGTTTAAGGGTATTACACAGAAACACACCACAGGAACATGAATCAAATGAGTACTTTATTCATTTACAATAAATTCATAATGTACATAATTCTGATTGAAGCTAAGGGCATATGACTGTCTAACATCAAGCTCGTCAGAAAATGTGATAAATGCCAGAAGCATGCCAATATTCACCATCAGCCTGTTGCCGACCTCAAGTGTCTCACCAGCCCGAGGCCTTTCGCACAATGGGGCATCGACATACTTGGACCGTTCCTGCCAGCGGCAGGCCAGAGGAAGTTCTTAGTAGTAGCAATGGATTACTTCACCAAGTGGATAGAAGTTGAACCTCTTGTAACAATCACAGCCCGGAACGTCCAAAACTTCTTTTGGAAGAACATTGTGTGTCACTTCGGCCTACCCTGGGTACTAATTTCTAACAACGACAAGCAGTTCGAGGACATCAAATTCTAGAACAGGTGCCAAGACATGGGGATCCGATAGAATTTCACTTCAATTGCACACCCTCAAGCAAACGATCAAGCAGAAGTCACAAACAGAGCCATCCTCCATGAACTGAAGGCACATTTGGACCGAGCTAAATGATTGTGGGCAGACGAGCTACCCAGTGTTCTATGGGCTTACCGAACCACAGTGAAAACCGCCACAGGAGAAACTCCCTTCAACCTCACCTACGGCACCAAAGTAGTTATCCCGGTAGAAATTGAAGTACCTACGCTGCGACTGGAAGCATACAATGATAAGACGAATGAGGATGAGCTACATACCAACCTCGATCTACTCGACGAAGTAAGGGACCTCGCGTACATCAGGACTGCAGCTTACCAGCAAAGAGTAGCTCGGTACTATAACGCCAAGGTCAAGAAGCGGAACCTCCGCGTCGGTGACCTGGTCCTTTGTAAAGTTATGGTACCTGAGCTCAGTGCTGGCAAGTTCGGGTCCAACTGGGAGGGACCTTACCGAGTGAAACGAGTGCTCGGGGAAGGAACATACGAGCTCGAAACCCTCAAAGGGAGACAGATACCTCAGGCATGGAATATTGTCAACTTAAGACAGTATTACCTGTAACAACTGAGTAGACTATGAGTCACTCACAGAGCCTAAGGGCCAGAATGCCGAGCTAACATGACCTCAGCACTATAAGACCCTATCACCTCTTCGGCACAGGTGAACTCTAGGAGAGCGGACTATAAGCCGCTTCCCCAGCCTAAGGGCCAAACACCGAGCTAATGAAAGACCTCAGCACCATATAAGACCTAGTCGCCTCATCGGCATAGGTTGTGTACTTGTAATGCCTAAGGCACAGGCAGCTCGGGTACGAACCTTGTAATGCATAGCCCGCCCCGGCATACAACAGGTTGAACCCGTTAGGGACAACCGATGTCAACTTAACCCGGGTGCAGACAAGTCGGGCATATACCCTACTATGTTGCTCACCTCGGTGTACATAAGGTTACCCCAGCAAAGTACTGGGAGACAATTCGGGGTGACGACAGTCGAGAAACTCCCACTTCGGGTACTTAGCAAGATAGCTTAACAAATCGGGGTAAAATAATCACTTCAGCGAATAAAGTAAATTGCACAGCACTTAGAAAAGTGTATTTTCATTACAAATATCCCATTACAAAAAGTTTGTTACAAAAAAAAAAAAAGATCAAGCTCGCAGGTACAGGGGCTGAACTACTTCGGAGGCTCATCACCTTTGCTTGGGACCTCCTTAGGGGCATTAATCGGACCGGTGGTCTCTGCATTATCATCGGCACCTTCATCCTCAGAGTCCAGATCATCCACTGACTGACACACTATGTCATCAGTGATCCGTTAAGTGGTGATGGCGCTCGTATCAAGACCGGGGTAGACGTGCCTAATTAACCACCGACTGAGCTTGAAACCCTTGCGGTAGGCCTCGGTCATCACGTCGTCGAACCTCGAAGACTTAACATAGTCAATGACAGCCTGGACCTTGGTCTCCTTGAGGGTATCTTCTAAGATCTTGGTCTTCTCTTTGAGGTCACCTCTGAGGTACTCCACCTTGTGCTCCAGCTTTCCTTTCGCTTCATTGAGGCCCTGCACCTCAAGCTTCAGAGCATCCCGGTTTGCCTTGAGGCTGTCCATCTCGAGCCTCAAGGCCTCTTGGCCAACCTTGAAACCGTTCACCTCGGCTCTCAATCTGTCCTTGTCTCGGGCCAGCTCGCTCTTCTCCGCCAACAGCACCTCGATGAAGCTCTTTTGAGCTGAGGCATCATTCTGGAAGCGGTGGATCTGACCGCGAGCTGCCCTCAGTTCGGTATGGGCTGTGTGGGATGACTTCTCAGCTTCCAAAGCCCATCTCAGATGACGATCAGATTGAAGGGTCAAGGCACGCACGGCTGAGTTCACCTACAAAAAAGAGACCAGTCAAAAAAAAAAAAAAGAGAAGAGAAGAGGGTCCTTTGCAAGGAACTCACCACCATGGTATGAGAAGCAGCTCGGGCACTGAGCTGACCAGGAGTGAGATCAGCCCATTTTGTGACCTCCTCCGGGTACACAGCCTCCTTACTCTTCTGAAGGCTGCACTGGGGATTCAGAATGCTTTGACCTCCTGACTCCCCGAGCTGGACACCGACATTTCTGCCGCATGGGTGGACTCCTCGGAAGCTTCAGCAGTGACACCAGCAGAACAAGCCCCGGCTGTAGCCTCTACAGGGCGAGTCTCAGTGGCAGCTTCAGTGGCATCCCCGGCCGTAGTCTCGGCAGGCTTAGTGGTGGGCTCTATCGCCATCTCAGGCCCCTAAGGCACCATGTCTCCCTCCAAGTCGATGACGGATTGAGCGCTGGGAAGCTCGAGCTCCGTAGCCGGGGCCTGTGGAGGCTAAGCCTCAGCAGAGGCCTACGGGGACTCAATGCGCGCCTTCTTGGCTACGCGCTTCTTCCTCTTCATCTGGAGGAAGAGCCTCTAACTGTCTATCTTTTCCACCTCCATGGGACTTGTAGTGAAGCTCGGCGTTAGTAACCCTGAAGTAAGTATGCGAACAAAAAAGCCGAAGTAAAGACAAACCTACCCGGGCTCAAGCCGGCTTGGATGAGCTTCTCCTTGGCTGGGAAGTCCTTGTAATTCAACCCGAGCTGAGCCAACGACTGAAGTGACTTCTTAGTCTTCCCATCAAGGATAACACTGGGGGCATGAACGGCTACCCTCCAGTCAGTGGGGAAAGGCCACCTCATGCTGCTCCGAACTACGAATTAGTCCCGCTTCCAGGCCAGGACTTTAATCGGGAGCTTGTGCATTAATTTAAAACCTGGGCGGGGAGATAGATAATAAGCCCGTCTGTGCCCGGGGAGAGCGCCCGAAGCGCTCTTCTTTATTGCCAAGATAGAACAGAGGATATCTAGGTCAATGGAGAAGGCGCGGTCGAAGCAAAGGGAAATGGTCCCAACCACACTCCTTATGGAATTTGGGTGAAGTTGGTCCAAGGTAATATTAAAGTGCATTAGCACCTCAACAATCAGGGGGTGAAGAGGGAGACGGAGTCTGGCGACCAATTGCTCTCTGAAGACCACGATCTCGTCGGGACCATGCTCCCATGGAAAACTGCCGGTAGGAAGGCTGTAAGAGTACTCCCTAGGAAGGTGGAACCTCTGTATGAGATCTTGAAGTCTCACCAGGGTCATGGTGGAAGGGCCGAACTGATCTGGCACCCGACCTCGGTGGGAGGTGGATGCCAAATGACCCGAAGCCACCCGTACATCGGACAGCTGGGCGATAGGAGAGCCACCCTGAGCCGAGGTACCCACCTCGGGCCTGGCGATAAGGCTATCTACACTAGACGACATGAAAGGATGAAAGGAAAGAAAGTTTAGAAAAGAAAAGGAAGCTCGGGGACTCACTGCAAAAAATGCGAACCGAACTGAGGAAATAACTGAGCTAGAAAACCCAAGCTAGGAACCTCAGACGCGAGCTCGATACTGACGCTGAAGACTTTGTGGCAAAGAAACAACCAAGGGTCCCCCACTATTTATAGCCACCACATCCGAGCGTTAACAGTCGATATTGAGATGATCCAACAGCTCTCAAAGAAACCGGATACGGGCTCCTCAAGGCGAAATTACTTCTCTCCTACGTCTTAGGATTTAGTGTTCAGAACCTTCCCTGGTTTCTAAAAACTAAGAAAAGTTATTGAACCCAAATGAGGCAAAATTGGAAAAAAAAATTGTCACATTGGCCATTAGTGTCAAGGTAAGCATCATATGGATTATAACCCAAATGAGTAGAGAGAAATTGTCACTTTTCCCCTAGATCCTATAGTTAGGGCTGAGAACCTTTCTTGATTTCTGAAAACTAAGTGTAGGTACATACAACTAACTTAGACCCTCGAAGAATACTCAGGCACCAAGAATACCACCATAGAAATACCCACAAATAGTCAACAATCAACTCCCTGTGTTGCGATTAACCTATATCCTAATCGTGAGCATTGCGATAAACTCATAGCATTCTAAACAGGACCACGATAAACCCGCAACCCACCAAACCCGATCAGTATCCAAACACATGGAACTGTTACAAAGAAGTGCCTTGCAAACCGCCACATGACGATAACAAACATCGACTTTCAGATGGTGACGTCATTTCCCCCACGTAGGATTAGCAATGGTGCGCGAAAAAAGGTATTAGCAAAGGATCTTGGGGATAAGGAATGCTGATCCTCGAGGATATCTTCATGAAACATGTGGCGATACCTAGTAGTGCACCCAATAATTGTCAGCAAGTAGTATATTTCCTTCCCTGGTATAAAGCGAATATCCCTATCTCCTACCTTTTAGAGTCCTAGGGCCTCCTCCATAAATAGGGGGTCCCCTTTGTGATTAACACCAAACCCTTTTCAAAATTTAAATTTCAAATCTCAAATTTCAAAAAAAAATAAAAATAAAAATAATAAAAAAATAAAATAAAATTATTTATATTTTAAAAGTTTTGCATTTGCATTCCAACATTTAGGGTGTGATATTCTAGAGCATGCATCATAGAGGTTTATTTAATTGCTTAAATTATCAATGTTAGTTGTGAATGTGTTAGGTTTTCTTTTTATTATTTTAATTGTTCCTTTTGCTTAATTAGTTTGCTTTATTATTTTATGTTTAATTGCTGAATTGCATATTAGAAATATTTGTTCATGCATTGTAATTAGTTAAATTTGCTTTGTTTATTTTGTTTCTTTTCGTTAATCCATTTAAGGGCAATCCAACTTAAATAAGATAAGGTGGGGATTTCATCACCCTTCCTTGGCCCAAAAATCACCACCCTCCACGTGTGGTTCACCCTAAACCCTAATTTAAAATTTGGATAGCAAGATCCTTTAGGGAGCCTCACACTTGGTTAAAAAGTGTGCTGAATTTTAGGGAAACTTGTGATTGCTTTCCATAACCAATGGTTAGTGTCTAAGGAAAGAGTTTAAACGGCTAAGCCTAATAAGGTATTGTGGTTACTTAATTAGGTCCTTATGAGAGCAAGGGGAGCCTCCCACATCCCCACCTCTTACCTGGCTAACCAAAGGAAGTGGTGTAATTTCAAGTGAACCTAAGAGGATTCACATTGGTTGGGCCACTAGTTTAGAAAACCCTAGGTCAGCCCCATACGTCGTGTGTTTGAATTTCTTGCATTTAAAAAAGTAAATAAAAATTTAAAAATTCAAATTTGAATTTAAATTTTAGGAATTTAAGTTTCAAAATCTAAATTTGAATTTAAATTTGAAATTTCAAATGAAAAAATAAGGAAAAAGAGAGAAAATAAAAAAAAATATTTAAAATTTCAAATTGGAGTTTAAATTGTAGAATTTAAATTTCAAAATCTAAATTTGAAATTAAAATTCAAAATTTAAATTTCAAACTTCAAAAAAAGAAGAAAAAGGGTGGTTAAAACAAAATAAGATAAAATGAATTCAATGGCCAGAGTTTGTGGAATGGGAAACTAATTCCAACCTGAGCCACAGATAGATTGGAAGCATGTGTCTCAACAACTAGATAGGATTAATGGGGTGGCCCAAAGACTTGATCAAGTCCTTGCATTTTGTCAACAAAGTGGCCCATACCCAACCTTGTCATCCTATCCAACATGTTCCATCTGTGCAAGCCCGACCCATCATGTTAGCCAGTGCCCTATTGTCACAAGTGACTCCTTCGCCGCGCCATCAAGCACCTACAGTGAGCCATCCGAGTGCCAACCGCGTGCCTTCATGGTGTCAACATGTGTGTCATGGGTGGGCTTTACTTGTATTTTGTAAGGGGGACCGCCAATGGCGTTATTGTAATTACTTAGTATGCTTTTCCATCATTTTGATGTTTCCTATTGTCACTCCCCCAAAAGCTTAACGTACTCTTTGAGGGGAGGTAGGTAGTCGAGTGAGCTCATAAGCGTGTAAAGGTTAAGCACGAGATCCCCTCGACACTGTACTGTGTGCTTGTGCTTACCACTGATTAATGCAATACAAGTAGCCTTTTGCTAATTCGTGTGCCTTCGTGTTGCCTTTGTGTGTGTGTTTGCTTTGTTTCGTAGGCTTACTCGCCCATTTCGAGTGCCGCACGGGGCCCCAACCATTACCCCCGTGACAGTTGGTATCAGAGCAGGTGCTCCTACAAATACTCTGGACCGTCTTCATCCCTACATCAACGCAATGAAGAGCAATCGGGGCGTTTCCGATGACACACCACTTGGGCGGACTCAAGCCCACGACACCGACGAAGCTCCACTTGACGAACCTACCAAGACACAAGCCCCAAAGGGGCGTACAACCAAAGCTAGCAAGCACGACAAATCAGTCGACCAACTAGCTACCGTGGACATGCGCCTACTACGTTGCGAGGTGACAGTGGGAGAAACCCGAGACCGGGTTGATGAACTCCACCTCAACCTAGAGACGGTTGAGAATGCAGTGGTGGAACTAGAAGGACGTTTCAATGGCGCCTTCAGAGACATGCATACCACCATACAGAATTCGGGAGCTGGGCCTTCCCAAAGTAGCCTACAGGGCTTGCTAGACAAATTCCAAGCGCAATTGGATGAGATGAGAGATGAGATGACTCTCCTAAAGAGGGCAGTGGCCAACACACCAAGCACTCCCTCCACCCTAGCTTCCATGAACATCAAGATCCGAGAGCCAATGCCTTACTCGGGTGCCCGGGATGCTAGGGAGCTTGACAACTTCTTGTGGCAACTGGAGCAATATTTCTCTGCCACTGGCATCATTGACAACCAAACTCAGGTACGTACAGCTGCTATGTATTTGACTGACATAGCAATGTTATGGTGGCGTAGGTGTTGCCAAGACATTGAACGTGGAACCCGTACCATCGACACGTGGGTTGGATTCAAGCATGAGATCAAGCGGCAGTTCTACCCAGAAAACGTAGAGTACTTGGCGCGCCAAAGAATGAAGAATCTCAGACATCAAGAATCACTACATGACTACGTCAAGGAGTTTTCGGCCTTGACGCTGGAGATCACGAACATGTCCGACAAGGATCTTCTGTTCAATTTTATGGATGGTCTCAAGCCATGGGCTGAGCTCGAACTCCAGCGACGCGGGGTTGAGGACCTCGCCACCGCCATGGCCATAGCTGAACAGCTTGTTGATCTGAGAACACCTAAAGAAGATGTGCAAAGACCATCCAGCCCAGGTACCATGAGTTTGAGTGGGGGAGATCCACAATCAACCCCTACAAAGGAGAAGCCAATGCCCGTGAACAAGCCCTACACTTACCAACAAGGGAAGAAGCCACAAGGAGGCCCAAGCTACCAGGGCCACCAATCAACTAGAAGACCTCCTCCTGCGCCGTGCTACCTTTGCAACGGGAAGCATTGGACGAGTGACTGTCCAACCCGAAAGAAAATAACTGCCCTCATCGCCAAACTCAGCGATAGTGAAGAGAGTGATGAGGAGAAACCCACAGCGGCGCCCAGAGTAGTCGCCCTCCAACTCATCAATGCCATGGTCAAGAAAGAGGCCACATCAAAGCGGCCCACCAAAGCCCACAAGGGGCTGAGTTATGTAGACATCACCCTCAGCGGGAGGCCGACCAAAGCCTTGGTGGACACTGGGGCCACCCATAACTTCATTTCGCTTGCGGAGGCAAAGCGACTCGGCTTGACCACCACCAAACAAACTGGGTGGGTCAAGGCTGTTAACTCCGGGGCCAAGGCAGTAGAGGGCACGGCCCGTGGAGTAGAACTCCGAGTTGGACCATGGAAAGGACCCATCAATCTATCTGTGGTTCCCTTGGATGATTTTCAGGTGGTTCTTGGAGTGGAGTTCCTCAAGCAGGCGGAAGCAGCACTTATGCCACACATCAACAGTTTGCTTATTCTGGACGAACACTCCCCTTGCATGGTTCCTGTCTCATCAGCCATGCAGATACTTGGGAAGCAACTTTCAGCCTTGCAGTTGTACCAAGAAACTATCAACCATGAAGACAGCTCTGCGTCAGCAAGGAAGAACCCTTGTCAAGTACCTTTCATCGACACTAGAACGGGTTGGGAAGTCATCACCAGGAAGAAGTCACCCCCAAGACAGTTCCAGTTTCAGCGCCAACACCGATGCCAGCGCCCAAGTCAACACCAGCAGCAGCATCAACTTCAGCGCCAACCGCATCAGCAGAAGTCGACTTCGCAGCAGAAGCCGCAAGTGCCCGCAACTGGTGGGCCCAACAGAAGAAGACCCAAGGCCATGTCAAACCTTGCCCTCATCTACGACCACAACCACCGGGGAGAGCGAGTGCCACCCAAGCCATTCAGGGACCACATTCACATCATCCCAAAGGCTAGTTCCCGTAGTAGCCTGGTGAGATACCCTTGGGGAAAAATGCATGGGAATCCACACCTTAATAATCCAAAACACCATTTTGATCCTTACCTGGCCCAAACCTACCCCTTAGCCAAACAGAACCAGCCACTAACATACCTTGAGGCTGCCAGGAAAGGACTTAGCCATAGGAAACCCTTACAGAATGAGCCAACCCAACCATGCCACCAAAATATACACCTCGGCCTTGGACGACAGCCGGTTCGGGGAGTAGCAGAAGAACCCTCCTTCCGCAACAGTGACTCTAAGGGACCAGCCGAAGCCGATCTCCGAGGACGTAGATCGAATTGAGTGGGGGAGAATGTCACAAGTGACTCCTTCGCCGCGCCATCAAGCACCTACAGTGAGCCATCCGAGTGCCAACCGCGTGCCTTCATGGTGTCAACATGTGTGTCATGGGTGGGCTTTACTTGTATTTTGTAAGGGGGACCGCCAATGGCGTTATTGTAATTACTTAGTATGCTTTTCCATCATTTTGATGTTTCCTATTGTCACTCCCCCAAAAGCTTAACGTACTCTTTGAGGGGAGGTAGGTAGTCGAGTGAGCTCATAAGCGTGTAAAGGTTAAGCACGAGATCCCCTCGACACTGTACTGTGTGCTTGTGCTTACCACTGATTAATGCAATACAAGTAGCCTTTTGCTAATTCGTGTGCCTTCGTGTTGCCTTTGTGTGTGTGTTTGCTTTGTTTCGTAGGCTTACTCGCCCATTTCGAGTGCCGCACGGGGCCCCAACCATTACCCCCGTGACACTATTGTCATGGGGATAGTTCTACAGCGGAAGAAACTCGTGTGGCGTCTAGGCCAAGGTAGTCAAGGACAAGCCTTTGTGTGCTACAAGGCTAGGAGTTGCCCGATGAGATGGCTCCAACAAGGTCAGTATCACTGGATCATGGCCTCAAGTCGCATGGCCGGGGCACTCGGCTGGCTCTAGCCGGTCCATGAGAGGTGCCACTTACGTGCTAAAGGGGGACGACCATAATGAGAGGCGACTGTGTGATGAAGAGGTGGCTGGGCACCGATGTGATGGGTCTCCTGTATGCCGATGACGATGGGCACTTGTGTGCCATGATGATAGGCAACCGCTGGGCCGGAACACACCCGTGCACTAGAGGCAATGGGGTAGCTCACTCAACTTGGGCAAGGGGCTAGCGTGGTGAAGGGTCATGCTTGAGCCAGGCCCGCATGCCAAGCCTCCCTTGAGTGCCGGCAGTGCAGTGCCGGTCCATGCACTATCCCCATGAGCAAGTGTGCGCCCATGAGGAACCCTGGTAGCCATGCTAGCCATTAACCAGGGCCGCCCCGCAAGGGAAGTTGGTCTAGGAGTGCCAAGGTTAGGCACCCAAGGAGGTCGACCACCCCTCCTCAAAGAGTACATTAAGCTTTTGGAGGTCTTCCTGAAGATAACATCAATTCTCCCAAAAATCTTACAGGCAAAAATGACGATGATGTCCATTAACGTAAGCCTGCCAAGCATAGGCAAGGCTAAGCCTGTGTCAGACCGTAGCAGGCTCCCCCACTCAATCCATTGTCATCCTCGACAATGGTCTTCTCGTGAATGGGTGTTTCTGTCCCACGCCATCCACTTCTCCGCCAGTTCTAGGGCTCGCCTGGCCAACCCGGGTCTTGCCTATGTTGGTGTCCATTTATGGGGACGGAACCATTTCACCATGCCGGCCTGCCTGGACTTCACACCCTATGTTGAGGTTACTCAAACCGCGCAATGGCTATGTCGTTGACTTGTGTGAGATGGACCCTCAAAGAAATTGGATGTGTGTGCTTCGTGGAGGTCCGCCCCATGTATCATCTTTACCTCAAGGGTCAACCGTCTTCGTGGTAGCTTTTCAGTGCTGCTACCGAACACGAAGATAGGTCTACTCCTCATGTTGGCGGTGTGTGTTGGGTACCCTTTCACCATGCTGGCCTGCTGACTTCACCTCGCCGTGTACGGGTTACTCAAACCTAGTCCATGGCTTATGCTCTCTTGGCCCTCGAAACTACACTTCACCTCGCCGGTTCGGCCTACATCTTCGCTCTGAGGGGGCCCCAATGTCCTGCTGCCTCAAGGAGACCTGACCGCGATGAACGCGAGTGTGGCAACTTTTACCCATGATGTTGCCGAACATGCACTTGCCTTGTGATGCTCTTTCGCTGTTGCAAGTGTTCTGCCTGTGAACTGAGCATGTCCTCCGATGCATTGCCGGTGTAGGGCCACCATGCTCCAATGGCCAGTGTACCCACATTCCTATCAAAGCTCATGCGTCTGTCCCCGCACGAGTACAACAACCAATGCGTCTGCCCCTACAAGGGAAGTTGTTTTTAAGGTCATTGGAATGGGTACACAAACAATGAATGGCCTCTTGCCAGGCCTGATCTGAATTCTGCTTGATCCTATGTGGAAGTGCCTAGGGACCACACCCCACGATGCTACTTGTCGAGGTTACCACTTCAACTGGCTCTGGGCAAATCTACTTGACACCAACTGCGGCAGCAATTGGCAAGCTTGCTCTGATACCAAATGTCACGGGGATAGTTCTACAGTGGAAGAAACCCGTGCGGCGTCCAGGCCAAGGTAGGCCAGGACAAGCCTTTGTGTGCTGCAAGGCTAGGAGTTGCCCGATGAGATGGCTCCACCAAGGTCAGTAGCATTGGATCATGACCTCAAGTCGCATGGCCGGGGCACTCGGCTGGATCTGGCCGGTCCACAGGAGGCGCCACTTACGTGCTAAAGGGGGATGGCCATAATGAGAGGCGACTGTGCGCCAAAGAGGTGGCTGGGCACCGATGTGATGGGTCTCCTGTATGCCGATGATGATGGGCACCTGTGTGCCATGATGATAGGAAACCATTGGGTCAGAACACACCTGTGTACTAGAGGCAATGGGGTAGCTCACTCAGCTTGGGCAAGGGGCTGGCGTGGTGAAGGGTCATGCTTGAGCCAGGCCCACATGCCAAGCCTCCCTTGAGTGTCGGCAGCGCAATGCTAGTGCATGCACTGTCCCCATGAGCAAGTGTGCGCCCATGAGGAACCCTGGTAGCCATGCTAGCCATTAACCAGGGCTGCCCCGCAAGGGAAGTTGGTCTAGGAGTGCCAAGGTTAGGCACCCAAGGAGGTCGACCACCCCTCCTCAAAGAGTACGTTAAGCTTTTGGTGGTCTTCCTGAAGATAACATCAATTTTCCCAAAAATCTTATAGGCGAAAATGATGGTGATGTCCCTTAACGTAAGCCTGCCAAGCATAGGCAAGGCTAAGCCTGTGTCAGACCGTAACACTGTGGTAGGCCCATGTCAACCAGTCATTCTAGACCAAGTGCATAAGGCTAACATATTTTTTTCTAACCCAATGCTAACCCATGTTTTCGCCCATATAACCCTTAGTGGGAAAACCAGCCCAAGTACACTTATCGGGCCCAAGTCCAAGAAACCACCCTGCCAGATATGCACTCTCAGTGGTCTAAATCCCAGACTCACCGTGAGTACAATGATTACCCTAGGACTCAAACAGCTTAACCATGTCAAACCTATACACAGTACCATCCATCTAACTCCATGGCCCAGAATTTTCAAAGGCCACAAGTGTAGAGCCAATTCCAACAGATGTACCCTAGTAACCAACCGGTCCAACCTTATCAGGCTTACCCACAACCTCCTCAGACTTGTACAGTTGATGACCAATTCATGCAGCTTTAGCAGCTGATTCTAAATCAGCAATAGTCCATCGATAGATTAGTGAGCCAAATTGGATAGATAGTCGAAGCCAAGGTGAGGAGAGAAGTAGGGAAACTACTGAGTTAACCGGTTGTGAATCCTAGAAACCAGCCACTAGGTTTTCCTCCACAGCAGATTCAACCACCTCCTAAGAACCCTCAGCTTGAAAATACCAAGGTTGTTACAATCTTAAGGAGTGAGAGGATTTTAGAGGACTCGTATGAGAAAAAGAGAGTTAGTGAAGAAGAAAATGAGAAAGAAGACCATAAGTTGGGGGGAAGAAAAAGGAATCGAAAACTTAGAAGAAGAGCTTATAGTGAACCAACCTGTAGTTCCCTTTCCAATTGCACTCACAGTCTGGCCAGTGCAAAAGAAGAGAGAGACTCGCAATGAGGAGATCAGGGAATTATTCAAACAAGTCCATATTAACATCCCTATCCTCGATGCGATCCAACATGTCTCGGCCTACGCCATCTTTCTGAAAGAGTTGTGCACTCAAAAGAGGGAGCCACGATCAGCCCCACAAAAAGTAATGCTCTCAGCAGATGTTAGTGCGGTCCTCTCATAAGTTGTGTCATCTCTGGAATCACTCTCGACCGGGCCCTATTGGATCTTGTGGCCAGTATAAATCTGCTTTCGTCTATTATTTACGATAGGTTCAAGATCGGTGAGTTAAAATCTACCCCGGTAATTCGGCAACTCATTGATCAGTCAGTCAAGACTCCTCGAGGTGTTATTGAGGACATCATTGTCAGGGTAGAGGGTTGTCACTTCCTAGTGGATTTTATCATCCTAGACATGACCCTAGTCGAGGAACTGAACCTTAACTCAATAATCTTAGGATGTTTGTTTCTAGCAACAGCCAATGCAACCATCAACTGTAAATCGGGAGAAATGGACATTTCATTTGGGGAGCAGAAAGTCCAGTTAAATGTTTTTAGTGCCTCTAAGTATCCAAACCTAGGGGAAGATGAGTGCAAGTTGGATGTAGTAGACGATCTTTTAGATGCCCTGTCTACCCCTTGGTTAGCCCAATCTGAGCCCTGTATGTGTGAGGAAGAAAGCGAGTCTGGGAATGTAGATAAGAGAAGTGCATGAATGTGTCTGGCTGAAGACCCTATTGATTGTTCCCTTTGGACCAAGTCCTTTTTGCATCAGCCTAGTCGTGCCATTGGGGACAATGGCATGTAAGTTGGGGGGTGATGAAAGAGAGAGAAAAAAAATGATGAAATTTTGAAAAAAAATGAGAAGCTGATGTGTGTGCATGCTACATATCATTTTTATTGCTTTATACATGGTTTTGATGATGATTTTCATTGGTTTGTACCCTAATTGAGCAGAATTTCAGGAAACTAAGAGTTTGGGACAGTCTAGGATGAAGAGAGCATGAAGACATGTTGATATGATGAAAAGGGAAGCACTTCGGCCCATCAAGAAGAAAGGCCAGCTGAAATCCTATGGGAGAACACTTCGGCCCACCAAGGAGAGCAGCCCAACAGTAGTTCGGCCCATCAAGAATAGCAGCCCAACCGCAGCCCTAAGGGAGGCTCCAAAAGGCGGCTAACTTTAGAGAATTGAAGGAGGCTGAAAGGAAGAGTATAAAAAGAAAAGAAAAATAGGAAATTAGGGTTCAGACCCCTGAAGACAAAATCAAGAGAAGAAGTGCTAGAGAGGAGAGAAGGTTGTTGAATGCGAATTGGAGAGAAGATCGAAGATTGATGCAGAAATCCTAGGTTGTCTTCTTCTTTGATTCTGCGAATTTGGTAACCTAGATTCAATTAGGGTTTCATGGTTTTTCTTTGTTTATCTTTCTTTCTTTCTTTCTTTATATTATGCGAACCATGAAGGATTTCAATTCTGATATATACTTAATATTTTAAGCAGATCCGATTGATTGTGATTCATTCTTGTGATTTCTTGATTAGGGTTTTCGATTAGTAGAGTAATCTTGGCCGAATTATTCATATTTCTTTGATTGCTTGAATTGCTTGAGAAAGGGTTTAGGTAATCAGATCAACTAATCAAGAAAATGGATTGAATGCATTTTAGAGATAACATGCATGATTCGTTTGCCATTCATTCAACAAGAATGGGTTTCCTACGAATTCTTTGTTCTTAATGCATCTATGGCGATTAAATTTCTGATAGAGATATAGGAATTGTTACTCATAGATAAAGTGGGATGTGCTCGAGAGAGGCTGCTCATACAATTAGGGTTTAGCCAACCCATGACTGAATTCACTTCGGTTGGACAGCTTAATGATTTAATTGCTAAATCGGTTCTGCTAGTTTTTGCATGCGGTAATTCTTCTCATCATTGAAGGTGGTCTGATCCGAGAATGCTTAGGGTAGTTTGCTAATTAGGAGTTAGGTTTTTCTTTGTTTAATCTTTTGGTTTATCAAATAACAAAAGGCCGATTCAGTACTAGTAGTTGTTGGATCAATCCCCATGGGAACGATACTTTACTCATCATTATATTACTTGATCGGCTAGTGCACTCGGTAGTGCCCTTCGTCTTCAAAAAAGAAGAAAAAGGGTGGTAAAAACAAAATAAGATAAAATGAGTTCAATGGTTGGAGTTTGTGGAATAGGAAACTACTTCCAACCTGAGCCTGACCTCATCACAGATGGTGTGTTGACTTTAGAAACTTGAACAAAGCCTGTCCAAAGGACGAATTCCCTCTCCCTAATATGGAGGTGTTAATAGATTCAACGGTGGGGCACGAACTCTTCTCCTTCCTAGACGCCTACCGTGGATACAATCAAATCTTTAAGGAACCCAAGGATGCTCCCCACATAGCTTTTAGAATGCCCATAGAAAACTTTTATTACAAGATGATGCCCTTTGGGTTAAAAAATCTATGGCCACATACCAGAGGGCAATGACCAGTATTTTCCATGATATGATCCACTGAGAGATAGAATGTTACGTGGATGATATATTTGTCAAAACTAAGAAGAAAGAAGAACACCTCGAATCCTAAGGAAAATCTTCACTAGGTGCCGAGAACTTAAACTGAGATTGAACCCACTGAAATGTGCGTTCGGAGTGCAATCAGGCAAATTCTTAGGTTACCAAGTAGACTAAGATGGAATACACCTAGATGAAAACAAGGTCAAAGCCATCCTAGACTTGTCGCAGCTAGTGAATCAGTCTGAACTGAAGACCTTCCTCAAAAAAATCTCCTACTTAAGGAGATTCATTCATGGCCTTGCACACTCATTCCAAAAAGTCGTCGGGTTCAAATGGACCAAGGAGCACCGAGACGCTTTCGAACAATTAAAACAAACATTAGCCAAAGCACCTGCGATGCAGCCTCCTAAAGATGGATGGGAGTTCAGGATGTATATCGCAATAGGGCCGGAAGCGATAGGGTGCCTACGGCACAAGAAGATGACGACAAACTAGAAATCCCCATTTATTATGACAGTAGAACCCTCAAGACGGCAGAGAAGAATTATTCCCACATGGAGCAATAATGCCTAGCCCTAGTGTTCACCGTGTAGAAATTTAGACATTATATTATGGGGCAGAAGGTGAGGCTTATCACACGAAGTGATCCGATCAAGTTTTTCATGAATAGGCCTCCTTTATCTGGCAGGCTTGTGAAGTGGATGATGTAGCTTAATGAGTATAACATAGAATGTGCACAGCCTAAAGTCGTTAAGTGTCAAGCAGCCACCGACTTATTGGCCATTTTCTCGTCTACCTCTGAGTGTCCCATATCGGAAGAAATCCCTGGAGACCTACCCTTGGTTGCTTTGGCAGGAGGAAGTGAGTGGATCCTAACCTTCGACTGGAGCAGCACAAGCACCTCCGCTAGCACTGGGTAACCCTGACTTTGCCTGATGGACAGACATTAGCCTTATCATTTAAACACCAGTTTCTATGTTCACATAATATAGTGGAATACGAGGCATTGGTTCTTGGTCTGCTGAAAGCGATGGAAGCTGGCACAAAAAAGATAAGGGTGTTCGGCTGAAGGGATGGGATATCCATCACATGGACGCCCAAGTCTTGCGGAATGGATTGGGCGAATTTCAAAAATTTCTCCCATCTTTGCAGGGAATCGAATTCCCTATATTTGGAAAAACATGTTTTTCAAGGATCAATCTTGAATCAAGAACCAAACCAGATCTGAACCAAAAGGAGTAGGAGGGAGGATGTACCTGATACAGAGAAGCAATATCTCCCAATGGAGGTGTTCACGCCGAAGGAAGGATCCAAAATCTGCTCCCACTAAAGATGGCGTAGTGTTACGGTTCAGCACAGGCTTAGCCTTGCCTACGCTTGGCAGGCTTACGTTAGGGACATGCCCGTCATTTTCGCCTGTAAGATTTTTGGGAGAACTGATGTCATCTTCAGGCAGACCACAAGAAGCTTAACGTACTCTTTGAGGAGGGGTGGTCGACCTCCTTGGGTGCCTAACCTTGGCACTCCTAGACCTTCATCCCCTTGCGGGGCGGCCCTGGTTAACGGCTAGCATGGCTACCAGGGTTCCTCATGGGCGCACACTTGCTCATGGGGACAGTGTTGGACCGGCACTGCGCTACCGATACTCAAGGGAGGCTTGGCATGCGGGCCTGGTTCAAGCATGTCCCTTCACTTCGCCAGCCCCTTGCCCAAGCTGAGTGAGCTACCCCGTTGCCCTTAGCGCACGGGTGTGTTCCGGCCCAAGCGGTTGCCTATCATCAGGGCACACAGGTGCCTGTCATCATCGGCATACAGGAGACCCTTCACATCGGTGCCAAGTCACCTTATCGGCGCATGGTCGCCTTCCATGATGGTTGTCCCCCTTTAGCACGTAAGCGGCGCCTCCCATGGACCGGTCTGAGCCAGGAGAGTGCCCCGGCCATTGGACTTGAGGTCATGATCCAGTGCTACTGACGTTGGTGGAGCCATCCCATCGGGCAACTCCTAGCCTCTAAGCGCAGAAAGGCTTGTCCTGGCCTGCCTTGGCCAGGACGCCGCACGGGTTTCTTCCGCTGTAGAACTACCCCCATGACAGTTGGTATCAGAGAAAGTTGGCTAATTGCAACAGCAGTTGGTTTTCAGCAGATTAGCCCAGAGCTAGTTGAAGCGGTCATTTCGACAAGCAGCATTTTGTGGGGTGCGGTCCCTAGTCACCTCCACCCAGGATCGAGCAGAACTCAGATCAGGCCTGACAAGAGGCCATTTCATAGTTCGTGTCCCCATTCCAATGACACTAAAACAGCTTCCCTTGCGGTTGCAGACGCTTTGGTTGTTGTCCTCATGCGGTGGCAGACGCGTGAGCCTTGATAGGAATGTGGGTACACTACCTAAGCAGAATTCAGATCAGGCCTATAAAGAGGCCATTCAATGTTCGCGTTCCCATTCCAATGACCCTAAAACAGCTTCCCTTGCGGGTGCATACGCATTGGTTGTTGTACTCATGCGGGGGCAGACGCGTGGGCCTTATTAGGAATGCGGTTACGCTAGCCGTTGGAGCATGGCGGCACTACACCGGCAAAGTTTAAGGTGGACATGCTCAGTTTTCAGGTTGAACACTTGCAGCAGCAGAAGCTTATCTTAAGGCGAGTGCATGTTCGGCAACTCATGGGTAAAAAGTTGCCACACTCGCGTTTGAAGCGGTCAGGTCTCCTTGAGGCAGCAGTGGGGCCCCCTCGGAGTGAAGATGTAGCCCGAGTCGGCGTGGCGAAGCGTAGTTTCGAGGGCCCAGAGAGCATAAGCCATGGCTAGGTTTGAGTAACCCGCGCAGGGCGAGGTGAAGTCGGCAGGCCAGCATGGTGAAAGGGTACCCATGTCATCGCCAACATGAGTAGACCTATCAACGTGTTCGGTAGCATCACAGAAAAGCTACCATGAAGACGGTTGAGCCTTGAGGTAAGATGATACATGGGGCGGACCTCCGCGAAGCACCACACACATTTCTTCGAGGGCCCTTCTTTCACAGTCAACGGCATAGCCATTGCGCGGTTTGAGTAACCTCGACACCGGGGGTGAAGTCCAGGCAGGCCGGCATGGTGAAATGGTTCCGTCCCCATAAATGGACACCAATATAGGCAAGACCCGGGTTGGCCAGGCGAGCCCTGAACTGGCAGAAGAGTGGATGGCGCGGGACTCAAACGCCCATTCACGGAAGGAGTCATTGTCGAGGACGACAATGAATTGAGTGGGGGAGCCTGTTACGGTTCAGCACAGGCTTAGCCTTGCCTACGCTTGGCAGGCTTACGTTAGGGACATGCCCGTCATTTTCGCCTGTAAGATTTTTGGGAGAACTGATGTCATCTTCAGGCAGACCACCAGAAGCTTAACGTACTCTTTGAGGAGGGGTGGTCGACCTCCTTGGGTGCCTAACCTTGGCACTCCTAGACCTTCATCCCCTTGCGGGGCGGCCCTGGTTAACGGCTAGCATGGCTACCAGGGTTCCTCATGGGCGCACACTTGCTCATGGGGACAGTGTTGGACCGGCACTGCGCTACCGATACTCAAGGGAGGCTTGGCATGCGGGCCTGGTTCAAGCATGTCCCTTCACTTCGCCAGCCCCTTGCCCAAGCTGAGTGAGCTACCCCGTTGCCCTTAGCGCACGGGTGTGTTCCGGCCCAAGCGGTTGCCTATCATCAGGGCACACAGGTGCCTGTCATCATCGGCATACAGGAGACCCTTCACATCGGTGCCAAGTCACCTTATCGGCGCATGGTCGCCTTCCATGATGGTTGTCCCCCTTTAGCACGTAAGCGGCGCCTCCCATGGACCGGTCTGAGCCAGGAGAGTGCCCCGGCCATTGGACTTGAGGTCATGATCCAGTGCTACTGACGTTGGTGGAGCCATCCCATCGGGCAACTCCTAGCCTCTAAGCGCAGAAAGGCTTGTCCTGGCCTGCCTTGGCCAGGACGCCGCACGGGTTTCTTCCGCTGTAGAACTACCCCCGTGACAGTAGTGCAGGATGGAGCAGAATCAGCAATGTTCTTCCAAAAGAACTTGACCCTTCGCAAGAATCAACTGGATGGCTTGTGAGTACAGCTCCAACCAATCTTTTCCCAAAAGATTGGAATCAAGATCAGATCTTGATTTCTCCCAAGAACTGGAGATTGAACTGAAGGTGATGGCGGTGGCAGGAAGGAGGCGGCAAGAGAGAATTCGCAGGGTGCAGAAATCTCTCTTCTTGTGATTTTCAGCTCTAAAGAGAATTGAACATCAACCACTAACTGTTTTCGCCACTTTCTTCTTTCATAATCTTAAAGGGATCAGCTCCTAATCCCATTAGGAGTTGCTAATCCAAATCTTATTTGGATTAGAAGTCCCTTTAAGTGATAAGGGATAACCCTTATCTTATTTGTAGATCAGATCAGTCATCTCCTAATCTAATTAGAGGGTTTCCAGATCTAAATCTCATTTAGATCTTGGACTCTCTAAGTGGATAGGGTTTAGGCCCAATCCTATCAGCTGATCCATCTCAGAATTCGCCCCCTTTAATTGATTGATCAAATCAGCCCAGTTCGAAATGGGCTTAAGGCCCATTTAAGGTTATGTACTCACTTAGCCATTCAAACTGCTGCCCAGTTGGGCTTCCTTGTATGGCGTGGGACCCAAACATTGATCTACACATCAGCCACATGGGTTTAGCCCAGCCTTTGTTACAAGGACTGGCCGAATACACTATTATGGACAGTGCACCCCCTGAAACCCATCTTATGGGCTCTATGGGCCCAACACTTACCCTAAGTGGTCCCTGGGCCAAGCCACCTTATAACACCCAGGGACTGTGGGCAGGTGCAAGATTAGCCCATCAGGTATTATCCTCTATGGTCTTACACTTAACCTCTCAGCCCATAATGATCAAACACTGCTCGACAAGGGAGGACCTATCCCTCGACTACAAGGAACAGTGTTGCACTCTCCGCTTACATGGATCCCGGGAATTAAAACCTTTTGCAAATCATTTCGAAAACATAACATATATATATATATATCTTTATATAAATATATTTTGCAAAACAAAATATCAACAATTGAAATCGGCTGCCGGCAGTCTTGGTTTCCATTAGAGAGAGTGCATCCCCGATCATTACCTTTGTCCGACAAAGGGGCTGATCCTATCACTATGATCACCCACTCAGATGAATTCTCAGACTGTCCCAACATACCCAGGTTTTGACCCCCACTAAGGATCTCACTGATTGGTACATCAAAGACAGCCCAATCCGACACCTAGTGTAGTATCATAATCGAGTTTAGAGGTTAGGTGTAACTTTCCAGTTTTGCCCATCTATCTCCAAGGTCCAGGGCAATACTGGAAATCTGGTCCGGTTCAAAGGTTCTATTAATCCTACACTGCATGTGCTTCGGGTCTCACCCTGGTAGCTGAGACAAGCCACCCCAACAGTTGGCCGCACACCAGTGTCAGCCTTGGCAGGATAAATCTCCCTAGACTTACCCAATGGCTGTGAACATTCTAAACTAACACAAGTCTCATTAAGTGTCCAGTTTAAGGGTATTACATAGAAACACACCACAGGAACATGAATCAAATGAGTACTTTATTCATTTACAATAAATTCATAATGTACATAATTCTGATTGAAGCTAAGGGCATACAACTATCTAACAGTGTTCGGTGATGCGAAGCTAGTAATCAGGCAACTTGATGGAAGCACAATGGTAAAAGAACTCACCATTCTACATTATAGGACCTTGAAACAAAAGCTAGTTCGGGATCTCGACATACGCTTTGAACATCAAAATAGAGCCAAGAACAAGTTCGTGGATGCCTTAGCCAGACTAGGGTCCAAGATACGAGCTAGCCCCTAGTTGATAGAAATCACCATCCAAACCATCAACAAACAGTCGACTGTCACCCTGAAGGATCAATTGGAAGACAAAGAACAGATAACAGTTGGTGATTGGAGATATGAAGTAATATGGAAACTCAAAGGCCAAACCGTGGGAACTCAGGACATAGGATTGATCGCAAAGTTCCAACTAGTGCAAGGGGGGTATTGTACCTTCGAGAGTCGAATGATGTAAAGACAAGGTGTTTAGGCAAGAAGGAAGCGGAATCCGTGCTGGGCAAGATTCATGAGTCCACTTGTGGGGTAGCTGGGGGTCCCCTGTTTTGCAAATTACAGTGATTGGGATATTATTGGTCCACAAAGAAATGGGATTTGAATAGAATATAGAGGGAGTGCGATAGATGCGTTCAACAAACGGATAGCAAGGAATGCTTGGTGGTCAACGATGAAGATTGGAGGAAAATATACATAGAGTACCTACAAAAGCGCGTACTCCCAATCGATGTTCATCTACAAAGGAGGCTATTGTCCAAAATCAAGAGATTCTACCTCCAAGATGACATGTTGTATAGGAATCCTATATAGGCAAACCTCTGCGATGTTTGGCTAGCGAGGAAATTGAAGACATCTTGGAGAAGGCCCATGATTCCGAATCCACAATTCATCAGGGCCAGCTCGCCCTGCATAACCACATCTTGCACCTTGGATTCTATTGGCCAACTATGATGGAGGACACACAATAGCATGTACGACGGTGTTATAAGTGCCAAATTCATGGGGAAAGGATTCACAAACCTGCCAACGCCCTGCACCCTATTATCACACCCTGGCCCTTTCATACTTGGGGGGTAGATCTCATAGGGAAGATATCCCCACCGTCAAAGTGGTATTGCTTTATCGTCGTCATGACAGATTACTTCACTAAATAGGCGGAAGCCATCCCCTTAAGACAAATTTGTGCTGCCAACATAGCAAACTTTCTACAACAAAACATTGCCCACAGGTTTGGGGTACCGATGCGGATACTGATGGATAACGGCTTGTCAATCAAAAATCAAGATGTCCACAATCTTTTAGGGTAGAATGGGGCAAGGCTAGGAACATCGATGACATAATACCCCAAGGCAACAGTTAGGCGGAGGGCATGAACAAGACATTGTTGAAAATGCTGAGTAAGACAGTAACCAACAACCAGAAGGATTGGGTAGAGAAGCTATCAGAAACAATTTGGGCCTATCGCACCATTATCAGGAAAAGCACACAAGTGACACCCGACTCTTTGGTTTATGGGCAAGAAGCAGTACTGCCCGTAGAAATTAAAGTTGTGTCTGCCAGAAAGGCTGCGGAGATGGATAAAAAGACTGGAACAAAGGATGTAGACAAGTTGCTCACGAACGGACTTGAAATGGTAGACAAAATTAGAGATAGAGCGACAGAAAAGAAAAACAAATACAAGCAGGCACTAGCAACTAACTTTAACAGACATCTGAGACCTAGAAGCTTCAACGAAGGTGACAAAGTGTTAAAGACAACCCTTAACATTAGGCAAGGCAAATCCATAGGGAAGTTTGCACAGACATGGGAAGGGCCTTACCTGATAAAGGAAGCCCACAAATCAGGTTACTATGTGCTTAAAACTATAGACACGGGTGACGACGATGAAACCATAAATGGCTACTGGTTGAAACCTTATGGTGTGTCTGGAAGCGTGTCGTTAACCACTTTGGAACACCGATTTTAATATTTATAAATTTCTTCGTAACAATTACAAACAAAGTAAATGGTGAGAACGGGGTTGTATCCATAGGTAAGCGAGGGAAAAATCACTACGTACTTTAATCTGGACAAAGTAACACGATGGGAAGATGCAGAAACACAAAACTTTAATTAATTAAACTAGAATTCATTAAAATAAAATTCAAACAAAGTTGGAAGTGAAAAGTGTAGAAGAATAAATAAATAACAGAAGTAAATAAATCAAAGAAACTAAATAAAAAGTCTATAATTCGACCAGAGGTAGTAGTCTCCGGATCTCTCCTTTGACCCTCGAACTCCTCAAGCTAGGCCTTCCATCTTACCTGGCCGAACCCCAGATCTGCAGAAAAGAAAACAAAAATTAAACTAGATAAAAGTAAACTGCAGAAAGGAAAAATAGGAACTAGAAATTAAAGAACGGAAATTAAATCTAAAACTAAAGTAAACTGGTTGGGATCCGAATCCAAAGGTGCTAGTAATGGCTTTGGCAAACTGCAAGCAGGAACCCCTCCTCTTGCCTGGGCATTCTCCTCTTCCTCTACCCTTGAACTTTTCAAGATCAGCATTCCGTCTTACCTATGGGCAGAATCCAACCCCTTCTAAGGGCCCCTTGGGTCCTTTTTATAGAGAAGGGTGGACAAAACTGGGATTAGAATGGGTGCCCTAGGGTTTAGAATGAAGGGTTAGGATTGTCCTAAGGTGATCCTAAGGCTGAGAGGAGAAGGAGGGGGCACCCAATATTATGTAGGGCTGAGATTTGGGCACCCAGAATTGGATGGTGGAGATTTAGGTGCCTAGGGATGAAAGGTGGAGATTACAAGGAGTGGGTGGCGCCCTAGAGTGGATGGCTGAGATAGAGAATAGAACAGCTTGGCCTCTCTTAGCTCGGCCACCGACGAGGCAAGCATCCGTATTAGCGTCCGAGTCATCAGACACGCAAGTAGAAGAAATTCGCCTGAACGTGGAAACAATTGAGAGCTCCATGGTGAAGCTAGAAACCCATTTTAATGGCATTATGAACGAGGTCCTTGGAACAACATCTCGACAAGAAGGGAGCTCATCTCGATCCAACATCCAAGGCCAGGTTGATGAGATGAGAGCTGAATGGATGGTCATGAAAGTAGCGATGGCCGCTCCTACTGACCTCCAAACACAATTGGATGAACTAAGAGGAGACATGACGCTCCTCAAGAGACTAGTGCCCAACACTCCAAGCCCCCTCCACAACAGTGGCCCCTACTCGTGTGAAGATTCAGGAGCCCACACCTTATGCGGGCTCCCGATGATGCTAGAGAACTTGACAACTTCTTGTGGCAAATGGAACAATATTTCCTTGCAGCTGGCATTGATGAAGACCAAACTCATATTCGTACAGTAACCATGTATTTGACTGACATTGCTATGCTATGGTAGCGCAGGCGATGCCAAGACATTGAATGGGGTATGTGCACCATTAAGACATGGGCTGATTTCAAGCGAGAACTAAAGCGGCAATTCTACCCAGAGAACGTGGAGTACCTAGCACGGAAGAAGTTGAAAGCACTCAAGCATGGGGACTCACTCCACGACTATGTCAAAGAGGTTTTAACCCTTACCTTGGAGATCACGGACATGTCCGACAAGGATCTACTATTCAACTTCATGGACGGACTGAAGCCATGGGCCGAACTAGAGCTCCAACTCTACAACATGCAGGACCTCGCCACAAAAATGGCAGTGGCAGAGCAACTCAATGAGACGAGCTTGTCAGATGAAGAAGCCCCTAAGCCAGAAAGCCCGTGTTCCCCTAATTTGACAAGTCATCCACGCCCTCTGTACGACAACTCCAGCTTCAACAAACCAGCAAGACAAGACTATGGGAAGAAGCCACAAGGAAAGCAACCTCAGTGATGAGGAAAAGTTTGTGCAGGCGCCAAGAGTGGGCGCCCTTCAACTCTTCAACACCATGGTGAAGAAAGAGGCCAATCATAGAAGGCCAAAGAAAGCCCAAAGAGGGCTGAAGTATGTAGACATCCTCCTCGGCGGGAAGCCGACTCAAGCCCTTGTTGATATAGGGGCCTCCCACAACTTCATTTCGGTTATCGAGGCCAAGCGACTCAATCTAAACATTGTGAAAGGGATAGGGTGGCTCAAGGTCGTGAACTCTGGGGCCAAGGTGATTGAAGGCATGGTTCATGGGGTTGATCTCCAAGTTGGGCTGTGGACAAGCAAGACTAATCTATAAGTGGTACCCCTGGATGACTTCCAAGTTGTCTTGGGCCAAGGCGATTGAAGGCATTGTTCAACCCTCCATGCATCTTGGACGAGCGCTCCCCTTGAATGGTACCAGTTATGATTTCTACTAGGGTTCATGGGAAGCAAGTTTCTGCACTAAAACTTTTTCATGAAGAAGCCTTGTTCGACGCCAACATGGAGGAAGCCACCCCTAAAGCCAACCTCAACAGCAGCAAGAAGCAGCAGACACTTAGGGACCACTTTCGCACCATCCCTCAGATTGAATCACGTAGTAGCCCTGTGAGTCACCCTTGGGGAAAAATTCATGGGAACCAACACCCCAACAATCCAAAACATCATTTTGACCCTTACCTGGCCCAAACCTTCCCTAAACCAGCCACTATCATACCTTGAGGCTGCTAGGAAAGGACTTAGCCATAGGAAACCCCAACAAAACAAGATAACCCAACCATGCCATCCAAATCTACACCTCGACCTTGGACAACAGCCAATTCGTGGAACAACAGGAGAACCTTCCTTCCGCACTAGCGACTCTAAGGGACCAGCCGAAGTCGATCTCCGAGGACGTAGATCGAATTGAGTGGGGGAGACTGTCACAAGTGACTCCTTCACCGCGCCATCAAGCACCTTCAGCCGTACCAACAAAGTGCCTATCACGTGCCTTCATGGTGTCATTGTTATGGGCCCGGGCATAGGATCTCATCACGGGTCGGTCCACGGGGAGAACCTCTAGCTTCCCCTTGCCCTTCCCTCTACGTGCAGACCCTATTGTGGTAACCTAATGGGTGATTTGTCCAAGAGATCACCCGAACTCTCCTCACTCTTTCCTAGACTGAAAAGTGAATGCTTTTATTCCAATTCACAGCTCCTTAAATAGGAGATTACAAGAGGAGAGTCCTTATTGTATTCGACTAGGCTAGGATAATCCAACTTTAAATCAAACTCCTACTTCTAATGGTAAACAAACTCCTACTTCTAATGGTAAAGAAAACTCTTGCTAAGAACAGAAGATAAGATAAGGATAGATGGGATAAGGGATATGGTAAGCATGTGGCGAGTTAGCAAGAAGAGCTATCGTGGCAAGATAAGTGTGGGCCTCTGATGAGCTGTCGTGTGGGCCCCTCCTTATTGCTGCTACCGGCAGCGGTAAGTCTTCCCCACAAATGCATCCATAGCATCACACCCCTCCTGGGCAACGAGCTTGTCCCCAAGCTCGAGATCTGGATAGGCATTGTGAAGATCAGACCAGGGAATCCAGGTGGCCTCAGCTGATGGTAGTCCGTCCCACTCCACGAGGACTTCTAAGGTACCCCAATTGACGCGAGATCGGACAAGTGCCCGAGGTTGGAGAATGGGTTTGCCGTCCTTCAAGGGGGTAGGAAGGTACTTGATCAAAGGAGTCCCTATAAAAGGCTTCAGGAAGGACACATGGAAGGTATCATGTAGTCTGTTGTGTTCTGGTAGCTCGAGCTGATATGCAACCTTCCCGATCTGCCACAAAATCTTGAAGGGCCCGTAGAACTTGGGGGCCAGCTTAGGGAAGGCTCTACATCTGAGGGAGAGCTGCCGATAGAGTTGGAGCTTCAGCCAAACGAACTGTCCTGGCTCGAAAGTTAACTCTCGGTGGCGCTGATCATAGGCGTTCTTCATGCGTGCCTAAGCCTGCTGTAAGCGTTGGGAGACTTCGGCCAGGAGGGCATCGCGATCTTGTAGGCTGCGATCAACTTCTTCCAACCGTGTTGAACCGGGTTCGTAAGACAATAGACGGGGAGGTCCCGACCATAAACGACCCAGAAAGGAGTCATGCCAAGAGAGGAGTGATAAGATGTGTTGTAACAATATTCGGCCCATGAAAGGTACTCCACCTAGCGCCGGGGCTGGTCTCCCACAAAACAGCGGAGGTACATCTCTATTGTTCGGTTTACCACCTCCGTTTGGCCGTTAGTCTGCGGATGGTAGGCGGACGAGAAGGCCAGGGTTGTTCCCTGCAGTCAAAATAGCTCCTTCCAGAAGGTGCTAGTAAAGATCGGGTCTTTGTCACTTACGATGGATTCGGGTAGCCCATGCAATCGGAAGATGTGGGTGAAGAAGGTGTGGGCCACTGAAACTGCGCTGTAAGGGTGGGATAAGGGAAGGAAATGAGCATATTTGGAAAAATGGTCCACTACCACAAATAAGATCAACTTTCCGCCAACCTTGGGTAGGCCCTCGATGAAGTCCATGGAAATATCTGCCCAGATCTGAGTTGGAAGTGAAAGTGGTTGGAGAAGGTCAGCTGGGTGCAAGTTTTCCCACTTTTGCTGTTGGCACATAGAGCAGTTTTGAATGAAGTCCCACACCACAGCCTTCATACCCTGCCAGTGGAAATCGGCGTGGATGCGGTGCAAAGTCTTCTGGACACCTTCATGCGTTGTGTATGCTGGAGATGATGGAGTGGATTAAGGGACAGTCGGTTGGGAGATAAATCCATCCCTTGTAAAGTGCCAATCCGTCGTGCATGGACCAAGAAGTCTACTGACCCAATGCTGTTGCGGCGAGGTGGTAAGTCGTTGTTCCAACAAATATTTGAGGTTGTAGTGGTCCGTCTTGACCATGAAGGACCTTCCCCATAGGTACGGCCTCTAGTGCTGCACTGCCTTTGCCAGCCCAATCAGTTCATGTTCATAGGCGGGTAACTTAAGGTGGCGGTCGGCCAGTTTGTGGCTGAAGAAGGCTACCGAATGCCCTTGCTGCTGTAGTATGGTGCCGATGCCGGTGTCGGATGCATCGCATTCTACTGTGAACTCGAGATCAAAGTTTGGTAACTATAGAACCGGCGTGGAGGAGAGGGCTTCTCTTAAATTTACAAAGGCCTCGTCGGTTGTACTATCCTAGTGGAAGGCATTTTTCTTGAGCAGATTGGTTAGTGGGGCCGCCAAAAGTCCATAATTTTGTACGAACTTGCAGTAGTAACCTGTCAGCCCTAGGAACCCGCGGAGAGCCTTGGTGGATTGTGGTCTAGGCTATTCTTTGATCGCCTGAATCTTGGAGTCATCCACAGATACCGGGGCTGTGAACTCTTTCCCCGTTGGCCACAACTACCTGTAACTGCGGCCTGATTTCCATCGGTAACTCTAACTGACGGGCAGCCTGTTCACTGACGAAGTTGTGGGTGCTTCCGAAGTCTACGAGAATGCAAACTGGTTGCCCTGCTACCAGTGCCCTTAGTTGCATGGTTTGTGATGTTTTGATCCCCGTGATGGCGTGGAGGGAGATCTCTGGTTCAGATGCTGCAGGTTCATCCTCATCTTCTTTGGGTTCATCTACCAGCAAACAGAATAGTTTCTTGCACCTAGGCCCAGAGGAGTACAGATCATCGCAGTTGAAGCACTGCCCTGTTGCGCGTCGTTCTGCCATCTCGGCTCGGGAAAGCCGTCTAATGGAGGGTGTTGTCCTGCTACTCCCTATACTTGATGTCGATCTGGAAGGGTTACCGGCAGGAGGCCTCTGTTCCCTGCTGGCGGTCGAAGAATGAGACACTCCTGTTGTCTTCGAAGGTGCCTAGGTCATTGCCGGCCGACCTATACTAAGGTTTCCGTGGGAGAGTTGCATCTTCCGTTCGAAGGCGCAGGCGAGGTTCATTGTTGTGACCAGGTTAGGAGGGTGTTGCATCTCTACGTCCACTCATAGGGGTTCTACTAACCCTGCTATAAACATATCGACTTGCTAGTCTGGGCGTACCGAGGCTGCCCTGGCGAGAAGGGTTTGTAACTGGCATTGATATTCTACCATGGTTCCGGTTTGCTTGAGGTTAATTAACTCACCCAACGGGTTGCTTGTCAGCGGGGGCCCGAACCTGAGGAGGCAATAGGATTTAAATTGTTCCCAGTTGAGCCCGGGTTCTTCCTATTCCAAACGGTAGACCAGAGTTGTGCTTCTTCTATTAGGTGGAAGGCGGCTAGATTGGCCTTGTCTCTGTCATCAGTGCACTGGTTATGGAAGAATTGTTCGTAGCGATATAACCATCCCAATGGGTCTCCTGTTATGGGTCCGGGCGTAGGATCTCGTCACGTGGCGGTTTGCTGGGAAAAACTCCTTGCCTTCCCTTTGCGAGTTGACCCTATGGTGGTGGACTGAGGGGTGATTTGTTCAAGAGATCACCTAACTCTCCTTGTTCTCTTCTTGACTAAAAATTCGATACCTTTATTGAATAAATCAGCTCCTTAAATAGGAGATTACAGGAGGGTTTCCTTCTTGTATTCGGCTAAGGTAGTCCCTCTCTTATCGCAACTTAAACTTCTATCGAAACTCAAACTCCTACTTCTAAGGGGAACACAAAAATAGGGGATAAGGGAAAGGTACAGTTGGTGTGTGGGCCCCGCTCAACGTTGGCGCGCGCGACCCACCTTGCTGCTGCTGTGAGGTGCGTGTTGCTGCCGTGTGGTGTGTGCTGCTGCCGATTGCTACTACCGTGCGGTGCATGTTGCTGCCAGGCGGTGCGAGCCGCTGGGCGTGCGGCTGGCAAACTGTACCGCGGCGCGTTGCCGGGCGGTGCGTGCCGCTTGTGCCACGGCACGTTGCCGGGCGGTGCATGCCGCTAGAGTCCTACTAGGTGTAAGTTCTCCCACTTTTGTTGCTGACATACGGAGCTGTTCTGGATGAAATACCTGACCGAGCCTCGCATACCATGCCAATGAAAGTCTGCACGGACGTGGTGTAACGTCTTCTGCACCCCTTCATGGGTGGCGTTGTGGATGCTAGCGAGGATAGCTGGAATCAAGGGACAATCTGTTAGGAGATATACCCTTCCTTTGTACAGCGCAAGTCCCTCGTGGATGGTCCAGTTTGGTTTGGTTGTGCCCGACTGTAACTCTAGCATCAGGTCTCTCCACGTTGGTGATTGGGGCAACACGCTCCTTAGGTCCTCCAATAGGGTCACGCTGGGCTGGGAGACCGCGCAGAGGTGCGCCGTGTCCTCTTCCCGCCTGGACAGCACATCAGCGGCCCGGTTGGAGGCTCCCGCCTTGTGGTCTACACGGAAGTCAAATCCTAGCAGTTTGCTTGCCCAGTGCTGTTGGGGTGGAGTAGTAAGCCGTTGTTCTAGAAGGTATTTGAGGTTGTAGTGATCTATCTTGACAATGAAGGGTCTGCCCCACAAATACAGCCTCCAGTGCTGGACGGCCTTGGCCAGTCCAATCAATTCGCGCTCATAGGCTGGTAGCTTGAGGTTCCGATCTGCTAGTTTGCGGCTAAAGAAGGCTATGGGGTGCCCTTTCTGTTGCAGTACTGCTCCGATGCCTATGCCAGACGCATCACATTCTACCGTAAATTCTTGCTCAAAGTTTGGTAGTTGTAGCACAGGGGTAGTGGAGAGTGCGCCCCTTAGGTTTGTGATTCAACATCTTGGTCAATGGGGCCGCCAGGAGTCCATAGTAGTATCCCGTGAGCCCCAAGAACCCGCAGAGAGCCCTAATGGTCTGCGGCTTGGGCCACTCCCGGATGGCTTGAATCTTGGAATTATCTACCGAGACTCCTTCCCTACTGACTACTGACCATACGGTACCTGATTTCTCAAACCCATAACTTTCAGTTCGGATATTCGTTTTGAGAGTATAATATACCATTATAAAGATCTTATGACATACTATTAAGTAGATATAATTTTCGACCATTTCTATCACCGTATGGTCCCTTTTCGGTGGTCTAAATTTTATTAATCAACTAAGCGAGTATTCTAAATTTCTTTATCAATTATAAAGACGTGACCCTAGTTTTCTTGAACAAAATAGGCAAGAATTTGAGGCTGTTTATTTTTTATCAAAGTTTAGATGATTGATAAAAAAAATTAGAATACATTCGAAGGGCATTTGTGTTTTTCAAATGCGATTTAAGGGATAATTAACGGATTGATTAATGATAGATATTGAATTGACACATTTTGAAACTTTAGGTATTGAACTCGTCATGTTTTAAAATTCAAAGACAAAAGTGGCACCAAATCTAAAATACAGGTAATAATAGAAAATTTTCCCAAAGAAAAAAAAAGGTTATACTAAGAAGTGACTGATCTAAATCTGCACCGTAAGACTCCCAACGCTTGTTGGTACATACTTAAAAGTTATGGAACTACTATTAAAGAAAAACAAAGTTAGTTAAATAAATATGTATGAAAAATTATAAATGGTTATAAGAGTATGTAGAAACTCCACTTGGCAAATTTTTACGACTAGAGAACTTGTAAGATAATGAATAAAGTGATAATCAGAAGAATAAAACAAGCCACGTGGTACAGAATCCCTACAAACGCTTAAATATACAAATCCTACGCACAATACTCGATATTCGATGGAGTGAGAGTGTACGAAAAAATCAATAACGGAAGGCGCACTCAAGTAGTCGCTGAACTCACAACAAACGAGCTATCTAACTAACAACTGAGAATTTCTCATCACACTTCTAATTTGGATAAAATGTTACAACCATTCAATTCAACCATATTTCACATGTTGCAAATGTTACTGATGGGGCGTCCATTGTTCACCACAAACACAAGTCCCTCGTGATAAAATCAAACACACGAAATTCTGTGGAGGATAAGTAACTACTGTGAATTGTGAACAGAACTAAGCAATAAGACGATAGCAAACTTTGAAAAGTCATAACTTCGCGTCCAATTGTCCGTTTTAGCACTATGACCACTCGTTTTGGAGTGCCTTTTCGCGTTCTAGATGCTGGAAAAGGAAAACGAAGGATTTGAAGAAGCCACGTGGAAAAAAAAAATTATGAATGTATAAAAACTTCTGGAGGCCATAACTTTGTGCTCGGTTGTCGGAATTAAGCAAGTGAGGTGTCGATTTTGGGTGATTTTTCGCGATCTACACGCTCCAAGGTGCCGGAGGCGCCTTGGCCCAGCCGTTTTTCCAAAAAACGCTTTTTTTGGCCTCAAATCACCAATGTTAGCTTTTTTACCAGCTTTTTTCCAATAATTTCCCTACAATTACTTACACGTTTAACTTGAAAATTCACCCAATGAACATGCTAATAGCCTATTTGGAATAGGAACATTTTAATTTGTAATTCGTTAAAAAAGTATGACGAAGGTCTTATCATCTTATATTTATTATACGTCATAAACAAAATGAATCAATCTAATAGGCCTTATGGTTTGATTGCTGTTTCCTCTTATGTAAGATCTGGGTTCAAATCTTTTTAGCCACCACATGGCACTTTTTCGCCTTATAACATATACATTTGGAGTTTCCAACTCTAATTCTATCCCTTGTGACAGCAAAAATAAGCCAAATGAGACAAACGTTATGAAGTGTCCATTGTTGCCTTGGCCGTCATTTAACTTCTAAATCCGATGGTTACTTATATATTCTAAGTGAAATGGTAGATTTGGGGTTCAGCACTAACGTGTCCGATCACGCATAAGGTGTATTAATACCATAACCCAAACCATTTAATAGTAATTTAATATGGGCATGAAATCAAATAGATTGGGCCCCCGGCATATCATTGGACATAAACGTGTGGTCCATGTGTGGATATATATGTGGAGCTCACATATATTTTTTAAAATAGGCTCCATGTATACGTGGCGCCCACGTCCATTTTACAAGTGCGCCCAACGTATCATATTTAAAAGTGGGTCTATGTGTGGATATGTGAGGCCCATGTGTAGACATGTATGTGGGTTCCACATACATTTTTTCAAGATGGGCCCCACAGATTTTTTCAAGGTGCGCCCCACATACGTTATTTAAAGGTGGGCCCCACACGTTTTTTCAAGGTGGGCCCCACACGTTTTTTCAAAGTGGGCCCCATACGTTTTTTCAAGGTGGGCCCCACACGTTTTTTCAAGGTGGGCCCCACACGTTTTTTCAAAGTGGGCCCCATACGTTTTTTCAAGGTGGGCCCCACACATTTTTTCAAGGTAGGCCCCCACATACATCTTTTAAGGTGGGCCCCACATACGTTTTTTCAAGGTGGGCCCCACATACGTTTTTTCAAGGCGGGCCCCACATACGTTTTTCAAGGTGGGCCCCACATACGTTTTTTCAAGGTGGGCCCCACATACATTTATTCAAGGTGGGCCCACATACGTTTTTTCAAGGTGGGCCCCACACATATTATCAAGGAGGGCCCCACATACATTTATTCAAGGTGGGCCCACATACGTTTTTTCAAGGTGGGCCCCACGTACGTTTTTTCAAGGTGGGCCCCACACATCTTTTCAAGGTGGGCCACATACATTTTTTCAATGTGGGCCCCAAATACATTTATTCAAGGTGGGCCCACATACGTTTTTCAAGGTGGGCCCCACACATCTTATCAAGGTGGGACCCACATACATTTTTTCAAGGTGGGCCCCACACGTTTTTTCAAGGCGGGCCCCACATACGTTTTTCAAGGTGGGCCCCACATACGTTTTTTCAAGGTGGGCCCCACATACATTTATTCAAGGTGGGCCCACATACGTTTTTTCAAGGTGGGCCCCACACATATTATCAAGGTGGGCCCCACATACATTTATTCAAGGTGGGCCCACATACGTTTTTTCAAGGTGGGCCCCACGTACGTTTTTTCAAGGTGGGCCCCACACATCTTTTCAAGGTGGGCCACATACATTTTTTCAATGTGGGCCCCAAATACATTTATTCAAGGTGGGCCCACATACGTTTTTCAAGGTGGGCCCCACACATCTTATCAAGGTGGGACCCACATACATTTTTTCAAGGTGGGCCACACATACATTTTTTCAAAGTGGGACCTATATTCATTTTTTCAAGATGGCCCCACACATTTTTTCAAGTGCCACAAGCCAGTTATCCCTGTGGTAACTTTTCTGACACCTCTAGCTTCAAATTCCGAAATCTAAAGGATCGATAGGCCACGCTTTCACGGTTCGTATTCGTACTGGAAATCAGAATCAAACGAGCTTTTACCCTTTTGTTCCACACGAGATTTCTGTTCTCGTTGAGCTCATCTTAGGATACCTGTGTATGGGTGATATGTTGAAAGAGCAACAATGGTCACAAGTGCATTGTGGGTGTGCACATCCCTTGCACCACGACAAACCACATGAGGCACCAATTGCAATGTGGGTGTGCGCACCCACATAGTGCAAAATGATGCAGCATGGGGCGTTGTGTGCAGTGTAAGCACATCCACCACGATGC